>NC_057356.1:69037266-69339766 GCF_016509475.1 Prionailurus bengalensis | reverse complement strand
TGTAAATAGGGCCCTCAATGGATGACAGAGTTGACCACTGCCTCAATGGCAACAGAGAAAAAGAACAATTCTATCTAACTGAGCGTCCCTGGCCTTGGCCCTGCAAAACCTCCTATGTTCTCAATTTCACACTTTCCTGACTTTAGGTCTCACCTCCTCTTTACCTACCCCCCCCCCCCCACACACAGGGTGTGTATAATGGATTGTGGGAACAGAAGGGAAGGAATACATAGGTGTCCCAGGAAGGGGTGGGATGATTCTAGGTGGGGAGTAAAGGATGAGAAGTCACCATGTTGGTTAACAAGAAGGAGGCATTTCTGGAAGAGGGAGATGTGAAGGTAAGGGGGTCAGTGTATTCTGGAAACAGGAAGCAGTTAAGTACCATTCAAGTTCCATGTGTGGCCAGGATAGGGGAGCAGGGATGACAGGAGGGAAGGTGAAGCAGCTCACCAGGGTCTTAGGAAGGATCGAGTAAAGTCTACCATGCTTGGTCCTGTCTCAGTTCCTGAGACCCCCTCCCCCAGATAAATGCAATGCTTTCTTATTTTCCATGGATGAATCCTCAAGTATACTCACATAAATATCAAAGCTCCCCAAATATACATTTTAAAGTATTCACCAACCCGAAAAACCCATAATGGTTCATAAGGCCAACTGGCTCTTAGCAAAGCACTGAGGCACTTGATCCAAACTTTTCTGCAGGAGGCATCATGAGTTGGAAACAACTGACCCATTAGGAGGAGTGCTAATGACCCACAGTCCCTCACAGCCGCACCACGAGGACCTTGCCTCATTCAGAGTAGAAGGCCCCCTCTGCTTCCCACACAGAATTCCTACTCTCTAGGTACTGTTTCCAAGCCTTGCATGGACTTGCCTGAGTCCACATCTTACTGTGTGTTGTGGTTCCCTTAATAACAAGTTCTGAGCCTATACATTTCTGGAAAGCAGGAACCGTGTCCTAATCGCTGTGTCTCTCCCAAAGCATAACACACGGCCTGGCATACAGTAAAAGTCCAGGAAATGTTTGTCAAACTAAGCTGAACTTTGAGAGCATCACAGGAGGGCACTGGTGGGAGTACAAAGCAGCATGAGTACTATGATCAAAAGAACCACAGCCAAAGAACGATGGTAGAAAATACCAGCATAGAGATGGCCAGTTTGGCACCCTAGTGCATGCTTAAAAGGATGGAAAAGCTGACTCAAAGTTGTTACGTGCAAAAGGGCTATTCCAGGAGAACTTCAGGTAAAACTGGATCCAGGAGCTCAAACAGTAGTACCGGGATTCAGTCTCTATCTCTTGTTCTCTGGCTGAATTCATTCACAGTCTCTATGTGAGGGAAGGGATGGATGGCAGGCCGAGACTCCCGCCGTCCAGGTCTGTGTACAGTTGGAAGGAACACACACTCTCAACTCTTCCAGCAAAAGTGGTGTTGATTATCATCAACTCTGACGGCACACTTCTCGCCCTGAACCAGTCACTGTGGCTGGGGAATAAGATGCTTAGATTTTATAGCTGTAAGATAAAGATAACTTCAGGGGTGCCTGGGTGGCTCAGTCGGTTGGGTGTCCAACTTCAGCTCAGGTCATGATCTCACAGCTCATGGCTTCGCGCCCTGCGTCAGGATCTGTGCTAATGGCTCAGAGCCTGGAGCCGGCTTCGGATTCTGTGTCTCCCTCTCTCTCTGCCCCTCCCCCACTCACACTCTGTCTCTCTCTCTCTCTTTCTCTGTCAATTTCCTTTTCTGTGAAATGAAATTTTACATTAATTCTGTAAAATGAAATTTACATTAATGTCTGTGGGCCCCTCCAGCTCCAGCTCTCCCTCTTCAATCATCTCTCTTGGGTAAATTACCTCCCAAGTTCCGACCTTACGGTGACAGCACCCTGGAGACCTGTCTGCCCTAGTCCGTACCCCGGGCACAGCCATCCCCACCTCTAGGCACACGAATGTGATCCCAGGTGCCGTGACAAGCCTGAAGCCTGGACGTTTGGGTTGAGTTGGGTTGGGGGGTTTGCCCCTGGGGTTTCCCGGAAGCTGCTGCCAGTCCTGGGGGCCTTGAGGCCCAAGGAAGCATGGCTCCAAGTAGAGAATTTCCAGACTAAGGAGGTTTGCTGATGTTTGCACAAACATTGAAGCTGAGCCATTGGAAAAATGTCTGAGGTTTTCTGACTCAGGAGCAGGCTGAGTAACTGGTAAGTTGGAGGATTTCAGGGTTGATCAAGGAAGACACAGGACCACAAGGGACAGTGACACACAACAAGCCTTACTAGATGGCTCTGGGACAATGCTGAATGAGGAGGAGAGGTCATCCCAGCAAGAGACCTTCCAGAGACGGAGGCAAGAAGCGACCACCCAGAAGGGGACCAGACCATGAAAACTCCCAGGGGCAGAGAGGGTGCTTACATATCCAGATGACCTTACTCAGCAGTAAGGTGGGGGATGGCTCTGGGTGAGGGAGTTCCAGAAGGCAGCAGCGATGTGGTGGTCTTTCATAGGGTTTGTCTAACCTGTGGTGACCTGATGTTGAGTGCAGTTTCGTGGGGTATGCAAAGTAAGTAGGCCCTAAATAGCTAAAAATAGATGTATTTGGGTTATATTTTAAGCAATTGGATGTATAAAAATTTAAGTTTGGCACTGGCAGGCTTTGGGCTAACAGTCTTAGTCTGCTGTGAACAAACAACCAACTGGAAACATTTGGGGCCAATACGCTAAGGCCGTATTTGGCTCATTTACACAACAGTGAGATCCAGCTGAAAACGTCTCCTGGACCAGGATGTACTGACTAGCTAGGCCAGGCATAAAAGTCCCACTGGTTGATGTTGAAATTATCCCCAGAAAACCTAGTCCTCCGGGGATAGTGAAAGTTCTCACTGTGATTTTCTTTCAAGGAATTAAGTAAATAATAATCCTTTAAGTAGGAGTGGAACTTTATCCTTTTTAAAGCGCTGGCATATTTGATTCTTGCAATACCCTCAGAAAGAATTAGAATAGGAATGCTCCCCTCTGTCCCCCCACCCCCACCCCTACCCCCAGGCATTTCACATGTGAGGACACAGGCTCAGACAGACTTGGGGACAGAGTGCCGTAATAGCCAGGACTGAGCTCAGAACCCCTAAACTCCTGCCCACTCTGTTTTGCCAGAATGACAGGTTAGCACCCGGAAGACTGCTCATCGAGGCTGAGAGGGCAGCTCCGGACCTTTCTGCCTGGGGTTCCTGCCTTGCACAGACGGACAGATTCATCTCATGACTGTGGGCCATTTTGTCCACTGACCCGCCTTTTTTCCTGATAGAAATGAGCAATTTTACAACAGAAGTTGAAGAGAAAGTACCAGTGACGTCTTTGCTTTGTCTCATTGAAGTTCTCGGCTGGACGAGTTCTTAAGGTCAGTTAGGCACTTTACGGATGGGGACACTGAGGACCAAGAGAGGAAGTGTCCTGCCCAAGGCCATGCGACTCAGGGCCCTACAAGGCCTTTCCACGGCGGGCCACGATCCAGCCTTGAGCCCCACCCTCACTGAGCTGCTTTGGGACCTGCCTGCCAGGCCCAAGTTTTAAGATCCAAACCAGGAATGGACTGCTTGCTACCTTGGAAAGTGAGATTTTATTGTGGGATTAAGAAGCTGGTCACACTTTTTCAATCACAATCAGGACTGACACCCCAGGATTGCCGGCTCATTTAAACCAGGTGCAGGCTTTGTGACCAGTTCTCCAAGGAGCAGACACGCCCGGGCTATCCTATGACTGCCTTTCTCATTTTCCCAACCTCTTTCAAGCTTAGAAGTTTTAGGAGGCCCTCCACACTGCCAGGGGCCAGGGAGAAGCGGAGAGGCCACGGGGGTAGCAATGTGCTGCGGCATCATCCGAGCCATGCAATTGCTGACGGCCCTGGGTCTGTTCCCTTCCAATGGGAGAAAGACCAGTTTTCCTCCAGCATCAGGAGATTCTCGCAGCCAATGCGAGGCCAGACCCCAGTGACTCACCCCACAGTGTGTAGTTTCTCAAGCAGATGTTCCGGGACCACATGAAAGCTGGCAGGGTATTACTATCTGGTTTAATGTTCCTTCTTTTGTTACCATTCCTGATATAAGGGGTGTGGGGAGGGGACACTGGGGCGGGGGTTGGGGATTGAAGGAAGCATCCGTTTACAGTCCGGGGTGGAGGGGGCCCTTCTCCCAGGCAGCTCGGCCCTTGTTGGCCCTCCTGGGGTGGCAGGAGACGGCAGTGCTTCCCAGGAGCAAATCTGGGGGCTCCCCCTCTTCTTCTTGCTTTTCCATCCAGAAGGTTAATTTTACTGGAATTCATTGCAGTTCAGTGTATGGGGCCAGCAGTGGAGAGGAAGGGAACAACTCCATGGCAACTAGCTTATAAACCTTCAGGCCCCCGGCGGCCTCCTGGGGACTCCTTGACCTCTCGGGACCCTGAACATGAACCAAGTCTCACACTTCCAAACCCTGGGATGGAGACTCAGCCGGGAAATGTGGGTTAAGTCAGGAAATAGGATGGACCCTCTTTCCTCCACTTCAAGATACACTTCGTAAGTTTTTCAAATTATTTTGTATATTCTTACTAAACTTTCAGATGTTAAAAAAAAAAAAAAGAACAGGGGCGCCTGAGTGGCTCAGTTGGTTGAGCGTCTGACTTTGGCTCAGGTCACGATCTCGCGGTCCGTGAGTTCAAGCCCCGCGTCGGGCTCTGTGCTGATGGCTCAGAGCCTGGAGCCTGCTTCGGATTCTGTATCTCCCTCACTCTCTGACCCTCCCCCGCTCATGCTCTGTCTCTCTCTCTCTGTCAAAAATAAATAAAACATTAAAAAAAAAAAAAAAGAACAGTACAATGAATCTCCACATACACATCACCCAGCTTGCATAATTATCCATATTAAGCATTTCTGAAATTGGGACACATTTAGGGTCAGTAGATATGTTTAATGTACCTTTCCCCCCAACCAAAGTTATTTTTTAAATCAACAGAGGTGTTTGACAGCTGGTCAAGGACGAAGGAGTTGATGCAAATGGACGGGGAAGGAAGTCAACGGGGAAACAACCTTGCCCTTGAGCAAGTTTCCTTATACTATTAACCACCTTTTTGCTATTTTCTTCCCATTGGCTTTGGGCTTTGAAGGGTTTTTCCTACTAAATGCCATTTATTATTGTGTTCCCCGGTTTCAAAATAATTAAAAACGAATTGCAACATATACACAAATGTTCATAGCAATAGTGTGCACAATAGCCAGAAGCATAGTAACAACCCAAATGTCTGCTGACAGACGAATGGATAAAGGAAATGTGGTGAAGTCATGCAATGGAAGAGGCTTAGAAAGGAAGGCCATTCTGACACATGCTAGAACAGAGATGAACCTCATTTAGAGAGAAACAAGCCAGACACAAAAGGAAATACATTGCATGATTCCACTTATGTGAGGTTTCCAGTATAGTTAAGTTCGTAGAGACAGAGGTGGGGTAGGGGTCCCTAGGGGCTGGGGGCAGCGGAGGATGGGGAGTTACTGGGTACAGAATTTCTGGTTGGGGTCACGAAAATATTCTGGAAATGGATAACGATGATCGCTATACAACATTGTGAATGTACTTAATGCTACTAAATATCCACTTAAAAATGGTAAATTTTATGTTCTGTGTGTTTTATCACAATACATTTCTTTTTTTTTAATTTTTTTTAATGTTTATTCATTTTTTGAGAGACAGAGAGAGACAGAGCATGAGTTGGGGAGGGGCAGAGAGAGAGGGAGACACAGAATCCGAAGCAAGTTCCAGGCTTTGAACTGACAGTGCAGAGCCGGACGCAGGGCTCAAACCCAACCGTGAGATCATGACCTGAGCCGAAGTCGGACGCTTAACCGACTGAGCCACGCAGGCGCCCCAATAGATTTCCTTTTTTTTTGTTTTTAAAGGCAAACTTATGGGGTGCCTGGGTGGCTCAGTCTGTTAAGCGTCCGACTTCGGCTCAGGTCATGATCTCACGGTCCGTGAGTTCAAGCCCCTCGCCGTTGCACTCTGTGCTGACAGCTCAGAGCCTGGAGGCTGTTTCAGATTCTGTGTCTCCCTCTCTCTCTGCCCCTACCCCTCTCACGCTCTGTCTCTGTCTCTGAAAAATGAATAAACCTTTAAAAAATTAAAATAAAAAAAGGGAAAATTATGAAGGATTTCTAAGTGGCGACAGCAGAGCATTAAACCAAATGTGGGCCTTTCTGAGCACGTGACTGTGTGACCGCCCGGGTCAGATGCCCGGGAAGCCACTCTGACAGACTGGCACTGGAGACACAGAGGCAGATAGAACTGGGGTCTGCTGGCCAGGAGCGTGGGCAGCCCCAGACCCCGAGACTCCTCACTCTGACACTGGTGGCTGGAAGAGCTCCTGATGGGCATGTCCTAACTTGGGTTCGAGGCCTGGTTCCATCTCCTGTTCTAGGTCTTGTCCTTCCCTGCAGTGAAGGTCATCATGTTCAGCTGGCTTAACTTCCTCCCCGTTGATGCAAGAATCAAATGAGAAAATGCCACGTCCTGGTCCCTACGAGAGCATCAGGGTGGTGCAAATAGAAGCCATTGCGATCAGAGTGCAAATGGCACAGGGAGATGTTCCCTGGTGCCCCTGCCCTTTGCAAGGTGACAGCCGCTCTGGGCTGAGAGTGTTGGCGGTAGGAGAGTCAGAAGCAGAAACACTGATAAGGAGCAGCGATCACGGGATCAGCCCACGCCTCACCCCCTTCCCAGGAAGAGGGTCTGGAGTTTCTCATTCTGGAATTACCCATGGTAAGGAAGAGCCTCTTGACTTCCAGACTTTTGTTTTCAGTCTCTGCTTGTAAACAGAGATGTCAGCTCTGTGGGCTGTCACAGCTCTGCCCAGACTGCTGTTCGACCAGCCTTCCTCAAGGTGCCTAGCATGGGACAGGTTGCTGGCCGTTCCCTTTCAGCAATGGCCCTGAGAAAGCTTAGAGCCACTTTTGTGGCCCCTCCTCCAGCTGCAGGGGCCGATCCCTCTTGGCTTTCAATTTCTTTTTCTTCCTTTCATTGTCCCTGGACCTTCTGGGGTGTGTATAGACACTCCTTGAGAAACTGTCAGGAAATATCACTATGTAAATAAAAACAAAAAACAGAGGCGCCTGGGTGGCTCAGTGGGTTAAGCGTCCGACTTCAGCTCAGGTCATGATCTCGCGGTCCGTGAGTTCGAGCCCCGCGTTAGGCTCTGTGCTGACAGCTCAGAGCCTGGAGCCTGTTTCCGATTCTGTGTCTCCCTCTCTCTCTGTCCCTCCCCCGTTCATGCTCTGTCTCTCCCTGTCTCAAAAATAAACAAACGTTAAAAAATTTGTTTTAAATAAATAAATAAATAAAAATAAAAACAAAAAACAAGGACAATGATAGCTCTTGTCCTAACTAAATGTAGAAATAGGTAAATTCCTAACAGACCATAGCCTTTGCTCATGTGACAGTGACATGCACATCACTGTCATCAAATAACTTTAATCTAATCACGTGCGTGGCTTTTGAGCCCTGGTTTCTCCTTGTGTCAAGCAGGGATAATGTTTACTACTTGCTCGAGGTGTTGTAGAGACCAAATGAAATTTGCTTTAGAAAATCCAAAAACCCCAGGCAGGTGAAACTCACAAAGATGGACCCTGACAGCATATTGGGCACAGAGATCCCCTGAGTGTTGCTTATGCCACCCCACAGGACTGAAGGTTAATGGCTGAATGGATGCAGCAAGTCAGGAGGGCTCTCAGCAAAGCTACATTCTACTCCAGAATATTCTAAGTCTGTTTTCCTTCTAGATCTTCCAGCAAGATGTTTGTCCTATGGTTTTGAGCACCTGGCCCCCTGGTTTGAGAAGCCCTGCCTTCAAATCACATCAGGATTGAGAGCCGCTGTCACACTGCCTGTGTTGGAATTGACTTTAAAATACTTTGGTGTAGGGGAGCCTGGGTGGCCCAGTTGGTTAAGTGTCTGACTCTTAATTTCAGCTGAAGTCACGATCTCACAGTTCATGGGTTCGGGCCCCGCGTCGGGCTCTGCGCTGACAGCTCAGAGCCTGGAGCCTGCTTCGGGTTCTGTGTCTCCCTCTCTCTCTGGCCCACCCCCCCACTCATGCTCTGTCTCTCTGTCTCTCGAAAATGAATAAACTTTAAAAATAAAACAAAAAAAACCTTTGCTATAAACAGTATGGTGTATGTATGTGAAAATTAAGTTATATATGTATTTGCTTAGAATAGGTAATAGATTCACATGGTTAAAAATCAAAATGGTAGGGGCACCTGGGTGGCTCAGTTGATTGAATGTCTGACTCTTGATATCAGCTCAGGTCATGATCAAGGTCATGGGATTAAGTCCCAAGACGGGCTCTTTGAGGAGCATAGAGCCTGCTTAAGATTCTTTCCAGGGGCACCCGGGTAGCTCAGCCGGTTAAGTGTCTGACTCTTAATTTCAGCTCAGGTCCTGATCTCACAGTTCATGGGTTCAAACCCCAATGCCAGGCTCTGCACTGACACAGAGGAGCCTGCGTAGGATTCTCTCTCTCCTCTCTTTCTGCCCCTCCCATGGATATACACATACTCTCTGTCAAAATAAATAAGTAAATATTAAAAAAAAAAAAAAGAGTCTCTCTCTCTCTCTCTCTCCCTCTGCCCCTCTTTCCTGCTGGCACCACTCTCCCCACCCACGCCCCCCCCCAAAAAAATCAAAACACATTATAGTAAGAAGTTTATCTTCCACTCCTATCCTATTGGCTGCATTTCCAATCCCATTTCCCACCCCTACCTCTAGAGGTAACTCATTCGTGTCTGGTGTTTCATTAACTCTTTTTCTGCTCTACCTCCATGTACACAAAACGTGGGCTACTAATGCCTCATACATCTGCACCTTGCTGCTTGCACTGAATCCTCCGTCCTGGAAGTTTCGCTTCACCAATTCCCAGACAGCGTCCTTATTTTTTTTTATTTCAGCAGCAGAGGGGTTCGTTACACAATGGGGCCAAACTTTATGAAAACAGTCCCGTGCTGGTGGGTGTTTTGGTTGTTTCCAGGTGTAAGCAAGATTCAGATACCTTTGGCAAATGAAGAGGCTCAATCGTTAACGCATGAGATGTTAGAAATAAGTTTTAACTCTTCCTTGGGTAATTGAGCGTTGCTCAGTGTGGTTAGCTAGAAAGACGTTAGGGCATCCGCCACCCTTGCAAGACCAGGCTTGGCCCCTCTGGAATACAGCCTGGGTGTTGAGTTCCACCTGGTCCTGGGTTTCCCCACTTCACGGAGGGCTCTGTTGCCGGACTCATGGAACGTCGGCCGATTCCACCATCCTGGACTTTACAAGAACAGGTTACATAGACTTCTTTGATGCAGGCTTGCTCCTGGCAGAATTTGGTGGAAGACTTGCTTTTGTTGGAACACGCCATCACATGGAGAAGTTGGAGGAACGGGTTGAATGACCTCTATCTTTTCCCCTTTCCTGGAGTTCACTGAGAGAACATGACAGATGCTAGCAAAGCGACCAAATTAGCTTCAGCCATTCCCAACAGTCATGGAGTCATGTCTTGCCCAAGAGTCAGAGTGCAAGTTAAAAATCAAATAAAAATTACCCTTGAAAATCCCTTAAACATTCCCAAAATGACCTCCCACGTGGTTTTGTGTATATAGCCCTTAATGAGTTCCTGTATTTGTTAGTCAAGAACGCTCTAGGACCCTTAGTTTATCCTTTCCTTTCCTCTTCAAGGACCTTGGCAAAAACCGTCATCCACCTACCTGGTCACACGCAGACAGGTTACGCTTTCTCTGCCACTGCTCAGAAACCACATAAAATGGCCCACGTGTTGATCCCGTGGGTCTGGCTGGCTCTGTTCCAGGCCGGACCACCTTCATCACTGCGCACCACGGCCACCCACGAGCAGGGAGGCCTACAGGGTTAGGGTATAAGGCCCAGCAGTTACGTGGCACAAATTCTGTGCCTTCCTTGCAGATTGGCAGGGACTCTCCAGGGACCTAGATACTAAAACCGAAACAAAGACAACCGAATGGGACCTCCGGAGCTGGGAATGGGGAAAGAAAGCCAACGCTCTTTTTTTTTTTAAAGAATAACTCTGCGAGAAGTAAAATTAAAAAAAAAAAAAATAAAGGTAAGGGACAGTTTCAAAGGTATGGCCATCTTTTAATATTCTAAAAATTCTAAAATGATGTGTGGGGAACATAGAGTTTCAAGGAAAAACTGCTAATGTAATGGCACAGTGTTAAAGAAGACAAAAACCCACAACGGATCACGCAGTGTTTTATGTTCACTGACTTTAGCTAACCAAGACGCTCACCTAAGAGAGAACACACCGAAACGGTTGTTACAATGATCGGATTACACGTAAGCAGGTTTCTTTCTCTTTTCTGTGCTTTCCAGTTTTCTGGGTCCAGTTCTATTGTTCTGGTAGTTACAAAAAACTATAAAAGCATGAAAGGTACGCGAACGAGTTAGACAAAAGATATAAAGAATAACGATGGCTGAATCAAAATTACTTAAAGGTACCACTGGACTTGTTAAAAGTTTTTGCTGAGGGGTGCCTGGGCAGCTCAGTCGGTTAAACGTCTTGATT
Organism: Prionailurus bengalensis; assembly: GCF_016509475.1. Taxonomy (NCBI): domain Eukaryota; kingdom Metazoa; phylum Chordata; class Mammalia; order Carnivora; family Felidae; genus Prionailurus; species Prionailurus bengalensis. The sequence goes on along the minus strand of NC_057356.1, from coordinate 69,329,184 downwards.
TCAGCTCCGGTCATGATCTCACGGTGTGTGAGTTCGAGTCCCGCACGTCTCAGTCTCTGAGCTGACAGGGTGGAGCCTGCTTGGGATTCTCTCTCCCTTTCTCTCTCTCCCTCTCTCTCCCTCTCTCTCTCTGCCCCTCCCCCATGCTCTCTCTCTCTCTCTCTCTCTCAAAATAAATAAACTTAAAAAAAGTAAATTTTTTGCTGAGTCTCTGTTCCAAATGCAGAGAGAGGGGGTGGGGCAGGGATCTTAGCCCTTTATATTCAAGCCAATGCATTGGAAGGAAACTAAAAGGGCCCAGACTGCTGCCTCTTGGGCAGAAGGCTTGCCAACAGCTCCTGGTGGCCCAAGGCACAGGAAACGGGCAGAGCTGGGGGCAGACAGCCAGCAGGCATTCCACACGTGGGTGTTTCCTCCACCATCTGAACAGGGAAGGAGCTTGCACTTCAGCCGCTCCTCGGCCCCTTGGCAGTTTCCAGACCATGAGGCCCTGGCACCGGCAGCAGGGAGTCAGGAAGCCCCCAGGAAGTGCCAAGACTGGCTCTGGCCCCCGGCAGCTTGGCAGGGTGCTATCCTGGGGTCAGGCTCAAGTTTCTGGGAAAGTGCCTAGAACTGCAGGTCTGTGGTTTTTCTCAGTAGAAAGCCCACGCTTCCCTTCTGAGTATGGGAAGCCGAACGCGGCTGGCTGTGGGAGCAAGCATCTTCCTGAGGACTGGGGGCCGGAATACCCTGGGTCCCCTCCGTGACATTGCCGGTGGCCTCTCTCCGGTCTCCTGTGCTCAATAGAAACCGGGGTTGAAAACCGTGGAGCCCGGTCCAGCCTGGTTCCTACCTAAATGGGAAGCCATGGCACGAAGTGAAAATCTTCACAGGTTCCCGAAAGCCTGCCATGTGCCAGACTTTGCAAGGTTCAAGAACCTTGCAATTACACTTTGCAAGGTTCTAGGCTAATGGGAGAGAGGAAATGTCTACACGGGACGTCACGTGGATGTACTAAGTATCCTCAAAGGGGGGGCCTCTTCCAGCCTCTTTAATTGAATTGCAATCACATCAAGATTTTGAATAAGTCTCTCTTTCAGGTCACTTTCCCCAGTTGCAAACCTCCCAGTACAGTTCCATGCTTTTTCTAGGAACTTCAAGGAGACTTCATTTATTTAAAATTTTTTTTTAATGTTTATTTATTTTTGACAGAGACAGAGACAGAATGCGAGTGGGTTAAGGGCAGAGAGAGAGGGAGGCACAGAATCCGAAGCAGGCTCCAGGCTCTGGGCTGTCAGCACAGAGCCCGACGTGGGGCTCGAACTCACGAGCTGTGAGATCATGACCTGAGTCGAAGTCGGACGCTCAACCGACTGAGCCACCCAGGCGCCTCTGCTTTGTCTATTTTTAAACTAATATACACTGCAATACCCCCAGGAGGATGAATTAGGCTTCCAAACAGTGAGACAGGAAGGAGTGCCGGTGACAAATATTCTGGGTCAGAAAGCACGTGACTGGAGCTAACAGAGATGAAGATGGGTGGATGTGCAGAAAAAACCATTGAGCTCACTCGGCAAATGGGAAGCTCGAGAAGGTGAAGACAGCCAGGCGGCCACAGCCTTTCAGAAACTCTTTTTAAGCTGTTCTGGATTAATTAACAACTGTTTGGGGGCATTTCCAGAAACTGTCCAGAGGTCAAGCAAGTGTGAACCCAGCCACGACTGTGTCTTCACCACTACTTGGGACTGAGCAGGGTTTCTGCCTGCAAATTGCCCTTAACTTGTGCAGAGGCTGCCTTTCAACCACAAGGCAACTGGCCAGCCCTGTCTGGGGGCTATTTTCTGACCCATCCAGAAGCAAAATAGCTGTGTATTGCTCAGAGGGGGTGTAACTTCTTGATCTAATAAGCTGATTGGTAGGACTTTCCTTCCCTCTCTCCTCTACCTCCCCATGTCCCTGACCCCTACACTTCTGTCTGGCTACCAGCACAGACAGCCTCAAAGTCGTGCAGAAAGGTCGCATCTCAGGCTGACATCTTTTAAATGTTATATGACTTAAAACTTCACAGCTTCACATGATGGGGTGCCCGGTTGGCTCAGTCGGAATTGCATGCAGCTCTTGATCTCAGGGTCATGAGTTCGAGTGCCACGTTGGGTGTTTTATGGAAACGGATTACCATATGATCCAGCAATTCCACTTCTGGGTATAGGCCTTAAAGAATTGAAAGCAAGATCTCAAAGAGATATGTGTACACCCACGTTCATAGCATTATTCATAGCGGCCAAAACGTGGCAACTACCCCAATGTCCTGGACGGATGAATGGGTAAACAAAACGTGGTCTATCCATTCAACATCATCTTATTCCATCTTAAAAGGGAATAAAATTTGGACTGGTGTTACAACTTGGGCAACCTTCGAAAATATGCTCAGTGAGGGGCGCCAGGGTGGCTCAGTCAGTTGAGCGCCTGCCTCAGCTCAGGTCATGATCTCACGGTTCGTGACTTTGACCCCCACATCGGGCTCACTGCTGTCAATGCTGAGCCTGCTTTGGATCCTCTGTCCCCCTCTGTCTCTGCTCCTCCCCTGCTCATTTTCTCTCTCACTCGCTCATAAACAAATAAACATAAAGAAAGATGTCTTTGTTTTTAAAAGAAAATACGCTCAGTGAAATAAGCCAGACACAAAAGGACCACCATGGTATGATTCCACTTAAACGCGGTACCTGGAGAGGTCAAATTCATGGAGACAGAAAATAGGACGGTGGCTACCGTGGCCTGGGAGATGTTATTGTTTAACGCATACGGAATTTCTGTTTGGGGATTTTAATGCATTTTTATGCATTTTAATGCATACAGAACTTCTGTTCTGGAGAAGGATGGTTACACAACAATGCGAATGCACTTAACGCTGCTTGAACTGCGCACTTAGAAATGGCTAAGTGGATCAATTTTATGTTATGTATATTTTACCACAATAAAAAAAAAAACGTTGAAAAACAAATAATGAAAGAAAAATGCACAGACCTCTTGGGAACAGTGAATTATAAAATATTTAAACAATGTAGAAAACTCCCCCTTGATCACTCTGCACTCCAGTCGACGTTACCGCTGTTTGAGGTGTCTCTCCCTCCACACAGATTATGTGCATTTTCAGTGGTGTACAGAACCCTATGAATGAACATATTTCTGGGTTTTGTGTAATTTTTGCATAATTATCGTCACGTTCGGCATTGTGTCCAATCAAATTAAATTCCACTCTTCTTCGACATTTATCTTGTTTTATCATGGGACTTTCTCACCATTTTTTCCTCTCTCTCCTGGTTTCCCCATTTCTTAAACCTCATTTCCTCCTTGCCTGACAATTCTGGACCCAAAGAATCTCCCCTTTCTTTAATTCCTAACCATTTAGAGGCACAAAGAAATTTGGAGAGTCTTTGGTGTGGTCTCAAAGTAGCACATGACCGTTCTCACCCCCACACTGTACCTCATTCGACCTGTCTTGTCTCCGAGTGGATCATTGATCCCCTCATTCATGAGCTTCCCGGGCATTTCCCAGCACTAACAGGTACTGAGAAAGCGGTAAAAAACAAAGAATAAAACAATCAAAACAGAAAATTCTTGATTCGTACTTTTCTGGTCCATTTCTGAGGCCTGTCAGACGCTCAGAGGCCCTTGGCAGAGAAGGACATAAATAAATGTCTGCTTTGCTTCTCTATTTTGCACCTTGTGGTAGCACATGTGTGTTTTTTTAATTTCATTCCCATGTTTGGAAAATCCGTGAGCCTGCACCACACTCCACTTGTGGACCACACGGTGATCCCTTTCCTGGGGGAGCGGCTCCCAGGATACAGGTCCTCACAAACCTGATGCCTGTCTTCAGCAAGCCCCCCGTGGGAAAGAGTCCTTCCAAGAAGATGATTTGAAGATAATCCAAACTACAGCTCAGCAGCGGGGGGGGGGGGGGGGGGGGGGGGGGGGGGGGGGGGGGCAGGGTTTTTTGGGAAAGGGTCTTTACGGGAGGCTCCCGGGCCTGCCCGCGAAGGCAGAGCAGGCAAGGCTCTGGAACTCTACCTGGTGGCTACTTGCAAAACGAAAGTTGCGGGTTCTAATGTCATTTTCCAGCAAAAAGACAAACGGGTTTTCTCACGCGTCCTCCTGGAAACCTCTAGAGCCTCTCCCCAGCTGGGTCATTGAACACTAACATGATAGAGGTTGGGTTCAACATTGATCATGGGGCTCTGGAGAGAACAAGGTGCCAGGACTAGCGCTGGTGAGAATTTGGTGAGAATTTTTTTGCTTTTTAAGCTAGTTCTCTGAGGCACAACAATCTGATGGCTTTCCCCGCCACCCTCCCACCCCACCCATTTATAACTATATTGAGGTATAATCAACATACAATAAACTGTGCATATTTTTTTAAGTTTATCTTTTATGTTTTCAAAAGGCATGTCCTTTCTGATGATTTTTTTTTAAGTTTATTTACTTATTTTGAGATGGGGGAGGGGCAGAGAGAGAAGGAGAGAGAGAGAATCCCAAGCAGACCCTGCACTGTCAACACAGAGCCCGATGCAGGGCTCGAACCCATGAACTGTGAGATCATGACCTGGGCCAAAATCAACAGTCTGTCACTTAACCGACCGAGCCACCCAGGCGCCCCTATTTATTTATTTTGAATTAGAGAACACATGAGCAGGGGAGGGGCAGAGAGAGAGAGAATCCCAAGCTGGCTATCAACTCCCAATCCATGCTATCAACTCAGAGCTGGACTCTCATGAACCATGAAATCATGACCTGAGCCAAAACCAAGAGTTGGGCACTTAATGGACTGAGTCACCAAGGCGCCCCTAAACTGTGCCTATTTAAAGTGTCCTATCTGGGGGCGCCTGGGTGGCTCAGTTGGTTGAGTATCCAACTTCAGCTCAGGTCACGATCTCACGGTCCGTGAGTTCGAGCCCCGCGTCCGGCTCTGGGTTGATGGCCCAGAGCCTGGAGCCTGCTTCCAATTCTGTGTCTCCCTCTCTCTCTGCTCCTCCCCCGTTCATGCTCTGTCTCTCTCTGTCTCGAAAATAAATAAACGTTTAAAAAAATTTAAAAAAAAATAAATAAAGTGTCCTATCTGATATGTCCTGATACATACAACATATATACCAATAAACCATCCCTTAATCAAGATCATGAACATTTCCATCACCCCTAAAAACTTGCTATTGCCCTTTGGGATCCTTCTGTCCCTCTCCACCCCCACCTCCACCCCCACCCCGAGGCACCCACTGATCTGCTCTTCATCAGATTAGTTTGCATTTTCTAGAGTTTCATACAAACAGAATTGTACAGGATATACTTTTTTTGGTCTGGCCTCTTTCGCCTCAGCATGATGATTTTGAGACTCATTCATGCTGCCGCACGTATCAATGGCTCGTTCATTCCTTTTCGTTGCTTCCAGGTTGAAGCTGTTACCCACAAGGCCGCAAGGAACATTTGTGTACTAGGTTTTGTGGGGACCTGTTTGCCTTTCCCCTCGGGTAATACTTAGGAGTAGAATGGCGGAGTCATAGTAATGGTTTTTTAAACAGAGCCCTGGGGCTTCTGCTCTGGTACAGGGGGGCGGGGGTGTGGGAACAGAGGCCCAGTCCCCCATTTCAAATGCTCCAAGGGTATCTGCACACAGTCAGCTTCCTCCAACAGCCTTCCTTCAAAGATGTGTTGCCAGAGCCATGAGGAAGAAGTTTGAAAATCTAGCTCTCCTTTTAACTATGTTTTAGGTATTATTATTTACTCCATTAATGTGTAGATGAAGAAACCGAAGCGGTAACAAGCACATGGCCAAGGTGCCACTAAAGTCTTCGTACTTACTTTCCTGGGCCTGGGATTCCAGACCAGTGATTACATCCGCTTCCAATTCATGACTTCCACCTCCCTGGGGACAGTGGACGCTGCTAGAAATATCAGGTTAGCATCAGATAGAATCATAACCCAAATATGTGAACATCTCCCTTTAGAAGCCTGCGAAGCCCAGACACAGCAGACAATTTCCACCAAGGGTCCAGGAAGCATTACTAAGGGGACTTTCCACAGCTGCGGCGTGTTCTTCCAGAGAGTTACTCTCAGAGGCCCTCCAGCCCATCTGAGCCAGACAAAGCTGGAGGGGGAGGGTTTATTACGCCTGTGTGTCTTCCATACTCCAGGAAGTGGGGAGAGGAGAGACTTCTGTAGGGGCCCATCCTCAGCTCACTACTCCTGCAAGGAAAGTGCACACACCAGCACACTCCAGGCCACACCAGCCTAGCAGAGCAGGTACCCCGTGCAAAGGCCGGGGGCTGAGCTAGGTCATCTCTGTCTGCCCAGCTGTTTGGGATGAGTTACACGCACTGTGGCGTCCTCTGGTCCCAGCTCTCATGGGGTTTACGGACAAGGTGGGAGAGGGAGGCCGGATCACACGGAGCCTCACAGGCTCGGATTTGATCTCCAGAGCAAAAGGAGGCCACAGAGGGGTTTCCGTAAGAAAGGCCTGGTCGTGTTTCAACAAACTGAACACACCTGGGCTTCAGGAAGAACAGTGATAATCCATTCTTCAAGAGCTGCCTCTAGTGAAAATAGACCCAACCAGGTTAAGTATGGAACAAAGGCACAAGCGATTCGATACGCGAGCCAAGAGAGTAACATGGTTAATTCGATTAGAGGATTCAGAGAAGGCTTACTGGAGGAGGGGGCCTTTAAGGTGGACTTTGAAGGGCATGGTGGGTTTGGATGGGCGAAGGGGAGGAAGGAAGGCTTGGATGCCTGGAAGTGGAAGGCCAGCCTCAGGAATAGGTGGCCCAGCAGAGTGCCCCCCACCACCACCCCCGGGGTGGGGGGGAGGCAGGAGAAACCGGTTAGGACAGAACCTCACAGTGTATTTAACAGCACGCTGAGGGACTGTGGCTTTTCGTGGAGGGAGAAGTAGGCTCAAAGGTGAACCTTGCTCATGCCTCCAGCAGGGATCTGGTGCCAGGCCAGGCGCCCAGATAACATCAGAGCATTACTTCTCACTGGGGGCTCCAGAAAGCTAAGCCTCGCTAACTTCTCACATGCAGGTCTTACTTGGGGTCGTCTCTGAGGAACTGAGGGCCACTCAGCTGCAGGCTTTGCCCACCCCCACCCCCTGCATTAAGGAAAATCAGGTTACAGGGTAGGGCGTGGCAATACTATCTATTGATAAAGAAATGAATGAATGAGTATGTAATTAAACTTTCTAGGGGAAGGAAGGCACAAAAGTGTGTGTGTGTGTGTGTGTGTAAAAGAACAGAGGTGCAGGCCCGCCCCCCCACCCCCCACACTTCTTGGAGTAACAGGCCTGCGGCACTTTCAAAGAAGAGGAGAGGGTTCTGCGTGGGCAGAGGTCTCAGAGCTGTTGTCCTGTGACTCCGTTTTCATTACTGCCCTTCCCACGCACCCGCCCCCAACCCCGATCCCCAAGGCCTAGATTCCCCAACATTAGGACAAACTCCACTCCTGCCCCAGTATAGCACCCACATTCCAAGGGCATGAAGACTCCCCTCTCTCTCATGTGGGCAGTAAAGGGAAAGCCCTTCCATATGTCTCCAGCCATTAGTACTCTTTCCCCCAAGACCTGCTTCTCACTGCATCCACGTGTGAAGTCCAGCAGCTAGAGCCTCAGCCCACCCCAAGCCATGCCAGATCTTTCCTCTCGCCCCAAACGCCTTTGTCACTCCCCCTAGCCCCCCTCAGTCCTTAATAGCTTTCCTTAGTACAGGCCGAGGACATGGGCAGTGCTGCCTCCTGATCCCCGATCTCACACTCACACTTCGCAGTCAGAAGGCAGCCCAGAGTTACAGTCGCAGCAATTAGGGAGGACCCAAATGGAACCCTGGCTCCTCTCCTCGTCTCTGAGTCTCATCTGTAAATGGGAATGGTAGTTACTTACCTCGCAGGATTACAAGAACCCAATGGCAATATGCTATATGAGAAGTGGTTATGAATTCAGTCCACAAGCATGAGTGCACAAAATGATTTCTTTTTCCCTTTTATCAGAAACCATGCAAGTGAGAAGATAATGGAGAGGCAGCTTTACTGAAGTGCTTAAAGGAAGGGAGAAAAAAAACCCAGCTTCAACCCAGGGCTCTATATCCAGCGAAGCTATTTTTCAAAAATGAAGGAGAAATAAAGAATTTCTCAGACAAACAAAATGGAGAGAATTAATTGTCAGCAGACCTATACGACAAGACATTTTAAAAGAAGTTCTTCAGGCACAGGAATGTGATATTGAACTGAAACTTGGATTTACACAAAAGATGTAGAGCAAGCAAATGGAATAAGTGATGGTTAAGCAAAAGTATTTTTTCATGTGTAATTACTCTAAAAAAGAGATGACTGTCTAAAGCAAAAATAGTATCAATATATTTTATTTCTAGCATAACATTTAATATATGGCAACCCATGGGGGAGAGGAAGAAAAAAAAAAGAGGTTCGAGTGGGAGAGAGGCAAAGCAAGACTCTTAAAAACTGACAACAGAGGGTTGATGGGGGGTGGGAGGGAGGGGAAAGTTGGTGATGGGTCCTGAGGAGGGCACCTGTTGGGATGAGCACTGGGGGTTGTATGGAAACCAATTTGACAATAAATTTCATATATTGAAAAAAAAATTTAATAAAAAAAAATATATATGGCAACAATAGCACAAAATTGGGAGGGAGGAATTAGGAATTAGGAATGTATTGTTATGAGGTCCTTATACCACACACGAAGCAATATAATATTATTTGAAGGTACACTCTGACTAATTAAAAATGTATATTATAAATGCTAAAGCAACCACATAAGAAAATTTAAGAGATAAATAATGTCAATACATTATTAGACAAAATGGAAACATAAGATAGGTTCAATTAACCCAAAAGAAGACAGATAAAGGCAAAAATAAATAACAGATAAAATAGAAATCTCTGAGCTATAAGGTAGATTTTAATCTAACCACGTAATCATCAATAACCAATTTCTGTATTTTAATTGGTATGGTTAGATAGTTCATTAAAAGATATAGATTGACAGGCTGAACATAAAGGCAAGGCCCAAATATATGCCTTCTACAAGAAATCTCCTGTAGGTATAAAGACATATATAAATTTAAAAATATGCCATGTGAACACTAACCAAAAGAAAGCTGGAATAGCTATATTAATACCAAACAAAGTAGACTTCAGAACAAGTAACATTATCAGGGATAAAAAGAGACCTTATATGATAATAAATGGGCCAAGTCTCCAAAAAGACATAACAGTTGTAAATAAATGTATATATACCAAACGACAGAATGATAAAACATGAAGCAAAAACTAATAGAACTAAAGGAGAAATAGAGAAATCCACAGTTAGAATTAAAAACCTCAGTACTTCTCAATCAGTAATTGAAAGAACAAGAAGAGAGAAAGCCAGTAAGAATATAAAAGATCTGAACAACACTATCAATCAACTTCACCTAAGTGACATCCAAAATTAGCAGAATGCATATTCTTCTCAAGTACACATAGGACAGTCACCAAAATAGATGATATTCTGGGTCATAAGATATACATTAACAAATTTAAAAGACTAGAAATCATACAAAAGATGTTTCAGACAAAAACAGAATTAACCAGACACCAACAACCAAAAACTCTGGAAAATCCCTCAGATTTTTAAATTATACAGCATACTTCTCACAACTCATGAGTTAACCAGGAAGTCTTAAGGGAAATTACAAAATATTGTGACCTGAGTAAAAATTAAAATATAATATCGCAATTTGTAGGATGCAGCCAAAGCAATGCTTACAGGGATGTTTATAAAACTAAATGCATGTACTAGAAAATCAACAGATTTCAAGTTAGTAGTCTAAGCTTCTATCTTAATAAATGGCAAAGAAAAAGTAAACCCAAGGCAAGTATAAAAAAAGGAAATAATAAAGATCAGAGCATAAACAATGAAAATGAAAACAGAAAGACAATAAGAGAAACAAGATGAAACCAAAAGCTGTTTCTTTAAAGAGATCAGTAAAATTAATAAAACTTTAAGTCAGGCTGACCAAGAAGAAAAGAGAAGAAACAAGGAACCAATATCAGGAATGAAAAAGGAGACATCACTACAGACCCCATGGACATTAAAAGGATAAAAGAGAATTCTACAAATAACTCTATTCTCATAAATTCAATAACTTTACAAAAAATAAGGCAATTCTTTGGAAGATGCAAATTACCAAAATTCACTCAATTCTATACAATCTCTTCCAGAAAACAGATGAGACAAGGACTCTTCCCAATTCATTTTGCAGGGTCAGTATTACCCTAATGTCAAAACCAGACAAAGATGTTGCAATAATATAGGCCAATATCAATCATAAACATAGAGTGCAAATAGTTGTCAAAAATATTAGCAAATAGAATCCAGCGCTATACAAAGTGGACAATATATTAGGGCTGAGGGAAGTTTAGTCAAGGAATAACTGGCTGTTTCAACATTTGAAAAACAATCAATGTATTTCACCATATTAACAGGACAAAACTATACGATCATCTGCAGAGATGCAGAAAAAGCGTTTGACAAAATTTGATGTTCATTCATGATAAAAACTTGGAAACTGGGGGAGAGGTATGGGCAGGAAAGTTCTTTAACCTAATAAAGGGTGTGTATAAAAGACCTATACAGCAAATATCATTTTCAATGGTGAAAAATGAATATTTTTCCTCAAGATCAGGAATAAGGTAAGAATGTCTTCTCTTACCGCTGTCATTCGACATCATACTGGAAGTTGTAGTCAATGCAATAAGGAAAGAGTGGGTGAGGAAGGAGGCAGAGGGAGGGGGGAGGGAAAAAGGAAGGAAGGAAGGAAAGAAAGACAAAAGAAAGAAAAGGAAAGAAGAAATGAAAAGGCATATGATGAAAAGGAAGAAATAAATGAACTCAACTCTGAGCTCTCACGGAATTATAACAATAATCCAATTTCACTCATTACTGGATCTCTCCCCACACTTCCCTGAAGATTTTGCATAACTTCTGGGGTCTTAGGCTGTACGAGGACATCAGGGAGACCCCTCCCTTCATAAGTAATCTGTCTCCATGGATGACTGCCTAGACATCTATTATCATAGCTCACACATTCCCTTAATGTCTAGCAGCAGCACTTGTTCACTTGGGTGCAGAAAACTCTAGAAAGGCTGGAGCTCTCAGTGCTTGCAGATCCACTTCCCTAGAGCACCATATTGCCAATTCAGTTGAGGCTTCACCACCTCCCTGAGCTTTTCTGAGTGGTGTGTGTTTCTGCTCTTAGACTCACTTCCACTCCCATTTTTGACCACTCTTATTCTGGGTAAAATACCTCTCTCTCCTCTGCTTAATCTCAAGGGCACTATCTTCTTTCACTTTTTCTTAAACAGCCACTCTCCATGGCTCATTAAATTCTAATGCAGAAAAATTAGCAATAGAAAAAAAATTATTTCCCTACCTTGAGGGCAAGAAGCTATTTAATCTTCCAATTGTTCAAGGAGGTGAGAGAAAATGAATTACATCCAGTCTTCCACTGCTGTAGGAAAAATAAAACAAAGTTGTGAACTTTCCAACTGATTGTGGATTTGTCTTTTTCTCCTTCAGTTCTATCAATTCTATCATATATTTTGAAGTTCTGTTGTTAGGTACACATCTACTTAGGATAGATCCTCCTGGGCAGACATCTGGTTCCCCTTCTTTTGGTAATAGGACCCCTCCTCCATGCCTCGTTTCTTTTGTTGAGTGGGTCTAATCCCTCCTCCTGACTACCAGACTGGTTCATGACCCAAGCATGGCCATGGGGAATACCACCACCACTACTCACATCCTGGTGGCCATGACTGGCTTAGGAGTATACCCATGGCACCAGATGGACTGATCAGAGCCAGTAAGCACATCTCAGGGACTGTCACTGAACTCTTCAACCAAGTCTGAATTCCTTTGAGCATGAGGGGATAGAAAGACCTATACAACTCTACCCAACTCAACATACATCACAGAGGAAAAAGATAGAAAATAAAGAAAAAGTGGATAGTAAACAGAAAACAAAAATAATAAAAGAATATACAATAAATGTAATGGATTTAGTCTAATTACATTTAAAGACAGAATGATCCAATTGAACAAAAAAGAAAACAATCCAGCTACATGCTATGGCCAAGAGACTTGGTTTAAACAAACCCATTTAGAAAAGTTTAAAAAGAAAGAATGGGAAAAGTATGTCATGCAAATGCTAACCAAAAGACATTTAGTACAACAATATTAATATTAAAATAAAATTTGTAGCAAAAATAGTGATAAAAACCACTCTTCCACAACAAAGGGAAGCATGCTACTTTTTTCCATAGTAATTGATATTTTTAGCAAAACACATGGCCACCCAGATCAAACACTATATCCCATACTCTCACACAGACAAGTGTGGTCTAAGTTTGGGTGAATGGGATGTTATCCAAACCATCATGTGGCAGTTATCAGAAACTTTCCTTGAGAGGCAGGTGGTATATACCTTTGGCCCCTTCCTAGTCTCGTGTGTGTGCGTGTGTGTGCGTGTGTGTTCTTGGGATGGCGCAGGTCTGGAGGTCACTATTATTAATATCGATATGGCCACATAATGCATCTCTCTCCTGCTTAGCCTTTACACATGTGCTTAAAACTGAGCTCATTTACAACATGAATGCCTATATAGGATGGTAATCAGGGCGCTGTGCTAATTTAGATACTGTGTTTTAGAGAAAACAAAAAAATGTCAATATTTTATTCATTTTCCAATTAACAGTAAACTGGGCATCCTCCTGTGGCTCCCCTTCAGGCAAATGAGGAGATCTCAGATGTTAAAATTAATGTGTAAAAATCAGTATGCATTTTTTTTCCTGGCACCCTGCTTGATGTCACACAGTTAAAATCAATGGCAAAATCACCCTTAAACACAAGTTTTTATTTCCTTCCACTGGATGGTCAGAACCTATGTGAGCGTTTGCTTTCACCCCTTCGAACTTCCCACTTCCTTTCTCTTGTTCCCTCTCCCTCTGATTCTCATGCCCATGCAAATATTTCAGTTGCCCTGATCACTTTCACTTCTGCTGGGAAATTACAACAGGCTTCCTTTTTTTTTAAATATGAAATGTATTGGCAAATTGGTTTCCAATTTGGCTGGTGTTGTAACACCCAGTGCTCATCCCAACAGGTGCCCTCCTCAATGCCCATCACCCACTTTCCCCTCCCTCCCACCCCCCACCAACTTTCAGTTTATTCTCAGTTTTTAAGAGTCTCTTATGGTTTGCCTCCTTCCCTCTCTGTAACGTTTTTCCCCCTTCCCCTCCCCCATGGTCTTCTGTTAAGTTTCTCAAGAATAAGAATGAAAACATATGGTATCTGTCTTTCTCTGTATGACTTATTTCACTTAGCATAACACTCTCCAGTTCCATCCACATTGCTACAAAAGGCCATATTTCATTCTTTCTCATTGCCAAGCAGTATTCCATTGTATATATAAACCACAACTTCTTTATCCATTCATCAGTTGATGGACGTTTAGGCTCTTTCCATAATTTGGCTATTGTTGGACGTGCTACTATAAACATTGGGGGACAAATGTCCCTATGCATCAGCACTCCTGTATCCCTTGGGTAAATTCCTAACAACATGCTTCCTTAAAAAAGAAAGGAGAGGCGCCTGGGTTGCCCAGTTGGTTAAGCATCCAACTTTGGCTCAGGTCATGATCTCACAGTTCCTGAGTTCGAGCCCCACGTCCGAGCTCTGTGGTGACAGCTCAGAGCCTGGAGCCGCTTCAGATTCCGTGTCTCCCTCTCTCTCTGCTCCTCACCCACTCATGCTCTGTCTCTCTGTCTCTCTCAAAAATAAATGAACATTAAAAAAATTTAAAAGATAAAGGAGAAAACTTAGATTTTCTGATACCAAGTCATTGGGCTTTGGAATCTTTCAAGCCCAGCAGGACCATAAAACGCCCATGTGTCTGAGAAAGAACTGGGCATAAGTGGGGAAGGAAGAAGAAGGAGCCAGAAAGGGAATCAGGGAAGAAAAAGAAAGAGGTGGAGACAGAAACACTGCTTACTGTGAATATTTATGCATTCTATAGATTCTCATTGAGCATTGGAAAGTGCCCAGTGTTTTCATTTTCTTCAGATAAATACCCAGAAATGGAATTGCAAGAGGATATGACAGTTCACAGTGTATGCAAGTTCCCTCTTCTCCACATCCTCGCCAACACTTGCTATTTCTTGTGTTTTTAATAATAGCCACAATACTTATTCCTAGTTTCTTCCTCTTTCTTGCTGCTTCCATTGCAGCTGTGCCTTGGGCCAAGAGGATGGGGGCCACACCCTAGAGACGGCGGCAGACTAAGTGGCCTATGGAACAGAGCTGCCTACCAGCTGTAGGGGGCATACCTGTGGGCTTTCTATCTTGTCTTGAGGTTTTTAGTTACCCTCAGCTGAACCTAATCTCCAGTATATGCCCTGATGCTGTGCTATCTTCTCATGGACACATCTCCTCTTTTAGCCAGATTATAGGTCTCTTGAGGGGGAAGTGATGTCTTAGAACTTGACACCTAGCTCAACCTATGCCCAGTCTAGGGCCAAGAACTGACAGAATGCGAGTGGGGAAGGGGCAGAGAGAGAGGGAGACACAGAATACGAAGCAGGCTCCAGGCTCCAAGCTGTTAGCACAGAGCCCGACACAGGGCTCGAACTCACAAGCTGTGAGATCATGACCTGAGCCGAAGTTGGATGCTCAACAGACTGAGCCACCCAGGCGCCCCAAAAAGACTAAGTATTTGTATTCTAAGTCCCAATGGCTACTTAAGGCTGGAATAATTTACCCCTGTCAAAGACACCAGGTCTAATTTAGAAAGAGCCTGCAGTGTGTGGAAGCCTAATCCCTTTTGAGGACTCTGACACAGTTCAGCACTATCAGAAACTCCCAGGTCCACTGCTCGACACCCTAGATCGCCTCTTCCCTTCCTAGCCCTTTACCTCCTGCCTGGGACTCTGGGCATTCCCAGAAATAGACAATTCACTCGCACCGAGGATCTGTCTGCAATGGGTTACTGTTAGCAAAAGTTGTCACTCTGAGGGGGAAATCACATTTATTTGGAGACTGAAAATAGTACATGTCCACTGGCAGTTACCCAGAATTCTCACCATTAAACCCATTCCTCTTATTCTTCCTCTCTCTTTTGTTGACCTCCACCCCCCAAAGTGTCCTCAGTGATGACTCTATTTTCGGTCCCCGTGTGGAGGAATTAGTGCTCACAGAAATGATGTGACTTCTCCAGACGCCTGGGTGGCTCAGTTGGTTGAGCACCCGACCTTGGGTCAGGTCATGATCTCACGGCTGGTGAGTGCGAGCCCCACGTCCGGCTCTGTGCTGACAGCTCAGAGCCTGGAGCCTGCTTCAGATTCTGTGTCCCTCCCCCCCCACCCCCACCCTCCCGCCTCTCTGCCCCACCCCTACTCGTGCTCTCTCTTTCAAAAATGAATAAACATTTAAAAAAAATGTAAAAAAAAAAAAAAAAAAAAAGAAATGATGTGACTTCTTGGGTGCTGGAAGAAAAATGTGGAGTCTTGGTCATTAGACTCTACCCAACAGTCAAAACAGAATCCAGGCTCGGTGGGGGAGTTGGGTGTCTCAGTCCGTTAAGCATCTGACTTGGTTTCAGCTCAGGTCATGATCTCACAGATGTCACAGGCTCTGCCTGCTTAGGATTCTCTCTCTCTCTGCCCCTCCCCAACCCTCGTGGTCTCTCTCAAAATAAATAAACTTAGAAAAATACCAGAATCGGAAGTATCTTCTGAGATATCTGAGAATCTGAGGTATCTAAGGGAGGGGGGGGGCAGGTTCTTTTGAGAGGGCGTTTTATCTTTTTAGAAAGCACAGACAGAACCCAATATGTCCCGGACCAGGGGCCAGGGGCCAGCACAGCTTTCCTATAAAGACCCAGATGATAAATATTATAACCTCTGCAGGCCATGCAGTCTCTGTCACTACTTCACAGCCACTGAAGGACGAAACCAGCCACAGACAACACACACAAGAATAGGTGTGACTGAGTGCCAGTAAAACTATCTACAAACACAGGCAGGGAGGCGAAATAGGCCTGTGGAGCTATATTGTTGCTGAACCCTGCCCACCAGTTTCCAGAACCTCTCGGTCTCCCCTGTAATTAAACGGCACTTTCTCCTTCCTTTGTCCAAGCTGGTAGTCTGGCTCTGCTGTGCCACCCCTACCCCGCCCCGCAGAGGCATCCTGGCTGGAAAAGCCTGCCAGCGTCTGACAATTTTAACTGTCACAGACCTGGGCCAATTTGTCCTTGTCAGCACCCTCCCTCCCTGTCCAGCTCCTTCCTGAAGGTCTCTTGCCTGCAGGCTGCCCAAGTACGCACTTCTGGGCCCACCCAGGATGCACCCGCCTCCCCCGGACAGTACTTGTGTTCCACTGACCTTGTCCCCCTCTCCCACTAAAACTGACCTATTAGAAGGAAAGATACCTTAGCCACCTCATAACCCAGAATAGCCATCATCCATCATCCATCCGTGCCCTACTGGACAAAGCCGTAATATGGAATCTCAGGTTTTCTGATGAGCAAGAGAAGCACGTAGCTGGCCACCTCGAGTGCTGTGCGTAAGGCTGGTGGGCCTGACTTGTATTAGGAGACAGACTTGGGCTGGGTTGCTGCGACCTGCCTTTGAGAGCAAAACAGAGGCTCCCCTCAGGCTGGAGCTCATTTAATGGCCCCGTCCGTGGTGACTTTTTTTTTTTGCCCTGTAAAGCTCCTGGTCAGTTCCTTATCAGACCAATCCCCAGGTAGGACACTGACACCCTCTGTCTGTCTGTCTGGCTCAAGAGCCACTAGTAAAGGTACATGAAATGCTGACCAGAAATGCTCCAGAAAAACAGGCTTACGTGTGCCCAAAGTTTTGTTTTCTTCAAAGACATCCTTGACCAGCTGGTGGCAACCCCTCCATCCCACCCCTTCCTGCCATCCCTCCAGTCCACAGAACTTCTGCAGGAGGGGTTAAGGACCTTGCCAGGTTCCCGTGAGGGAGTCTGCCAGCACCATCAACTCTCCATCAGGTCCTTCTGGTTCTCTACCCTGGCTCTTCTCTGACTTTACTTCCCACCCTAGCTACAGCCAACTGATTCTGACAAAGCTGCTCTCGGTGTGATGTGGATAGTAACTTCACCGGGGGAGGGGAGGCGAGGGGCGGGGGTGGAGCAATTATTTAGCTCAGGAAGCAGGGATTGGTTATGCAAAAAGGTTTGGGAAACCAAGCTCATTCAGATGATTCAGAAAGGATTCGTTTCTTCTCATTCCATGTCTCTTGGTTTTCTAAGGCACTGTAGCCCTGAAATGCAGAAGCCCTTTTTCTTTTTATGCTGACCTTCAAAGAAGTTAAAATTCACTTTTTCCCCCAAATTTCTTATTCTGCTTTCCTTCAGGGTGTTTTCACTGCTAATGGGTAAAATGTTTTCATGAGGGATCATATCTTAGCTTTTGTCTTCTAGGATTGGGTCCATAGAGGGTACAAACTGGACATATAATCAAAAAATGAACTAAATGTGCAGTAGTTCAGCAAAGCTATGATAGGAACAGGTCTAAGGGGAGCCATGGGGCGTCTATCTTTCTTTGACTCTGGATTTTTGGTATAGCAAATATATAGGAGGAAAATCTCTTTTTTTTTTTTTTTAAGTTTATTTATTTATATTGAAAGAGAGAGAGAGCAAGCTGGGGAGGGGCAGAGAGAGAAGGAGAGAGAAATCCCAAGCAGGCTCTGCACTGTCAACACAGAGCCCGATGCGGGGCTCGAACTCACAAACTGTGAGATCATGACCTGAGCTGAAATTAAGAGTTGGACACTTAAACAACTGAGCCACCCAGGCGCCCCTCAAAACTTCTTTTTTTTTTTTTTTGAGTAATTTCAGGTTATGGAAAACTTGTAAAAATAACATAGCATCCATATACCCTTCACCCAGCTTCCCCTGACGCTAATAATTTACGTAGGACAAACACTCCTATTAACAAAAGCAGGAAACAGACAGTGGTTCCTTACTATTAACTGATCTATAGTTGAATCATAACACGTGTCTCACTAATGTCCTCGTGCTCCTGTCCGGGATTCCATTCAGAGTCCCACAGTGCATATAATCAATCATTGTGCCTGCACAAGTCTGGGACAGTTCTTCAGCCTGGGGGGTTGTCTGATGCTTTCTTACGATTGGATTGAGATTACGCATTTGGGGCAGGAACCCCCTAGAAACGATGCCATGCCTTTCTCTGTGCATGATGTCAAAGGTACATGATGTCAATATGTGTCATCACTGGTGATGTTAACCTTGACCACTTGGTTAAGGTAGTAAGTTGCTGCACTATGAAGTTACCATTTTTTCCTTTGCAATTAATGGATATCCTATGGGGAGATACTTACAGACTATGTAAACATTCTGTTTCTCATTACACTTTTGCCCACTGATTTAAGCACCCACTAATGGTTCTTGCTTTTAACAGTTATTAGTGTGATGTTGGCTCACTGGTAATTTTCTATTTTCCTTGTTCCTTCTGCAGGTATTAATTGGAATCTTGTGAGGCAGAACTGTCCTTTCTCCTCCAATATTTATTTAGTTGTTTATTTATAACAGTACGAACTAATGTATATTTATTTAGTTCATGGGTTATAATATAATATTATCATTGTTGATATTGTTACCTGATTTATTCCACCTTGGGCATTAGAAATTCCTTCTGGTGGGCTCCTGTGTCTTTTATTTATTTATTTATTTTTTTAATTTATTTTTTTTTTAATTTTTTTTTCAATGTTTATTTATTTTTGGGACAGAGAGAGACAGAGCATGAACAGGGGAGGGGCAGAGAGAGAGGGAGACACAGAATCGGAAACAGGCTCCAGGCTCTGAGCCATCAGCCCAGAGCCCGACGCGGGGCTCGAACTCACGGACCGCGAGATCGTGACCTGGCTGAAGTCGGACGCCTAACCGACTGCGCCACCCAGGCGCCCCAGCTCCTGTGTCTTTTGACATGCCTTATCTTTTTCTTTTTCTTTTCTTTCCTTTTTTTTTTTTTTTAATTTCTTTACTTTCTGGCACTGTAAGATGTTTTAGGCTCATGTTGTATTTTTCCAGCCTCGGCCCTGAAATCAACCATTTCTCCAGAGAGCTCTGGTTCCTTTTATTTGAAAATGGTATTTAGAAACCAGGCTCGACACTACGTGTTCTCACTGCAAATGGAGTGTCATTTCTTCTAGGCCCCTCCACAGACAGATCTAGGAACCGCCCCCCACACACAATTTCTGTATCCACCTATCTGTATGTGTTTTATTCTAACCCTCCACCTGTCCTTATTTGTAACTTTTCTTGACTAGCAAAAAACCTGGCTCTCATTATCCACAATATATTCACTTAATTGTTCAATCCTAGTATAGACATATAGTAGTTTCAGAATTTCTAACCCATGTCCCATGAGACACTAAGTTCACTGTTTGTATATAGTTATATATATGAAGGTCTGTTGGTGACCCCCCCCCCATTTTTCTATAAACTTTTGGTCCTTTGCCTCTTCAGGAGTTCTTCATGTATTAGGATTATTAACCTGTTATCTGTGGTATATATTGCAAATATTTTCTCCCCTTGTTAGTTGTCTTTCGAGTTGTCTGTGGTGATTTTTTGCCATGCAGATGTTTGTTTTGTTTGCTTAGTCAAGTTGATCAGTATTTTCTTTTGTCTCTGGGTTTTGAGTCAGGGTTGAGTTGACTTCTTTATTGAGGTTAAGAGGAATTCACCTTTGTTTTTTTTCTAGTACTTTTATGATCTCCTATTTTTCATTTAGATCTCAAATCCATTTGGAATTTATTCTTTTTTTTTTTAATTTTTTTTTCAACTTTTATTGGAATTTATTCTTGTGTATGGAGTGAGACATGGATCTAATTTGATTGCTTTTAGTTGTCCCAGCACCATTTATTAAAAGATCATCTTTGCTCTAATAATATGAGGTGTTACTTCTCTCATGTACTAAATTTGTATGCGTACTTGGGTCTAGATGAGCTTTCTGTTCTCTTCCAATAGGTTAATTGTCTACTCCTACACCAATACCATGGTGTTTTAATTATGGATACTTTGTAATATGTTTTAGTGTCTCATGGACCTATCCCCCTCAAAAGTTTTTTTTTTTTTTAATGTTTTCCTGTCTGTTTTTGTATGCTTGTTTTTCTATATGAATTTTATTATCAAGTTTTTAAGACTTCAGTGGGAAGCCTTTTAAAAATAAAAATGCCTTGGGGCTCCTGGGTGGCTCAGTTAGTTAAGCGTCCGACTTTACTCAGTTAGTTAAGTGTCTGACTTTTCGTGGGTTCCAGCCCCGCGTCGGGCTCTGTGCTGACAGCTCAGAGCTTGGAGCCTGCTTCAGATTCTGTGTCTCCCTCTCTCTCTGCCCCTCCCTATTTGTGCTCTCTTTCTCTTTCTCTCTCTCAAAATAAACAGCAATTAAAAATATTAAAAAAAAATAAAAATAAAAATGCCTTGGTGCCACTCCTGAAGATCTCTATTCAGTGGGTCTGAAGTGGGACTTGATAATTTGTAATTTTTCAAATTCCTTGAGTAACTCTAATGGTCAAAAAAAAAGTCTGTTGTGGTTTTTTTTTGTTGGGATCGCATTAAATTTATAAATCAACACAGGGAGAACTGACATCTTTATAAAGTTGAGTCATTCTATCCAGCCACAACAAATGTCTTTTCCATTTGTTAAAGTCTATTTTTTTGTTTTTCAGAAGTATTTAAAAATTTTCCCCACTTAGACTTTGCATGCTTCTAACAAGAATAAACTTGGGGCGCCTGGGTGGCGCAGTCGGTTGAGCGTCCGACTTCAGCCAGGTCACAATCTCGCGGTCCGGGAGTTCGAGCCCCACGTCAGGCTCTGGGCTGATGGTTCAGAGCCTGGAGCCTGTTTCCGATTCTGTGTCTCCCTCTCTCTCTGCCCCTCCCCCGTTCATGCTCTCTCTCTGTACCAAAAAAAATAAATAAACGTTGAAAAAAAATTAAAAAAAAAAAAAAAAAAAAGAATAAACTTAACAAAGTTTATCCTGAAGTATTTGGTTTTCCTTTATGCTATTACACATAGAATTTTCTCCACCATTATGGCTTTTATCTCTTGCCACCTTACTGAATTCTTTCATTGTTTGTGTTCATTTTATCATTGATTTTCTAGGATTTTCCAAGTACCCAAGCATATCATCAAAAAAGAAATCATTTTTATGCCTTCAATCGATTTCTCTCATCTAGCTGCATGGTTAACTGACTAATACAATGTTGAATAGTTGTGGAGACAATTCTCTGTTAATGATCTTAGAGAAATGATTCATTCTAGTGTTTTCTAGGGGGGACATTGTTGCATGGCTCAAAGCTAAAGGAATAAAAATTATAATTGATAACTTTATTGACCCTTGTCATTTACATATGCCTCTTCACAGAGCAAAAACCCATTTCATTCATCCCCAAAGAAGGAAGAGCAGCTTCATGTCATTCCAATGGGGGATTGGATGTTAGTACCCCTGGTTTCCTTAAATCAGTGAAGTTGTCTTCATACCCTGTCATCAAATTTGGCCCTAGGTTTCGTTCTCAGAAAAATCCATGCAAGGCAGCCCACTGGGTGAACTTTGGGTATGGCGGATCATCTGCCTTGGGAAAATTTTATAGCACTGCCTAGTAGAAGAACAATGTTAGCTACAAATGTAATCTAAAACTTTCTAGCTTCCACATTTAAAAAAAGGAATAGATAGGGGCGCCTGGGTGGCTCTGTTGGTTGAGCATTCGACTCTTGATTTTGGCTCAAGTCATGGTCCCAGGGTCGTGAATCGATCCCCACATCAGGCTCTGAGCTAATGTAAAGCCTACTTAAGATGCTCTCTCCCTCTGCCCTTCTCCCCTGCTTGCATACTCTCTCTCTCTCAAAAATAAATAAAAATTAAAAAGAAACATTAAGTTACTTTGATAATATTTTTTATTTAACCCAGTATATCCAAAATATTATCATCTCAACATGTAATCAATATTTTACATTTTTTTTTCACACCAAGCGCTTTACATTTATAGCAGATCTTAATTCATACTAATCACCTTTCAAGTGCTCCACGGCCACATGTCCCTAGCACTGCTGGGGTATCCCTGCGTATGAAGTGACGCATGTATCTAATTTTACCTCTTTCCAAGTAGTTGCTCGGGTATCCCAGCACCACTTAGTAAAAAGATCTTTGCTCCGGTGATTTGCTATGTCATCTCTATCATACGCTGAGTTTCCATACGGACGTGTGTCTACTGCTGGGCTTTCTATTCTCATCCGCTAATCTATTCATCAGTGTTCAAATACAGACTGTTTGGACAGTGTGGGTTTAGGGGAATTCGCATCCCTATTCCTTCATGGAAACGTGTAATTATATTCCTTGAGTGCCAAAACACCATTCGGTCCTTTAATATACATTAGCTCGTTTAAACCTCATTACGGTTCTCTGAGGTTGGTATGATTATCTACTGTTTTTACTCTCCAGAAAACTGAAGCTCAGAGACGTTAAGAAACTTCCCCACACTCACACAGCTGTTTGGCTCCAAAACTGACTCTAAGAACGATCTAACCACATGGGGGAGGCTAGCTGAGCCTGCAGGTAGTGGGAGGGTAAGGCCAGGAACAGCTCCAGAACAGGATCTCCTAACCAGAGAAGGAAACCACAGTTAGAACTAGGTAGGAGCGCAGTCTCCCCTCTCCATACGGAAGAGTTTCCAAAGACTTCTAGCCCCCCTGCGGCACTCCCTCTCTGCACGCACACTGCACACCTGATTCTATCCTGCCTCACTTCATTCTCTCAGTAAAAATGTGGTGTCCATAAACCTTGACTGTCTCAAGAGCAGGGACCTAAATTTATATTTCTTTCTTCTTCTGCCCCCTCGATTGAGACTGTTGATACGGCTAATTTGGTGAAACAGTTTGGAGCCTCCATATCTGACCTTGAACCTTATCCCACCAACCTAGTTTAGAAACAAAAGGGTGTTTCCTCTTCGTCTTCCCCAGATGATGCCCCGGCTGCGGTCTATGTGTGGAGACAGCTTTCTTCCTAACACGGACAAGTCTTCCTGGTGGGAACTGGGGTTTGGTTATATAGTGTTGCCTGCACAGGCATCTTTTCCAGAGTTGAGCTGATGATCAGAGACTAAATATTCAGAAACTCTCTTGCTTCAAATTTATCCAGAGTCAGCTTCGTGAGTATCAAAGTTTACAAGAACCAGAGTCCACAGCCTATTGGTAAATGGCCATCTAGGAGTGCCCCTCGGTCACTTGGGGACAGCCAATCCTCAGCTTGCCCTTGGTTGCCACCACCATGGTGGCTACAACACTGTCCAGCACACACAGTGGGTGCTTGACAGATTTTCTGGAATGCGATGGATGGATGGATATCTTGGCAATGGACTGACAAAAGGATTGGTGAAAGAATGATGGGTAGATACATGGATGGTTTTTAAATGTCTATAAATCATCCCTTACATAACTAGCGAGCATTTAGTGTATGAGTGTCCGAAAGCAGTCTTTCTCAATGTGTAAACTGTGAAATGAACCTCTTGTATCACAGTCTTCTGAGAAGCCTTTAAAAAAATATTTTTAATGTTTATTTATTATTTTTTTTGAGAGAGAGAGATAGAGTGTGAGTGGGGGAGGGGCAGAGAGAGAGGGAGACACAGAATCTAAAGCAGGCTCCAGGCTCTGAGCCATCAGCACAGATCCCGATGCAGGGCTCGAAGCCATGAGCTGTGAGATCATGACCTGAGCTGAAGTCGGCCACCCAACCGACTGAGCCACCCAGGCACAGAGCCTGACACAGGGCTCAAACTCCCAAACCGTAATATCATGACCTGAGCTGAAGTTGGATGCTTAACCAAATGAGCCACCCAGGTGCCCCATGGGAAGCCTTTTAAAAATAAAAACGCCTTGGTGCCACTCCTGAAGATCTCTAATCGGTGAGTCTGAAGTGGGACTTCATAATCTGTAATTTTGCAAATTCCTTGAGTAACTCTGATGGTCAGCCAGTGGTGGAGACTTCAGCCCCTTCCTCTGGCCTCACAGTTGCCAAACCTTTACCTTTAAAACTAGGAAAGGAAACAGAATCTCTCTTCTTACTATGAGTGAACATTATCTAAAAAAAACCACAGGCTGCCTACTGAGAGGGGCCTTCTGGATCCTTCCATTCTGAGATGATAGGCTGTTGACTCTCAGTTTGAGCTGTGTCTGGCTTGTAGCGCTTTTTAAAAATCTGAATTAGGTGCCAACATTTAAAAATCAGATGATTTTTTTTTCAAATCTGACTTTCTGAATTTCTTTGGAAAAAAAAAAAAAGTGTTCTGGTAAAAGCGGGTCCTTAATCTCGCAAGATGTTGACATCTGGAACCCAGTAGTCACCACCCCTTAGACAGGCAGAGCCACTCCAGCCAGACACGGTCCCCACCAGTATTGTTTCACTCACTCACTGACTTCATTTTACCCCTGCAGGCATCCAATTTGGTGTCATTTTAACATGAGGGGACCAAGACCCAGAGAGAAGAAATAATCTAGATGGATTTAAGCTGTTTGGGGGAGGGCAGGGGTAGGTGGACCCATTCTTCACCTGCTCTGTGTTATCAAAGAAGATCAAGGAGAATGAAATAGAAAACTTGTTTAAAGAAAATTGTGGCTCAGTCAGTTGAGCGTCCAACTTCAGCTCAGGTCATGGTCTCATAGTTCATGAGTTTGAGCCCCACATTGGGCTCTCTGTTGTCTGTGCAAAGCCTGCTTTGCATCCTCTGCTCCCCTCTCTCTGCCCTCTCCCCCACTTGGGCGCACACTCTCTCTCTTTCTCAAAAATAGATAAAAAACGTTATAAAAATTAAAAGTTAAAAAAAAAAAAAGAAAACTTGTTTAAGGAAAATAAATGAGGAAGTTGGCTAATTAATGCACCATTAACGTCGTCGTCATCACCATCATCATGATTATTGCCTTAAAAAAATTAAAGAATATTGGGCGCCTCGGTGGCTCAGTCGGTTATGCATCCGACTTTGGCTCAGGTCATGATCTCATAGATCGTGAGTTCCAGCCCCGCATCAGGCTCTGTGCTGACAGCTCACAGTCTGGAACCTGCTTCACGTTCTGTGTCTCCCTCTCTCTCTTACCCCTCCCCCACTCTCACTCTGTCTCTCTCTTTCTCAAAAATAAATAAACGTTAAAAAAAATTTTTTTTAATCCTAGAATATGTATTATTTATGAAACACCCTTCCAGGGAATTGAACAAGAAAACCCACAAAAACCTGGCAAGGGGGTCACGAGAGAAAGTATTTGGGAATTATTGCAAAATGTGTGATGAGGCAATATGCTATCATACTTGTTAAAATACCACGCATCCACCAAATGCACAGATCATTTAGTAGGAGAAAATGAATTTGATGTTCCCTCAAAATTGGTAAAAATACATCTTGGAAACTAAATTATTAATTGAAAAATAGCAAAACATCAAAATAAATTCAATCAACTCCATATTGGTAGATCCAAAGGAGAAAGGAGAATTTAGCCGTTTTCAAGCCCTAGGCAATCCCCAAACCTTATTTTAGGCAAGAAACTTACTAACCTTTGTAACTGCATAATCCTATCCTCTATCCTTGTTCTGAATTTCAGACCCCCTCTCTCCCCTCTCACTTCCCTGCTCTTCCTTCCTCCCCAACTATCAGATTTTTGGTCCAGAAGAGAGCTGGGAAACTCACTAACTTTGAAATGTATGAATCATACTAGTATCAGATTACCCCCTCGGAAGGAATTTAAGCTTCCAGGGAATTAAGGACTGCATTTTTAAGCAGGCCATTTTCAAAGTATATCAAGCCAGATAGAAGACCAATGTGGAGGTGGGTCTCTACCCCACCCCACATTCTTCTCTGTGGTCAATACCCTCCCAGTAGGTATAGCACCAGCCAGTATGTAACACAAAGCTGCCCAGTGTCTTGCCCTCCTGGTCAGAAACTTTAACCTACCTGACCAGTGCCCAGAGATCTGGATTCCAATGGGACAGTCCTGTTCCACGCTGTTAAGTTTTCGGGAATGACAACAAACCTTTGACTTGCAAGAATATCTCCTGGCAGAAGCTAGCAGGCTTTATCTCTGCCCACCGCTAAGTCACCTCATGGGAGGCAGAACAGAGGACAGAACAGAGCTGCCAGCCCATCCAGCTTGCTGGCACTTACTCTTTTCCAGGCATTTCTCCATCAGTTCCTCACTTGGTCCTTCCACAAGCCATAACTATCATAAGTTCCAGTGTTCAGAGAACACTGTAGCCCAGAGAGGTTATGCCACTAACCTTAGACCACACAGCCCAGCCATGGTAGACTCTGGCAGGGATTCTGGGTCAGCCTCAGACCACCTGCCCATCAGCCTGCCTGCTCTGGAGGATGGTCCCAACCAAGAGAGGCACATACACCTAGAAAATTCCAAGCAGGTCGGCAGCCCAAGAATTTGCCCAATTTTGAACGTGGTCAATATCCACACAAGAATACATGTCTCAGAAGTGGACAGCGGACCAGACTAATCCAAGCACAAGCCAGCACATGGTCCTCTCTCGTGTATGCTTTTGAATTTCAAGTGGTTATTGTTTTGGGGCCCCTCGAAGTCAACACTGTTAGATGAGGTCTGAGAATGCGTCTAGGACAGATTAAATGCAGATGGACCCGGTAGCACATGCCCAGACTGGCTCTTCTCTCTTTTTCCATCCAAAGTCACCAAACGGCAATGCTTTGACCTTGTCAAAGTTTAAGCAAAGAAGTAGGAGTATAGAGATGATGGTACTCGGTGTAGATAAAATGCATGGAACCTGACCTTGGGAACATCTGAATTCTAACCCTAGCCCTGCCTCAGAACCACCAGTCCTTCCCCTCTCCAGGCTTCAGTCTCCCTATCAATGAAGTAATAAAGCTGGAGGTGGCGACCCTTGAATTTCCTTCCGGCTCTGACATTTTATGGTTCTGAGATCTGATAATCAGTTGCACTATAACCCGACACACGGGAGCATACCCAGGAACATGCCTGGGGGTGCCGGTGAAGAGAAGAGTCATGAGTTTAACCACAGACTTGCTATCACCTCAAGCAGGTCCCTTCCGCCTAAGAATGTCATCCTCTGGCTCAAATACAGATGCCATCATAGGCAAAAACTCACCCCAAAGACTCCCTGGGATTCCCTAGGAGCTCTGAGAGGTAGGAAATAAACAGGCTTTTTCCAGACTAAACAAATTACAGAGGGGAGGAAATTCCCTGTTGGCTTTCCCTGAAAAGAAAGTGCCAGAGAATTAACACATGCCTGCAGATCGGCAGGTGCATCAGGAGCTGTGTTCGGTGCCGGAAAGAACATACCGGAACTAGAAGATATGCCTCTGCTGTAATAAAGGCTCCTGTGTAATTAGAGAGAGAAACTGTTCAGTGCCTGACTCATAGCAGGCCCTCAGTGATATCTGTGGGTGGGTGAATGAATGAATAAACCCTTCAGGAAATAGGATTTGAATTTAGCGAATTTTAATGTCAGCTTTCTCTTTTTTTTTAAGTTTTTTTTTTTTAAGTTTATTTTATTATTTATTTAGAGAGACACAGAGACGGTGTGAGGGAGGGGCAGACAGAGAGGGAGAGAGAGAGAATCCTAAGCAGGCTCTGCACTGCCAGTACAGAGCCCAACGTGGGGCTTGAACTCACGACACCATGAGATCATGACCTGAACCAAAACCGAGAGTCGGACGCTTAGCTGGCTGAGTCAACCAGGCGCCCCAATGCCAACTTTCTTAAAGGGTAGCGATGCTTCTCTGCGGATGAGGTTTTCTAGAAAGATTTGGGACCTGGCATCAGGAAATGATGCTAACTCTATGACCTTGTGCGAGGTGCAGGACTTCCTCTGCAAAACAATGATATATGGTCTGCACCGCACGGGGCTGTGATGAGGAGGAAGTGAGACAATGCACTCAGAAGCTCTGTGCAAACCGCAAAGTGCTACACACAGGTTGTTCTCCTATCCTTCTCTGGGTAGGATCAACACAGAAAACAATCTCCTGAGAGTTCGAGAGCATCGTTGCCAGGATCTGCCCTCACGGTGTTCTCTTGCTACAGGTGGACGTGTGGACGGCGTCCTGTGTAGCAGGAATGCCCTCGCCCCAATCCCACCAATGGCACAGAGATTCAAGGGGTCGGCGAGTTGGGACACAACCCAAGGATCATCTCCTAAAATGCCACTGGGTGATTCTGATGTTTCATAGAGGCTGTACTTAGGCCTCAAACTTCTCTCCTTCCCTAGGTGAAGGGCAGCACAGGTCACAGTTCATCCCCTTTCTCTCTAAATCAGTGGAATCACTAGGTTTTCTGTCCCGTTATCCTCAAGTGTCATCTACTTCGCATTAGGACTCTTTGCTGCTCGCCACCTGAGCACCTGTCTCATTGCTGCTTCTGCTGAGGACCACAGCTGCGCTTACCCCTTGGTGGCCCCACCTCTGGACCCCAAGCTCTTCTTCTCCAGTTCCCGTGGCTTCTCATTTACTCCACGGCTTTTGTAAGTGAAGACTGGCCTTTGGTGGACCATGCCAGCCTATCCCAAGATCCTTCTGCTTCTGTCTGCAGAACCCCACCTCGGCCTGGGCCAGCCTGGCTCAATGGCAGCTCCTTCTAGTCCCTGGGGGTTTTGTTTATTTGTGTTATGGACCGAATGTTCGTGTCCCCACAAAATTCCTATGTTGAAAGCCTAACCCCCGATGTGACGGCATTAGGAGGTGGGCCTTTGGGAGGTGATCAGCTCATGATGGTAGAGCCCTCAGGAATGGGAACAGCGCCCTTATAAAAGGGGCCCCACAAAGCTCTCTCACCCCTCGGATCACGTGAGGACACAGCGAGAAGTTGACAGTTTGACCCTTGGTAGTGGGTTCTCACCGGAACTCAGCCACGCGGCACCCTGCTCTCAGACGGTCAGCCTCCAGGACCGAGAGAAATAAATTTCTGCTGTTGATAAGCCACTCCGACTATGGTATTCTGTTACAATGGCCCGACCTGATGGAGACTATTTGGCTGGTTGGATTTTTCCGGAAGGCTTTGACACAAACAGTACTTGCGAATGAATGCCTGAGAGACTCAGAGGAAAGAACTTGTGTGGGGGTTTCCCATTCGGGGGGTTCACGAGGGAGACCTCTTGGAGAAGGGAGAATCAGAACAGGGTTTCCATAGTGTTTGAGCGGTTGGCCTAACAAATTTGGGCCCTACTTCCTCTAGGAAAAACGCAAAAGGACGCGCACTTGATGTTGCCAACTCTTCACCAGCTCCTAAGAATACAAGGGAGTCATGTTGCTCCCATAAATTAGCTGTCTTCTTCCATTCCAGTTTTTGCCAGAGACACGAAGAGCCCCCAGGGGACAGAGGCTGTCATCATAGGCAGAGCAGGTCCGAGAGAGCAGAGGAGCGAAGCCTCTGGAGACGCTGCCCTGCCCCTGTCGCCTGCTCCTGGTTTCTCTGTGGGCACCTGCTGAGGACCCGCACCGTCCTCTCCCAGTGTCTCTCTGTCTCGTTGATGGCTTCACTGCGACTCCCACACGGCAGGACTGGCTCGGGGTGCTTGGGTCCTGGGGATCCGATCTGGTACCATTTCATGGAATATGTGGAAAAGGCAGTCTGTTCTCTTTATGTGTTGGTTTGCTAGGTCTATCACTTCCACGCACCACGCACTGGGTGCCTAACCGACAGAAACGTATCGTCTCTGGGTTCTGGACAAGTCCGAGGGCTGCGTTCCTCAGGGCTGGTTCCTTCTGCCAGGGATGAGGGAGAGTCTGTTCCATGTTGCCCCCCAGTGTTGTGTGGTGCGCTGGAGATCTTCCATTGCCAGAGTTCTAAGCCAATGTTCCTTGGCCTCTAGAAGCTTCACCCTGACCTCCGCTTTCAGTTTCACAAGGTGTTCTCCCTGCATGTGTGTCTGTGTCCAAATTTCCCTTTTTTGAAAGGACACCAGTCACACTGGATGAGGGGCCCTGCCTAGTCCGGTATGATTTCACCTCACTTACTTACATCAGCAATGATCGGATTTCAAAGTAAGGTCATTTTGACATAGGTACCGGGGCTTAGAACTTCCATCTAGGAATTTGGGGAGACGCAATTCGACCCCTAGCTCCAGTTCAATGATTCGCTCCTCCTCGTGAATGTGCACCTAGCGGCACAGGGTATGATGCGGAGGGGGCAGCGGGTACTAGATGTTAGACGGCAGCCGGGTCCAATAAAATCATTCACACAGACTCTCCCGGGAAAACGGTCATGTCTCAGACTTCGCCCCTCCCAACCCATTTCTCCCCAAGACGACGGAGGGGTCTGTGGCACACGAGGCAACACAGGCCACCCGACGGCTGCAGGAAGAGTCGGGCGAGCCTTGTGGCGCGACATCCCATGCCGCTCTCCCTTCGAGGCGGCGTCCCTCCTCCTGCTGTTGCTGACACTTGAGGCTTAGGGCAGCCGCGGCTGGCACTCAGCGTCCATGTCCTTGCCTTCTCGGGGGCCAGGAGGTCCACCCTAGGCCCTTCCTCTCCATCCGCTCCTCCTGGAGCTACAGACCCTCTCAAGCTGGGCTGCAACTTCCGTTTGGTCCTTCCAGCTGCCCAAAGCTGTGGGGCTGCTTGCCCATTCCCTTCTCCACTTGCATTTGTTTTTTAAATACCTGCTGTCTAATTTTTTTTTAACATTTTATTTTTTTAAGTTTATTTATTTATTTAAAAAATGTTTAGCTTCTTTATTTTGAAAGCCAGACAGAAACAGCATGGGTAGAGAAGAGGCACAGAGAGAGAGAGGGAGACAGAGAATCCCAAGCAGGCTCCACCACCCAGCTCAGAGCCCAACGTGGGGCTCAAACTCACGAAACTTCGAGATCATGACCTGAGCCAGAACCGAGAGTGGGACGTTTTAACCGACTGAGCCACCCGGGTGCACCTATTTATTTATTTTTGAGAGAGAGAGAGACAGAGACAGAGAGAGAGAGAGAGAATGAGCTGAGGAAGGGCAGAGAGAGAGAGAAAGAGACACGGAATCCAAAGCAGGCTCCAGGCTCCGAGCTGTCAGCACAGAGCCCGACGCAGGGCTTAGACCCACGAATCGTCAGATCATGACCTGAGCCAAAGTCAGACACTCAACCAACTGAGCCACCCAGGTGCCCCTTCGAGATTTTACTTTTAAGAAATCTCTATACCCAATGTGGAGCTCAAACTCATGACCCAGAGATCAAGAGTCACACACTCCACCAACCGAGCCAGCCAGCTGCCCTCGTAGATTTAAATAACACTGAAAGGCTCTGTGACCAGGACGGGGGCCACGTTTTTAGTTCACCGCTCAGCCACATCCAAGGGGAGAAATAACCAGTCTCTGGAGGTTTTAATACTCCAGGAAAAATCTACTACGGTCTCTGAAGCCTTGGAGAATTCTGAGAGAAAACTTTCCGAGAGTTGGAAACAGCTACGCTTTGTTGGCAGGGTGCTAGAACAGCTTGGCCTTGCTCCTCCCTTTCCTCTTTCCTGATCCAAACGCCTGTTGCTTACTTTCTGCTGCCTCCTCTGGTTCATTTTGCCTTCCCGGACAGGCTCAGGGTGGCAAACCGAACGAAAAGGAACCAAGAGAAGAGGTAGAATCTTCCCGATTGCTCTTGGGGCTGGGCAAGAGACCACTGCTGGTTTCCCTGGGACAACCAGCGGGACAGGAAGAGGGCAGAGGAGGAGTTTCTGACCCTCAGGGTCCCTCCATCAGACCTGCTGCCGTCCCTGGTATCTGTAACTGGGGAAGTAACTGGGAGACTCCTGTGTTTGCCGAGCCAAGGATTTATAGTATCAGCAAGAAAGCCAAACATTCTGTGTGCGGATGAATTAATGAAGACACCAATGAACACTCAAACTTCAAAGGAGGATTAATCGAGTTCTAGAGGCAAATAGAATGAATGACCGCTCAGAGGCAGGAGGGAACTAGGTGTGTCCCCTCACTGCCCATCTCCCACAGTCCAGCTTTCTATCTTCACCCCATTACCAGCCTTCAAAACTGTTGCCTGGCTTGGACCCTGATAGGAACAAATCCCATGGCCACGTCTCATTGTTCTTTCTCCTCGAATTCTTTGCAACCCTGAACACTCCTGGTCACAATCTTACAAGCTAACAATTATCCTAAGTTTATTATGCCAGGCAGCCTACTAAGGTCTTTTCACTTTTTATCTCAGTTGGTCATCCAAAACATGCTGTGAGGGAAGTACTATTTTTAGCCTGGTTTTACAGGAAGGACGGAGGCACAGAGAGGTGGGGTAACGTGCCCAAGGGCACACAGGCTACGGTAGAGGCAAGTATTGCACTTGCGAATTCATCTCCAGAGCTCAGGCTCCCTTTGACCAGGTCCTATTTCCCAGAAAGAGGGAAAGGTGTTTAGGTCTTTGATGCAAACTTTGAAAGGAAAATTGGGGGTGGGGGCAGAAAATGTGTTTCCATATGTGCAAAGTCGAAATTTTTAAAGAAGTTCTTGGGGGGCGCCTGGGTGGCGCAGTCGGTTAAGCGTCCGACCTCAGCCAGGTCACGATCTCGCGCTCCGTGAGTTCGAGCCCCGCATCAGGCTCTGGGCTGATGGCTCAGAGCCTGGAGCCTGTTTCTGATTCTGTGTCTCCCTCTGTCTCTGCCCCTCCCCCATTCATGCTCTGTCTCTCTCTGTCCCAAAAATAAATAAACATTGAAAAAAAATTAAAAAAAAAAAAAAGAAAAAAAAAAGAAGTTCTTGGCGGATCTTGCTTCGTTTCATGGTGAGATAAAATATGACTCATGTGGTTATGTCCTCCCTTGTGGTAAAAAAAAATCTTGGGGTGTCTGGGTGGCTCAGTGCCTTAAGTGTCCGATTCTTGATTTCGGCTCAGGTCATGATCTTTCAGTTCATGAGTTTGAGCCCCATGTCTGGCTCTACACTGACAGTGTGGATGGAACCTGCTTGGAACCTCTCTCTCTCTCTCTCTCTCTCTCTCTCTCTCTCCTTCCCTGTTTGCTCTCTCTCTCTCAAAATAAATAAAATGAAATTTTTTTTAAAGAAATCTTGGTCCTGGATCCCTGGTCTTCCTTTCCCTGTGTATATAATGGAGACTCCTTAGGGCTCCATTTGCCAAGTATACAGTGGGTGCTTTGGAGGCCACTATAGGCACGGGCCAGCAGCACCCTCCTCTCCACGGAGACCCGTGCTCTCTGAAGTCCTGGATTACCTGACACCTGCCCCAGGGTGTCTGCATCCCCTGCCCAGGATGTCACCATGTCATATTGCTATGATCAAAAGGCAAAGGCTTTTAAAAAACACAAGTGACTTTTTTGGTGACAATAATATTTACACAGCATTTAGTGTTTCCCAGCCCCTTAAGCATTCTACATGATCAACTCATTTAATCTCCACAATAGCCTAGGAGAAAAGTTCAATTATGATTTCCTATCCCCATTTTACTTATGGGGAAACTGAGATACAGCGAGGCTAAGTAGCTTGGCCAGGGCCACACCGCTAGCAGGTGGCAGAGACAGGACTCGACCACAGTGCGTGGGCTCCGAGCCACTGCTCTGTATGAGTAGCTTTTTGCCCGGAGGCGTTTGCTCAATCTATGGATACCACAAGCACAAAGATCTGTCATCACATGGCTGGGGAAAAGCCTGCAAAGCTAGAAAGTTCCAAAACCTTGGCTTTAAGGAACATGCCTTCTTTTTCTTAATAAGCTTTTTATTTTGGTATCGTGTTCGATTTACGGAAGAGTTGCAAAGATAGTACAGAGAGTTCCCATGCCCTGCTTGCCCCGTTTTGGATTCCCTAATATTATCATCCTCCACCAAAACATTTGTCAAAACTGAGAAACCAACACCGGTGTATCACTCTTAACTAAACTCCAAATTTTGTTTCGGATCCACTGGTTTTTCCATTAATGTTCTTTCTTCTGTGCTCCAGGACCAGTCCAGGGTCCCACACTGCATTAGCCGTCCTGCCTCCTTCGGTTCCTCCGGTCTCTGCTGGTTTCTCAGACGCCTCCTGTTTTTCATGACCCCTGACAGTCTTGAGGAGTTCTGGCCAGGTTTTTAACAGAATATCCTTCAGTGTGGGATTATCTGATGCTCTCCTGTAATTAGACTGGGGTTACAGGTTTTTTGAAAAGAATACCACAGAAATGAAGTGTCTTTCTCCACACATCATATCATGTCAGGTGTGATGGTTAGTTTTATGTGTCAACCTGACTGAGCCAAGGGTGGCCCAGAGAGCTGGGAAAGCACTATTTCTGGATGTGTCCTTGAGAGTGTTTCTGGGAGAGATTAGCGTTTGAATCAGTAGATTGAGTAAACCAGTGTGGGTGCACCTCATCCAATCTGTGGAGGGACCAAATAGAACCACAAGGCAGAGGAAGGACATGTTTGCTTTTTACTTGAGTTGGGACATCCGTCTTCTCCTGCTCTCAGACATCGGCACTCCTGGTCTCAGTCTTTTGGACTCAGACTGGAACTCACACCGTCAGACCCTGATTATCAATGCCTTTGGACTCAGACTGAATTACACCATTGCTTTCCTAGTAGTCAAGCCTGTGATGGTAGATCATGGAATTCTCAGCCTCCATAACCGTGTGAGACAATTAAAAAATTTCCTTCCTATAATAAATCTTCCTCTCTCTCTCATATATATATATATATATATATATATATATATATTTATATATCTCTCTTTCTCTGGAGAGCCCTGACTAATATAAAGAGAGGAGGGTACATGACATCAACGTCACCAGTGATGTCAACCTTGGTCACTTGGTTAAGGTGGTGTTTGCAAGATTTCCCGTTGTGGACCTACAATTTTCCCCTTTCTGTGTTCTGTCTTTGGAAACAAGTCCCTAAGTCTGGCCCACACATGGGGTAGGGACAAGAATAGGTTAAGGTCCCCCTGCCCTCAGAGGTGGGAGTATCGACATATATTGTTTGGAATTCTCGTGTAAAGATTTGTCTCTTCTCTTGCAGGTGTTCAATATTAGATCACTTATTTATATCACTATGGACTCATGTATAAGTGCCACTTTTAACATTCGGTTTTGCTGTCTCTCCAGAAAGTCCTTGGTGTATCTCTCCATCTGCTGGCCTGGCTCACCCGCCCTCCACACTTGGGCTTGCACTGTTTGCAAAGTCTAGGGCGTCTTGCCCATGCCTTTCCCCCATCTAGGCCCTGCATGTTTTTCAATGACCAGCTCAAAAGTCACCTCTTCGATAAAACAGTCCCCCAGCCCCAAGCTTCTCTCTCTTTCTGTGTCTTTAACTGCCAGTGAACACCAAGTGCCTGCATTATCCAAACTGGCACTTTTGTTCCACTTGACTGTGTCTCCAGTGTACCTCTTACAATTCTATCAGCTCCTTAAGGAAGAACACATATTCTCTTTTCTTTCTTTTAGTCTCCTCCAAATAGCAGGTGTCCAACAATTCAAGTCACTGAACTGAACAGAACCAGAAGACCAAATTCAAACGGAAGAAATCCAGAAAGACCTGGATAAGTTTTT
The DNA here is from genome assembly GCF_016509475.1 of Prionailurus bengalensis. Lineage (NCBI taxonomy): Eukaryota > Metazoa > Chordata > Mammalia > Carnivora > Felidae > Prionailurus > Prionailurus bengalensis. Next base: position 69,293,595 of record NC_057356.1, on the reverse strand, counting down.
TTTTATACCATCTATTTCCCAAGAACAAAAGAGCAGCTTTATTTCATGGTCGGTTTAGAACTTTCCTGTAATCAAGCACAATCAACCTGAAGGCCCGCGTCCTCCTCTGGGCCAAATGCAGTCTCGTCTTATTCATGATCAAAAATAGCTAATCCTTTTCTTTTCTTTTGCAGATTTTTGTAGCCAGTCTGTCTGAGCAAAATTCATAATCAGGGAATTAGCTGATTGCAAAATGCGCGTCTATTTATAAGGCATGCATGAGTCCTTGGCTCTGGCAAGCTGTGTGTAAGAAGCAGAATTGTTTCCCTAGTGCTCCATATGAAGAAACAACCTTTGGAGTGTAACACTCCAGGATTGTAAACGCTGGTTTGAGACAGAAAACAATGGGAAGTGACCAAGAGGGGCGTGCGGCCTATCCTCTGACTCCACATAGCACATTGCTGTTACAACAATCCCCTGGTCCTCAAGGCACCTGTCACTCTTGAAATATAGCCCTGTCCTAGAAGTGCCTGATCTAATGGAATTGCCAATTAAAGCAGGAGGCAGGCTTTGCTCCCCAAGCCAGCCTTGAAGAAGAACTTCCTAGTGGTCCAACCAAACCTGTTTGGTGTGCTTCAGTGGAAGGGTTGGTGGGAAAGGGGTTCTTCCTCTCGTTACCTGGCAAACTTAAGACTGAAGGACCAGTGGAAAGCTGATTCTCTGTGTTCACTGAAATGACCATTTGGTGAAACCATCAGCCAGATGCTTGTCTCCCAGCTACATGACGAGCTCCTGAAGTGATAGGATGTTCATTACTTCAGTGCCTCTCACATGCAGCTTTTAGCCTTCTTGGGGGACTTTATGATTAGCCAGGAACCTGCCCAGTATGAAATTGCCTGCCTGGCTCCCCAAGGTTCTCAGGCAACATCGAGGGAGGTCATTCCAAGCCAGTTTCAGAAGCTATAAGGTCATGAGAACCCCCTTCATATGGTGTTGCCTTCTCTTGACGATGTTTCCACTCTCGGCTCTGTGAGTAGAATTGCTAAGAATGTTCCCCTATGTCTGCTCCAAAGAAGGGCTCCTTTTCCCATGCTTGGGAACTGGGCACTGGGCAGTTATAGCACCAGAGTTTCTATTCATGAGTTCATAACACTGACTACATTGTTCACAGTTAGGCTGGACGTAAGCATAAAATTATTGTACAATGGTTGCCAAGTGTTGCATTGGCAGAGAAAGTCTGCCCCAAATATCTTGATGCCAAATGACCAAGTTACCTCATTAGGACTCTACCTTTCAAGTTCTGGAAAGAGACAGAAACTTTACAGACAACTTACTAAGCAAATTCGGGTTTCTCTTCCTATCCTAAGTCAAGAGGAAAGAACATGAACTTGGACATGCAAGAGGCAGGAGACTAAACTCTGTCCCAGGAAATGTGCTCCTACCTCCCACCCCGTGAAGGCTTTCTGGAAGTTTGACCATGAGGCTTCCTGGAAGTCCCTCAGAGGCTCCTCCTATGTCTCCAAGCCTCACACAGTCAATAGAGGGCCAATAGTTTCAGCCTTGCATTTTCAGTTGGTGGCAATTGATTTTATGTGTCAACTTGGCTGGGCCAGCATGCCCAGTTAGTCAAACATTATTCAGATGTTTCTATGAATGTGGGTTTTGAATAAAATTAACACTTAAATTGGTGGGTTTGGTATAAAGCAAATTGCCCTCCATAATGTGACTGGGCTTCATCCAATCAATTGAAGGCCTTAATAAAATAAGGACTGACCTCCATCAAGCAAGAAGGAATTCTGACAGCAAACAGCCTTTGAACTCCAATTGCAACCCTTCCCCGGGCCGCCAGTCTGCTTGTCTATGCTGCAGATTTTGGACTCATCAGGCTCCACAACTGCCTGAGGCAATTCCTTAAAATAAATCTCCGTCCTGTAGGTTGATAGACACAGAAATAGAGACAGAGATAGAGTCATCCCATTGGTACTGTTTCTCTGAAAACCCTGACTAATTCATAGTTAGCTCCTATTTTCATGAGGGCTCCAGAATTTTGTCGTGGTGGGTTTCCAAAAATGTCAACTAAGCTAAGCCCCCAAAGCCTCTGATTCACCGCTGTAATTCCAAAGCACTGCTCTCGTCCCACACAAAGTCTCACTCACCCCAAATCCTGCTATTCCATGTACTTTTTCAGCTAGGCTCCACATTCTGCTGGTTTCATAAAGTAGGATCTCCTTCATTCTTGGGTGTCAGGTCAAGTCTAGACTAGTTGCGGACAAGACAAGAGGGGACATACTCTACAAATCTCCCTTTGGATCTTCGAGGCGTTGGATTCCCAGACACTCTGTGTTCTCATCCCACCCAAGGAGGTAGATGGTATCGTTCTGATTCCAGATTAGAAGGATACGGCTGATTCATTCAACACTATCGCATTAATCTCTGGGCTGGCATGATCATGAGAACATAAGCTTTGCTTTCTGGTCGTAGGCATCAAATGATGCCGCCCCCAGCTTCCCTAAGTCTGAGGTGAGAATACACTCATTTTATTACCACACTTTCCTGCTTATCCAATTCCTTTACCTCTGAAATGGGCACAATCACATCAGCTATGTCTGCGCAGTATAGTCTCAAGGGCTACAGTCTTCAGCCCAGATGGAACACCTCATTTTTGGGGGTGCTTACTACCTGGCAGACGCTGTGCCAAAAACTTTGCATGCATCACCTCATTTTTTTCCTCACAAGAACCTCAGTATTAGCCCTGCAAGTCACTCGGTTCACACACAGCAGGGCTGGCCTGGTCCTGGAGACTTCCCTGGATATGGAGCTCGCTTGGGCAGAAGAGTGAGGGAAGAACAACTTAGGATCCCATTCGCAACCAAGGATGCCCCCAGTGTTGACACGTGGAGTTTACCCGAAGACATTATGGCGCAAGGTCCACAGCCCAAAGTCATCCAGGAGCAGGAAGAGAAGGCAACGGGGTAAAGCGAGCTGGAGATTGAACCTTTGAGGAGAACCCTTGGTAAAACTTGGAGGCTCATGGGGGGGTGCCTCCCCCACGCCCCCTGCTGTGCCTTTTCTCCCATGGGACCCCCCCACCCCGTCCTCCTCTGCCTCCCAAGCCTTCATTCTTGTTGCATCCTGTGCTCAAGCCAGCTTTCAGGAGACTCTCCTCGATGAACATTCACCCTCTCCTGTCTTTTTAAATGAAGTATGTCCAGCATAAGTTAGCATATCCTTGATGAATATACGGTCCTGTGCTGGCCTGGGACACAGGGCTGCCCTCAGGGTTAATGCCACACCTACACTAACTGGCCCAGATCACTCTGCCTTTTTAGGCCTGTTTTCCTAGACCTGCTGCCACTACCCCACTCCTTGGCTGTGCCCCATCTCCTCTCCTTACCACGCAACCTGCCTGCTGTGCACTCACCCACCACATGGTCTCCTGCAGGCTGGAGACCCCGCTACCAGCTTCCAACAACCACAGAAGCAATGTTCAAGGAATCCAGGCTGCACTGACGGGTCTTTTCCTGTAACTGTATGCACTGTACCTGTGGGCTCCAGAACGCCTGTTTGTAACCTGGATTCAAGCGTTCATTTCCTCTCCTATAAATGGTGCCAATACTTACAAGATCACAGATGGGAAGCTCATATGCAAAGAGCTTGTCGTACGTAAATGTGTATTTACATATGTGTAAAATATGCATAGCAGCTAACACAGGAAAAGCATTCAGCAAATGGTAGCCTTAATGTTATTTTGACTGCCTTACAATTACTTGAAGCATTTTTTTTTTCCTTCGTCTCTTCTGTAGCACTAAGGTTGTCAGAGAAGCTAACACCGTATGCTATCTGATCTCTGTATTATTCTAGAGGCACCTTTGACGCCACCATGGAAAAACTGTCTTTTTACATCTAGGGTCTCTTTGGATCCTAACAACCTTCCTGAGGTTGTTCCCAGTCACATTGCGCTAATTTCCCATGGGGGGAAAGGTAGCCTAACAAGCATCACGTAGCTTCCTTGTCCTGTGTAAGGTGCCACAGACCTATTACGTGGATCCGGAAAACTGGAAGAAGAGCCAGGCTCTATTTGGGCATTTAATAAGTGCTGGTTGAGGATGGTGATGCTGTTGGAAGCCGAAGTGGCCTGACTCTTCCCACTTGTAAAGAACATAGTACAATGGAACAATTAGATGAAAATCATACCCTTCCAGGGGCGCCTGGGTGGCTCAGTCGGTTAAGCGTCCGACTTCAGCCCCAGGTCATGATCCCACGCTTCGTGGGTTTGAGCCCCGCATCGGGCTCGGTGCTGACAGCTCGGAGCCTGGAGCCCGCTTCGGATTCTGTGTCTCCCTCTGTCTCTCTGCCTGCAGTCTCCCCTGCTTGCTGTCTCTCTGCCTCTCAAAAATAAATAACTATTTGGAAAAAATCATACCCTTCTAACTGTTCATGTAAGGAAGTTGTCCTTAAAAACCTTTTAGTGACTCCTTTCCTACTAGTCAAGCTTAAACTGTGAAGCAAACAATCACACCTTCAGTCACCCATTTCGTAAATCCAGATTGCCCCGTGCCCACATGAACCGACTGCATCACGGAGAGAAAAGCCCTGCCTGGATTGTTAAAGCAAAAGTGGGGGTGCAGAGAATCATGGTGCCAGCTGCCTTGAACAGACACCCCAGCTAGCTTTCCAGTCTACATCTGTCTTTCTTCAGTCTTGATGCCTTACAAATGCTTCAGGTATAGACTCACACTGGAGGGATCAGTCTTTCTAATCCATCCCTTAAGGCAGAAGTGGGAGGAAAGGGTGGGGGGGACAGGCAAGAGCCTTGACAATGGTAGGTGCTTTCCATCCGTGCTCTCGCTGTAGGAACAGGCTGCTGCAACATTCCAGCGCCAAGCCTCCGGAGCTCCAATCCCTGGGGAACGACCTGCACCGGCCGATAGTGTTTGAATCAAGTTCCTCTTCTCATCCTGCTCGACATTCATTCATTTAAACTAGGACGTGGCCAGAAAACTTCTGAGTGCCTGGGCCTTCTTTCCCTGTCCTCCACTCCTAGTCTAGTGTAAGTGAAGGTGCAGATTTGATTTGGAAGGGGAGCAGATCTCCTTGGTTAAGAGCCAAGTTCTTGATGGGAAACTCTGAGTATTCAGTCTGATCGCATGGCATGGAAAGACCAAGGGCTGAGCCTGGCTGAGGTCACGGAATAGAACAGGTTCATCCTCCACCCCAGCAGCAACGTAAATATTAGCTCTCCAACAGAGTGGTCTTGGGCAAGAAGCTGCTGGCATCTCTGGCTCTGCCTAGCATGACAAGGACTAGACCACCAGCAAGGAAGGGGCACGAACAAAGCCAGCATCGGACCAAGGACACCCTCGTCCTGTGTCTTCTCAGTCACACTCTTCTCCCTCCCTCCCACTCACCCATTGCCATGTGCACCCAGCTCGGAGGGGCCGAAGGGAGAACTGGCAGGGAGCAGCTGGCTGTTTGGAGAGCATACACATACTTTCCAGGAAAAGAGGAAAAGCCCCTGTGGTCACCAACATGGGAGAGAAGGAAGAGGCTTTGTGGAGGGAGTGGGGGGGGGGGGGTTGAGGCAAAGGGTTATCAGAAATGCTCAGAGGGAAAAACCAGTGAGCTTCCCATGGTGATCAGAGGAACTGTTGCTCATCTAAAAATCACCTCCCGCCCCCTGCCTGGACCCAGAGCAGAGACTAACATACCCTCCGAATCTAGAAAAGGCTCCAGACCAGTGGCTTTGACGTTGGCGTCACGGACTGCTTTGGTCCACTGATAAAAACTGGGGATCTCTCCTAAGAAAAATGCATTCATGAGCTCCTTCATGTGCATCACACACATGCACAAGTTCACATACAGGTTTCAGGAGGTTCTCAGACTTCTCAAAACTCGCCGTCGGGATCTCTAGCCTAGGGACTCTGCTCCTTCTCCAGGGCAACTGCGCCCCTGCATCTAGCAAGTAGAGGCCATACATTCCACGATGCACAGCACCGCCACCCACTGAAAACGTTATCTGGCCCGAAATATCAAGAGTGCCAAGGCGGAGAACCCCTCTGGACTCGACGTCGAACACGTCATCTCATCACAGGAATGTGAAATCATCTGCCTGAGATCACACAAGTCGTTACAGTGAGGCCAGGACTACTGTGCCAGATGACGGTGAGAGAGCCGATTTCCTGAGCACTTACTGAGCGCCAGCCACTGTCCTGAGTACTTTACGTGAATGAATCTGCTTACTTCTCTGACATGGGTGTAGTTACGCCCATCTCACAGAAAAGGGAACGGAGGGGAAGAGAGGCTAAGTGTCCCACCCAAGGTCACACGGCTGATGAGCGGTGCAACTGGGGTCTGAGTTGAGCAGTCAGGGCTCTGGGAGCTGTCCAGGCCATTAACCCTTGCAGCACACTGCCTGAAGCCTGGTAACTACTCCCATCCCCACGCGTCAGCGAAAAGCACATCTCGGGGTGCGCAATCTGCCTCCGAATCCTCCTGAGGTCCCTCTCTCTCACCCAGACCCCAGCTTTGGTTTCTTGTTATTTCAGGCTGTGTAGTTTCCCTCCTTCTTTGTAAGGTCTATTTAAGGGCGATTCCTAATTAGGTCTCAAGTTATTTACCGTTTTCAAGATACATTATCGTTATCCACTATTTCATCCTTGAAAACACAGCAGGGGCGCCTGGGTGGCTCAGTCAGTTGCGCGACCGACTTCGGCTCAGGTCATGATCTCACGGTTCGTGGTTTCGAGCCCCGTGTCGGGCTCTGTGCTGACAGCTCGGAGCCTGGGGCCTGCTTCGGACTCTGTGTCTCCCTCTCTCTCTGCCCCTTCCCCACTCATGCTCTGTCTCAGAAATAAATAAACATTAAAAAAAATTTTAAAAAAACACAGCAAACAGGGCACTTGGCAGGTGAGGAAAATGGAGAATGAGGCCACCGGGCAGCCAAGGGATCCAAGCCAGAACTGGAAGCCTCAGAGAGCCACACACCGCAACGCTGTCTTCCTCCTCTGACAGCGGCCACCAGAGGCCTCAGCCTGCAGGAGAGCAGATGGGCGTCCACAGCCTCTGTGACATACGCCTATTGTACAGGCGTTCCTCACTTTACCACACTTCACTGCCTTGTGCTTCACCCATAGGGTGTTTCTTACAAATGGAAGGTTTTTGGGGGCGCCTGGGTGGCTCAGTCGGTTAAGCATTTGACTTCGGCTCAGGTCGCGATCTCGCCGTTCATGAGTTCAAGCCCTGGGTCAGGATCTGTGCTGACAGCTCAGAGCCTGGAGCCTTCTTCGGATTCTGTGACTCTCTCTCTCTCTACTCCTCCCCTGCTCACGCTCTGTCTCTCTCCCCCTCTCCCCACCCCTCTCAAAAATAAATAAACATCAAAAAAAAAATTTTTTTTTGAAAAAGAAACAAATTGAAGGTTTTGTGGTGACCCTGCGTTGAGCAAGACTGTCTGCCCACCTCCTGTCTCTGTGTCACACACTTTGGTGATTCTCAACATTTCCATTCGCAATATTTCAAACTTTTATTATTATTATATACGTTTGGGTAGTCTGTGATCAGTGATTACAATTCACTAAAAGCTCAGACGATGGTTAGCATATCTTAGTAACAAGTATTAAGTATATTAGGTCCTGAGCATTTTTAATTAATGTATGTACTTTTTAAATGAAGGTTAATAATGCCTGCCTTTAATTGAGATGTATTTATTTAATCTTTACTAGCAGGGAGAACAATCTAAAATTTCCAAGCATCATCCTAGCTCCTAAATTACTTACTTCGTCTATCTCCCTCCATGCTCCTTGCCACACTTTCTTGCTCAAGATCATGTTATGTTTTTGTTGGTGGTAGCGTCCCATTTTGATTTTTCTAAAAATGGATGGTGCTGGGCTTCCTGCCAGCTGGTGCCCCCGGTCCCACCCAGACGCCACACCCCTCTGCGTGTCCTCTGAGTGTCCTCAGACTCCATATTCCACTCAAATGATCCAAAGTACAGTTCACATCTTATTTTGGTAGAAATCTCTTTGGCAAAGAATGGTTGCCAGTATCTGGGTAAGACCCAGTCATTTTAAACGACATTCAGAACAAGATCCCAGAACAGGAAAAGAAGTTCCAATTTCCTTCACCTTTTCCCTGAAGCACATAGGCCTTCACTCTTGAGTCTGTGCAGTGAACACAATTGCCTCTAGTTGGACACTCAGTTTCCCTTAATTTAATTACGAATATATTCCCTGACTCATCCAGTGACATAAACTTCACATCTATTACGTATTACCTTTTATACTTCAACGTATTCTGAAAAGAATGGAAGGCCAGTGCAGGCTTTATTGGTAAAAATTACCAATCCAGTTCAGTTTCATGTGATAAATATGTCTTCATGGTCTGCAGACTACCCTGTGTCAAGTCAAAGCCTCCTGCCCGTGAGACATTTCAAATCTCTTTGAAGAAGGAAGATATTGCTACGTGATATTCCTCCATGAAGTAGGAGACGATTCATAGCCACCTTCAACTCAGAAATGGGTTAACTTGTGTTAACAGGATTCTTTCAGATGTGAGACAAAGAGTCTCTTGTAACAGAAGAGACTGTTTATTCTCAGGAAAGCACAGGGACATGGCTGTCCCAGGGACAGAGACCAGGGGCACCAGTGATGCACTGGGAGCCTCTCTCCTACTCTCGACTTGGGTCCCCAGGGTCAACTCCGAGACTGGCCTTACTCTTTCCTAGCAGAAGGTTTCCTCCAAGTGGCCATGGGAAGCAGGATAGGGTAAAACAAGACTGCCAATGGCTCATATCACCCCAGCTCAGCAACCCCCAGAGGAAGGAAAGGGCCTTTCTCAATGCTTTAGTATGTCAAAATGCCAAGGAAGAATGGTGATTGACCAGACTTTGGTCATGCATCCCATGGACCAATCACGGAGCTGGGGGAGGGCCTACTGTGATTGTCCAAGCCTGGGTCCCATGTCCATCCCTGTGGCCTGGCACTAGACTGATGTAATGGCGGCCCCAGCAGTATAGCAAGTTTGGGGTTGAGGAGGCACACTTCTCCGGAGGACAAGGGTTGTTAGCAGAAGGGGAACGGGCCACTGGACAGACCAAAACAATAGATGTGCAATATAATTATGTTCCAAGAGTTCATTCGCAAGTGGTTGTTTGGAACTCAGATTACATTAACCAGTAAAAGCCATCTTATAGCAAGCTCTTATATTTGTGTAGTGTTTTATGAGATACTTCTTTATCTACTATATCATTTAACCCTTCAGTAGCCCTGTGAGTAAAGAGAAAGGGGATCTCCCCTTCCATCAGCCCATACACATCCTTTATTGGAGCAGCACCGTGAGACTTGAGATTCTGAGCAGGGAGGGAGCTTCCTTGGAAGGATTTCCGGGATGGGGGCATTGTATCACTGTCCTCCAGGCCAGAATGTTTCCTCTCTTTTCTCCCCTGACCTTGTCATGGGTCCCTTAGAGGCCATCTAATGTGGACAGAATCTCGAGGCTGTGTCCAGCATTGTGTGAAACCTCATGGAACAAAGGATACAGAGGTGAAGGAAACTGTTACCTGCTATCACCAAACTTCTTCACAAAAATCTAGAGTATAAGGGTGCCTGGGTGGCTCGGTCGGTTAAATGTCCGACTCCTACTCTCACAGTTCGTGGGGTTCGAGCCCCACATCAGTGTCTGCACTGACAGTGCAGAGCCTGGAGCCTGCTTCAGATTCTGTCTCTCTCTCTCTCTCTCTCTCTGCACCTCCCATGCTGTGTTCTCTGTCTCTCAAAAATAAACATTCAAAACATATTTTTAAAAATCTAGGGGATAATCTGAAGCTGTCGAATGTAATAAGAGGAGGGGCAGGGGAAAGAGAAAGATGGGGGGGCAGAGAGAGAAAGGGAGACAGGGAGACAGAGAGACAGAGAGAGAAGGAGGGAGAGTTGAAGAGGAGAGTGAGTGGTGTGGGGCTGGAAAGGCGTGGGAAGTGGGTGTAGGAGGCGGGAACAGGAATGACTTAAAGACAAGAATATTCAGCTTTAATTTATTTACTGTCTGAACCTGCAATGAAACTCTCCTAATATAAATCCCTGAATTGCCAGTTACATTTTTCAAGACCAGACACTCAGCGTCCCCTGGGCAGTAGAGTGGGCGGTGAGAGTCAAAGAGAAAGGACAGGAAAAAGGGAAGATTTAGAGCCAGAGTGACTCAAGGACATGTAAGCCCAGGGATTCACAGAAACTGGGGGGGGGGGGGGGGGGGGAGGGCGGGAAGCGGGGAGGGCAGGGAATATCAGACATCCTAGGATATGGAAGGAGTGAGGATCTTGTCAATGGGCCAGGAGAGCTCTGCCCAGCAAGCATGTGACACACCCACCCAGCCTCAGTTCTCTGTGGAATCAACCCCTACCATGTAAGTCATAGCCATCCCCTAAGCCCTTTAAGTCATGACCAGGGACAGGGAGGATGGGGGGGCGGGGGTGGTGGTGAAGCATGTGTGGACAAGGTTAGGGAGGATGGAGTGGGGTAGATGTGTGTAGCGGGAACATGGAGGGGAGGGCCCCTCTTTGTTGGTGCTCTGCATGCTGGATCATTCTTGAAAAGGAGTCCAGGCCAGGCAGGAGCCCCTGGACTGTCTTCCACAAAGAAGAAAAAAGTGATCAGCACCCATGGGAAAAAAAAGACCTTTCCCAGATCACTCTTCTACTCAGAAACTTGTAGTCATTCCCTAGGACCTGAGGCACCAAAGACCTTTGAAATTGGCAGAACCTTAGACCTAGTAATTCTGTTTCTAGAAATTTAGTCTTAAGAAATAATCAGAGATGCACATAAATATGTATATACAAGAGTGCCATCAAGGCATTATTTATAATTTGAAAAAATCGACACAGTGCCTGGGTGGCTCCATCGGGTTGTCCAACTCTTGATCTCAGCTCAGGTCTTGATTTCAGGGTAGTGAGTTCAAGCCCTCATTAGGCTTTGTGCTGGGCGTGAAGCCTACTTGAAAAAAATTGACAACAGATACCATTAACGGGGAATTGTTTAAATAAATTTTAGATAGAATTCTATGTAGCCTTTTAAAATCATGCTTTAAAAGATTGCTTCATGGAGAAATGCTCACAATATATTAATTACTTTTTTTTTTAAACATTCTTGTCTTTTTTTTTAGTTTTTGTTATTTTAACTCCACTTAGTTAACACAGTATTATATTAGTTTCAAGTGTACAATATACTGATTCAACACTTCCATAAAACACCCTGTGCTCATCACAACAGGTGCACTCCTTAATCCCCATCACCTAATTAACCTATCCCCTACTCTCCTCCCCTCTAACAACCATCAGTTTGTTCTCTATAAGAGAACTGTTTCTTGGTTTCTCTCTCTTTTTCCTTTGTTCATTTGTTTTGTTTCTTAAATTTCACATATTAGAGAAATCGCATGGTATTTGTCTTTCTCTGACTGACTTTGCTTAGCGTTATACTCTCCAGCTCCATCCATGCTGCTGCGAATGGCAAGATTTCATTCTTCTTATGATTGAATGATATTCCGTTGTGTATATATATATATATATACACCACATTTTCTTTATCCGTTCATCTATGATGGACACTTAGGCTGCCTCCATAATTTGGCTATTGTAAACAATGCTGCAATAAACATAGGAGTGCGTGTGTCCCTTTGAATTAGTGTTTTTGCATTTTTTAGGTAAATATCCATGATTGATTAAATCTCTGACCATTAGTTATTCATTCAATCTCCAGCCCCTCTTCCCTCTCTGAAGGTTGGGAAGGAGCACTTAAAGTTCCAACCCTCTAACCATGCCTGGGTCTCTCTGGTGATAAGCCCTCATCCTGAAGCTATCTAGGGGCCCGCCAAGAGTGGCCTCATTAGAATAAGAAACAATCCTATTTATTACCCAGGAAATTCCAAGGGATTTAGGAGCTGTGTGCCAGGAGCCAGGGGAAAAGACCAAATATTTACTTTTCATATCATAGGGGCCTTTTATATTTCAACTCCAAACAAAAGAAAGGAGAAAGCGATGTTTTAACATAGTACCAAACAATCGTTGGGCTAAGAGTTTGTCTTCCAGTTGTGTGAAGTCCTGGGTGAACATATGAAAAGGCAGAGAAATGAAAGCAAGGTCAGTGAGGCTTGAATGCAGCCTCCAAGTTGGGGTGATGGGAAAACATAAGGCTGGAGGGGTGGGCATGGGCCAGGTCAGGAAGAGGGTTTTACACGGTGCAGAGCAGTTTGAATTTTAACCTGAGAGCTGTGGTGTCCATTAGACTCTTGACATGATCAGATTTATGACCCTGCCTGCAGAGGGAAGAATGGAGGAGGACGAATAGAAAACTGTAGAAGCAGTACCACGAGTGGTGGGCAGGTTGTCACTAAGGGAGGTGGTGGTCTAGACAAGGACCCAGCCTGAGGAAATGCTGAGGGGGATTTGGAGTACATTTGCACTTCTTGGTTTCCAGTACTATTCTCCAGTAAAAGGAACCAGGGCTCTTTAGAGACATTACGACTGGGGCAGGAAATAAACAAGATGAGCCTAGAGCATCTGATAGTACCAAAAAAATCAGGAAATGCGAAAAACAAAAACAAAAACAAACCACAAACAAACAAAATGAAACCCTCGCGGGTGGATGGGAATATATCCAAGGGGCACAGAACCCAACTGAAAGAGTTCCCAATGGCCAAAGTTTAAGCAATTTGATTAATAAAGTATGATTGGATTATAATCCAGAGTATTTTATACACACACACACACACACACACACACATCCATGAGTCCATGCTGATAAAAAAAAAAATGATTGAATAAGTTAATAAATGAGGGAGAAGAAACAAATCTTGGCAGAAGAATTCTTGGCAGAATAAATTATGCAGACAATTCAGCCCCCAGGGAGGTAGATGGTAGCTCCCCGCCTTAAGGATGAGTTGCACACAGGGACTTCCTTCCAATGAGTGCAGAACAGAAAAGGGGGGAAAACCCACTAACTTTGCAGTGGAGAAACCCGACAAACCCACCTCAGTCAGGTGCTCAAGGTCAACATCAATAGTGCAAAATCATGTTGATAGTATGCACCCTGATATGAAGTGATGGGGTATATTTAAAGAGGTAAGGCTTCCTTCTTTCAATAAATATTTAATGCATATAGGCTATTCATTCGTTTGAAAAATATCAGGTACCTTCTATGCACCACACACTGGTCTAAATGCTGGGGGTTCATTCTACTGTAGAGAGACAGACAAAAATAAAAAATATACAACATTTCAGGTATCATAAGTGCTATGCAGAAAAGTAAAGCAGGATAAGAATGTCAGGAGGGTAGGCGTGTTATTTTATAAGGGATGGTCTATAAAGGCCTCTTTTACATTACTTTTACATTTCCTTAAGATCTTTGATAAGGAACATATGAACAAAGATCTTAAGGAAATACAAAAGTTAGCCCTGAAGTTATTGAAGCACAGCAGGCAGAGATACTGGCGTCATGGTAGCCTCCAACATGGCCCCCAATGATCCGTGCCTCCTGGTCTCCCACTCCTGTGAAGCTCTGTGGTACCAACCGAACACATCAGAAGTGATAGTGCGTAGCCAACTGAGGCTGTTGTAGAAGGCATCGCAGCTTACCCCTTGCTCTCTTGGCTATTTCACTCTGAAGGGATCCAACCTTCGTATCCTCAAGGCATCCTACAAATCCATGGAGAGGTCCACATGTCAAGGAACTGAGGCTTCTTGCCAACAGCCAGCACTAACTGGCCAGCCATATGGGTGAACCCCCTGAGAAGTAGATTCCCCCATCGCAATCGAGCTTCAGATTATTTGGCTCTTGCCAACATCTGGCTGTAACCTCATGAAATAGCATAAGCCAAAACCACCCAGCTAAGCTGCTCCTGGTTTCCATCCCACAGAATCCATAAGAGATAATGGATGATTATTATGGTTTAAAGCCACTAAGTGTCGGGTGATCTGTTAAACAACTTTAGATAACTGAAGCCACCAGCAAGTACAAAAACCTCAGGCAATAATATGCTTGTTGTGCTGAAAGATTAGTAGGGTGGGGATAGGAGACGGTGTGGCTGCCACAGAAGAAACAGGGAGGAGAAGTGTGGAAATGAAGGTAGACAGTAGCCAGGAGCCACGTTAAGGACAATGGACTTACTCCGTTGACAAACTATAGAGGGATTTGAGCAAAGGAACATGACCTCACCTATATTTTAATAAAATGGCAGCTTTGGGAGCACCTGGGTACCTCAGTCAAGAGTCCAACTCTTGGTTTCAGCTCAGGTCGTGATCTCACAGTTCATGGTTTCGAGCCCCACATTGGGGTTCTGCACTGACAGCACGGAGCCTGCTCAGGATTCTCTCTGTCCCCCTCTCTCTCTGCCCCTCCCCTGTGCACGCTCTCTCTCTCTCTCTCTCTCTCTCTCTCTCTCTCAAGATAAATAAACTTTTAAATAAATAAATCAAATGACAGCTTTTGAGGAAAGATTGCAGCAGTGGTCCAAGTAAGCGCAAGGTGGTCTGCTTGAACACAGTAGAAGTAGGCAGTTTCAGGATTTATTTCTAAGGTAGAGCCAAGGTTTGCTGTGGTGGGGTATGAGAGAGGCAAGCATGACTCCACAGTTTGGGGCTTGAACAACTTTAAGAATGGAGTTGCCATTTACAGAAGGAAAATACTAACTGGAAAAAAAAATCAGAAGTTCAGTTTATGACTTGACAGATTAGATGGCAGATAGAGACTGTGATGACAAAGGGGCAGAAGTCAAGGACAGCATCTAGATTCCTGGAGAAGGATATGCACAAGGCCTGCCTTAGTAGGCGTGGTCATTCCTATATGCATCCTGGATCCATTGAAACAACCTGGGAAGAGAAATCTTGGAGACCTGAGGCAACTTGTAACCACAAGCCTTCTTACACTGGACATGCTATCTTTACTGTCTGGTCTTTGTTTTGATGCCTCAGGTAACCTAGGTCAGGACGTTTCTGGAAATGAAACAACTGGAGAGTCAATGCCTCGTCTAAAGTGACATCCATTATTGAGAACTCGGGGATATCACATCTTCCATTTTGTCAAGAGGAACCAGAAATCCAGATTCTTATGTGAAATCTTTATGTGAAATCTTTAAATGTCATCATGGAATTCAATTATTTAGAAAATTCTGCAGACCACACAACACAACAGTGGCCTTTGTATGACCTGAAAACCCTATATACAATCATGGCTATATACAATCATGGTTTTAGATCATAAGTTGTGGGTCCTTTCTGACTCACTACTTTCCTTGCCTATAAAATGGGGATTTGCATGTCTCCTTTGCTTATCTCCCATGTCTGTTTGGAGTCAGAGGAATGAGATCATGTGAGTGAGAAGCTTAAAAATTATAGGACCTTCTAAAGCAGAGTGGTGTTACTGCTGTGGGTCCCACTGCTGTTATTACAGACATCAAGCCTGTGATGCAACATCTCCTATTAATTTTTGTTGATGTCACTAACAGCACAGCCCCCTCCCCCAGTGTGTAATGCAATTATTCTCATTACTGTATTCTTTATATAGTTAAAATTCATTTACTCATTTCCCACAGCACCTAACCATGCCTGACTCATAACAAATGCTCTGCAAGTATTTGCTTAAGGTGATGTTAATAATTCATTCACCCATTAATTCGACTAGGATTTTTTTCCTTTGGTACTAATTATGTACCCATTGTTGCCCTAAGCACTACAGAACACATCCAGCCTCAATGGCAGCCGGGTGGGCACTGAAGACATCCACGTGTGAAGAACACACTTATCACTGAGTGCTTAGTGGGAAGAGATCTATAAATGCCAAAGGAGCTCCCAAAGGGAGCTGGCAGGTCAGGGAGGTCTTCAGAGAAGAGGAAAGACCTGAAATGGGCTTTAGACTGATAGGATTTGGATTGGAGGAGAGAAAGGAGAGCAGCTCAGGTGACCAACCATCTGGGTTTGCCTGGGATGGAGGGGCTGCTCAAGACGTGCGACTTTAGGGATGCCTGGGTGGCCCAGTTGGTTAAGCGTCTGACTTCAGCTCAGGTCATGATCTCACAGTTCATGAGGTTGAGCCCTGCATCGGGCTCTCTGCTGTCAGCACAGAGCCCACTTGGATCCTCTGTCTCCCTCTCTCTCTGCCCCTCCTCCACTTGCTCTACTCCCCCCGCCCCCAAATAAATAAACATTAAAAAAAAAAAGAAGTTAAAAAAAAAAAAGACGTAGGACTTTAAATGCTAAAACCAGGATAGTCCAGAGCAAACCAGGTGGTTGGTCACCTCAGGAGAAGCACAGCATAATAATTATAAATATAGACTCCAGAACCAGACAACCTTCAGTCATTCTCTCCTACTTTCTTGGCTGTGAGATCTTGGACAAGTTACTTAGCCTTGGTTTTCTTATTTATAAGCACCTAACTTGTGAAGTGGTTTTAAGGACTGAATGAGAAAATATAGCAAACATTTAGTAAATGGTTGCCATCATCATCCACATAATCCCAGGTAAAGGGGACGAATTGTGCTTCTCTGAGTTCCCAGCACATTGTGTCTGTCCCTCTGTGGCCAGAATCTCAAGACCAAGCAGCTGCTCTGGTGCTAATGGCCATATGACCATTGGTGTGCATTCTGAGGCTAGATACAACACTATGGAGGTCTCAGAACATTGTCAACCAACTAAAGAGCTGAAAGGAGAAGTAAGACACAGTATCAAATAGCTACCTAGGTGTTAGCAAAATCTACACATAATCAAAATATTCTAGATTCCTAAACAGGGAAGCCTATACCAGTGATAGAATTCTAGCTCCTGCTCTGTAAATTCCAACTAGGTCTATGTAGGCAGCATCTTTAAGACACCAGGCAGCATTTGACTGTCCCTAAATTAAAAGCTAAGGAAACAACAACCCAGCAAGAACAACCAGAATGCCCTGCAAACCACAGTCGCCATGTCTCCATCAACTCTCCTCATCCCCCACACCTGAGGTATTTTGGTGCCCTGCTTCTCACAGCTCCTCTGGCACCAAGCCTGGTTTGGTCCTAATGCCACCATGTGCCATTCCATACTAACAACCGTAACCTCTTTTCAATGACTTTTTCTTTTCATAAAAAATAATATACCTTCACTAGAAATAAATTTAGAATGTCTAATATGCAAAAATAAGAAAGCAAAAACCACCTTTCAAATTCTTCCAAATAGGTATGAATAACCATCAGAAGAATTTATGTCTATCCTTCAAGAAGCAGATAGATAGATGATTGATAGATGACAGATGATAGATACATAGATGATAGATGATAGATAGATAGATAGATAGATAGACAAAAGGCAGGCAGATAAAGTAGGTAGAGTAGGTAGGTGGGTGGGTGGATGGATGGATGGATGGATGGACAGATGAACAGATGGACAGATTGACGGACACTAGAGTTTCCATCCCTCCCTTCTTTCGTACTAAGAAAACCCTTGGTCTTGTACCCAAATAAAAATTCTACCTTTCCCAGTTTCCCTTATAACGAGGGGTGGCCAGAGATGTGGTTGGACCCAGGAGTCCTAAGCCCTTATTTGCTGGGAATTTTTCAGAAAGTTTTCCTTTCCTGACATAAGTGCTTCCCCTTCTTCTTTTTTTTTCTTTTTTCTTCTTCTTGCCTGGAATATTTAAACAGTTTATAATTTTCGGAAATGCTACGCTAAGACAAACATCCTTCAAGCTGGAATTTTGCACACATCCATGATGCTTTCAATAGGGTAAATTCCCAGAGATGGAATTACTGTTGCCAAATTCCCTTGGGAATTGATGTGTCTGTTTAGAGTTCTATCGATAGCGCATGAGTCCTTCCTTCATCCTCACTTACGCCCTTGTTATCTTTGCCATTGTGACAGGGAGATATTGTGCTATAGAAACATCCATTTCTGATAGCACAGCAGACTTGAAAACTTAGAAAGGGTTCTAAGTTGCTAAGGGTTCTGCACCCAGTTCCAACCTGGGAGGTGGTTCTCCACACCGCTAAGCAATGCTCCAACACCACCTGGGTGTCCTGCAATTCAACTCAATTCTGACACAGTCTACCCAGAGATAGCCTCTGATCCCACAGGTGAAGGGCTCAGTCCTACAAGATTACCTTCCACCTCAGAAGCCAATCGCAAGGCCAGGTTGTTACCTGAGCTTCTTGACCTACAGGCTATAAATCAGAGGTTTTCATGACCCCCTTCTTGAGTTCCACTGATTTACTAGAGTGGCTCAGGGAACTCAGGAAACCCATTTACTCACTAGATTACCAGCTTATTACAAAGGATCTTAAAGGATGTGAATCAACATCCTGATGAAGCGATACCTAGGGCAAGGTAGCAAGCAAAGGAGCTTCTGTCCTCATGGAGTTCAGGGGCTGGTATGGTGGCATTGGGAAGCATTCTGGTTCACCAACCTGGATGCTCTCCAACCCCCTCCTTTAGGTTTCATGGGGGCTTTATTACATACGCATGGTTGAATAAATCATTGGCCATTGGTGATTGATTCAACCTCCATCACTCCCTCTCCTCTGCAGGAATCAGGGGATGAGACGTAAAGCTCCACCCCTCCATTCATGGTTGATTCTCCTGGCAACCAGCACTCCCATCTTTAGGTTCTTTCCAAAAGTCATCTCATTAATATAAACCAGTTGTGGTGGGAAAGCTCTTTTTATGGATAACAAGACACCCCTGTCACTTTCATGGCTCTCAAGTGATTTCAGAAAGTGAGGAGAGAGACTGAATATTATGACAAAAGATGCTTCCATTGCTCTGCTTGCTCAGGAAAATCCAAGGGTTTTGGGAGCTGTGAGCCAGGAACCACTAAATTAAGATAAAGACCAAATATGTATTTATTATAAAGCACATCAGAACCTCCTGCTGTAAAAACACCTAGAAATGCTAGATAAAAGATAATGAATACCTTTCCCTTGTATTAACTGAGCGTTTGCTATAGGAAGGAATATCTTGCAACCAAAAACTAAAAGGAGAAAATTCAAGCCAAAGAAGGAAGCCTGCTGATGCTGTGGCGGCTCTGGTTAGAGAGGAGGTGGGAGGGGAGAGCTGCCAGTCTTGATACCCAGAGAGCTCCAGAGTTAATGCCACAGCAGGGTCTGAGGCAAGCTTGCACCAGAACTGTGATCCCTCCATCAAGCCAGGATTTTCTGAGACTTGTACCCTTGATTAAAGGTGATAGGCAAAATATCTGCTCCCTTGCAAAGAGAGATGGTAGCTTGTCTAATCTTGTCCAGATAGAAAACATATCTCCCCTGATCATTTATAATGAGGGTTCTGCCTTTATCTAGATTTTATATTATCTGCAGGATCCAGGAAGCCCCCACCTCCCCCTGGTAAGAGATTAACACCCCAGGCTGAAAGCACCATGAGACTCAAATGCAGTATCACTCTTCAGAGACCACCCAGGAATCTCAGAGGCAAAATCCTGCAAAACATGCATTTACTCTCCAAAATTTAAAATAGGCAAGGAAATAAGCTACCATGAGTGAGAGTCAACAGAACGAGTAACACAGACTTAAACTCCCGGTCACTTCAGATAATACAATGATTCATGTACACATCACAGGGTTGTTTTAATTTCCAAAACACATTTTATTAAGGTAAAATGCCTCATTCTGCCCATGACCAATTTTCATTCAATGTTTTTTCATCAATGTCTTAGCGAAAGATACACATTTGTCAAATTTATAGATATTATGTAATATACATGTTGAGGAGGTCTCTTTCACTGACAAAATCACATGTTCAAGATTTTGTAAGTATAGAAATGTGAACTAATTTTTTTTTTCAGTAAACTCTATGCCCAGTCTGAGGCTTGACCTTGCGACCCTGAGATCAGCGGTCTCATGCTCTAGGGACTGAGCCAGCCAGGCACCCCAAGATGAGCTAAATTAACAAGAAGACATATAACAAGAGCAAAATAAATTTCTGCCACTTTAAAGACAATCAACTGCAGAGTACAGAAGAGAGATACTTGGCTTGAGGTAATGCAGTTGAAAAAAAGACTAAGGAGGGAGTGGAAAGGTATGGTAGGCAGGGGCAAAAAGTCACTTGATAGCTCCTTATTTTTATTGAGGTATAATGCACATACCATAAAATTGACCCTTTTAAAGGGTACAGTTCCGTGGTTTTTATGGTATTTGCCAGGTTGTGCAACCATCATCACTACTACGTTCCAGATAATTTTCATCATCATAAAGGAACTGCGGACCCACCGGCACTCACTCCGCACCCCTCCCCTGCCCCGGCCTCTGCAACTGCCAATCCACTTTCTGTCTATGTTGGCCTATTCTGGACATTCTACAAAAATGGAATCATATAATATGTGCCCTTTTCTGCCTGGCTTTTTACACTTAGCATGACGTTATCAAAGTTCAACCATGTGGCAGCACTTCATTCCTTTTTTTAAAAAGTTAAATTATATCCCATCCTTTGATGAGTATTCCACATTTTGTTTACCCACTGCTCAGTGAATGGGCATTTGGTCTATTTCCACTTTTTGGCTGTTAGAAACAATGCTGCTGCAAGAAAATGAAAACATTTTCTCCTAGCCGGTGGGCTGTCTTTTTACTTTCTTGATAGCGTCCTTTGAGGCACAAACATTTTTAATTTTGATAATATCCAATTTATCTATTTTTTTCTTTTGTCACTTGTGCATTTATTTGGTGTCACAGTGAAAAAACCATTGCCCCATTTTTTTTTAACATTTATCTATTTTTAAGAGACACAGAGAGACAGGGCGTGAGCTGGGGAGGGGCAGAGAGAGAGGAAGACACAGACTCTGAAGCGGGATCCAGGCTCTGAGCTGTCAGCACAGAGCCCAACACGGGGCTCGAACCCTCAACCGTGAGATCATGACCTGAGCCGAAGTCGGATGCTTAACTGACTGAGCCATCCAGGCACCCCTTATGTTTTCTTCTAAGAGTTTTATAATTTCAGATCATGCGTTTAGACCTTTGATCCTATTTAATTCTTGTATATGGTGTGAAGTAGGATCCAATGTCATCTGTCACATGTGCTATTGAGTTGTCCCAGCACAATTTGTTGACAAGACTGTCCTTTTCCCCATTAATTGTCTTGGCACTTGATAGTTACATTCAATGAAGAGCCAAAAGAAAGCCCAAAGTCCAGAGAAATTTAGGATTCATCACTTACCTGGACGTACCAGTGCCCCTTCTCGGGGACCAACAAGTCTGTTGGTGAACGGCCATTAGGCTCAGTTCTGTCAGTTCTCCAGATTTGAGGTGTTTGAGCTGTGCCTGGTGTGAAAGACAGTTATGACTTTGCGTTCACTAAGATCATACAGAAATTTCAGGTTTTTTCAGCACGAGTAATAGATATTATTTCTCTGAATCATTGGTCATTTGTTCACCATAAACAATTAAAATGCTAGGAAATTCCATCCTTTCAACATACAGCTGACCTTTCCCTGAAAGCAGCTGTTCCCAGCTGCATTAGTCTAGAGTGACCCAAAGAGAGCCTGAGCTCGGGCCACGGTGGGGAGGACACATCAGACAGCCAAGCTTCCCCACCTCTGGACAATAGCCCGCTGGCTCAGGCAAAGCCACATGGGACGCTGGGAAACTGGGTTTGCTTGACTGTTGCTGGTTTCTGAGCCTTTTCCTTTGTTAGGGTCATAGCACTGCACACAGTCTATTCTTCCTGGATTGCCCAGGTAGCATTCCTCACTTAGGCCTCCCAAGAATTGTTTATGCTTTTGCTATGAGGTTGACCACGCTGCATTGTAGTAAGGTTAATAGCTTATTGGTAATGGAAATTTATTATGTGGCAGGCGTTGTTCTAAGGACATTACTCATTTTGTGACTAAGTACTATGGTTATGTCCATCTTATAGACGAGGAAACTGAGTATTTAAATAACTCTGGGATGGTCACACAGCTTATGAGGACACAGACCCCCGGAATCTGGCCTTAAATCCTTAGTGTTGTATGCATCCAGATTGTGTGCTCTTGGGGGACACCATCTGCCTGCACCGCTTCCTGGGTGCCCACAATACATGAGTGTTGAAAGCTGTTCAAGCATCATGGACATGACCAGAAATAGAGAAGGTCAAAGCTAAAAGCAGACTCAGAAGTCGCGTTGTCCAAGTCTATCACGTTACGCACAAGAAAAGCGAGATCCAGAGAAGGGAAATGGTGAAGTTGGGACCGGATCTCAAGTTCTTGACTCACGGTAAAGTGCTTTTTCCCTTCACTCACGAACCATTTAATGCAAGAATGTCTGTAATATAAGGAAGGTCTACAATGAGCGGGACCTGTTGAGGGTCTTTGGCGGATGCAAGTATGAGCCTCTTGCCTATTTAGAATCCACGTCACCCGGTGCCTTGGCACAGGAGGCCGGCAGGGCCAGAGCCTTACCGCCGGACTGTACCTCGCAGGGAAGGATACCAAAAGCAACACTCCAGGTCCAACAAAGGCTGCTCACGTTGCTCCTGGGGGTGACAGGCAGGCTGAGAAACACCAGTTTGGGATTCCGGGGATAGTTCAAAGCTGTGCGGGAACAATACGACAGAATATTTGAACTCAGGTTTTCCATGGAGATCTTGCCTATATCCGTACGTTCCTAGACCAACAGCTTGATTTATTGAAGCCTCCGATAAAAGGAAAGTAAAAACATTCCATGGGCCTTACCACACTGCAAATTTCCCTCCAAAGAGCTCTCCTCGCTGGCTGGCGTTTTATCGTCCTTATCTTCAGAGCACAGCTGCCGTTAACAGAAGCCTCTGCCGTTTTGCTGTACTTTTGGTTAGCAATTATAAGCCTCCAGAAGGACGGTTAGCCTGCCCTGGGCTGCGGAACCAGTAAGCTGGTCTTATCACGCCCCGTTCAACACACAATGTGCGAGACACCGCTTGCTAGATCCCATTCAACATATCATTTGCGATCTTGAATCGCAATTGGGCCAGTAGTTGAAAACTTTGACACGTGGCATTAAAGCTTTGAAACTTTGACACGTGGCATTAAAGGCTTTAAGCGTCTATACTGTAGCTCAGTGGTACTCACTAGGGGCAGTTCTGTGCCCCAGGGGATTCTTGGCACTGTCCATAGACATTTTTAGTTACCATAACTCAGGAGGTTCAACTGGGATCCAGTGGGTGGAGCCCAGAGATACCGCTAAACATCCTACAGTGTGCAGAGAGCCTCCCTCCACGGAGAATTTGCCCAACCCATAGGGCGAATAGTGCTGAGGCTCTAGGTTCTAGAGAATGTTGGAGGAATGAGGGTAGAGGGGATCTAGGGGAAGTTATTCCAGATTAACCCGAGAAGGCAGAAAGTCCAGACGGCTGCCTTGGGTCCAGACCAGGCGGACAGTTAGAAGCCCCAGCTTTGGTTTGCTTCAGTGTTTGTGTAAAGGGGGCGGGGGGTTGTTTATTGTTTATATTCGTTCGAAGTCCAGTGCAATGGACTCATTCTCAGGGAGACCTGTCAGCCCAGAGCAAGCACATTCCTCATGAAGGAAGTAAACCTTGGCTGCATTCTTGCCCAGCCCCACCTGGGCTAATGAGTCATCCAAGCGAAAGTGCCAGGGTTTTCTCAGCGCCCCTGGGCTCCCGGTGAGACTGCACACTGAGGGATCCCCCTTTCCTTCTTCTTTAGTGCTGCTGTCCCCAGGGACAAAGGTGTGCTCTCTCAGACTCCACTGGATCCTGGCCCAGCAGGCTGCCCACAAGCCCCCTCAGTGGGGGAGGAGGAGTGGCCGATGTCCTAATTCCCCGGCAGTGAAGATCTCCTGTGGAAAACACACGCTTCCTATACCCGCTTTCTAGCCTCACACCCTTTGTTTCTGACCCAGTTCCCCTACTTTTGACCTACTTCCTGAAGCTGGGAGAGACACGAAGATAGAAAAGGGGTATCAGGTGGGGGGGGGGGGGAGCAGGGGTTGCATTTTGGGCTCCTAGGCAAAGAGGCTTCTACGTGGCCAGGGCTTTGCCCATCACCCAGGCGCAAGACCACGTTCTGCTTGAAGCCTGTTGTGAGCGGGGATCCCTTGGGAGACTCCAGGTCTGGCTGCTCCTAGTTTCCTCATCAGAACAGACTGGAAGGGTGTCATTCCGGTCAGGGTGGCCAGCTCAGAGGCTACTGCAAAAATTCAGGCAAAAGGAGAAAGCGATTCATGGTGGGACCAATCCGCAAGTGACCGAGCAAGTAACACCTGAGGAAGTAGATGGCTGATTGGAAGACGCACTCAGGGATCTCCCCCGTCCTGACTTGGAGAAGTGGTAAAAGCGCCTGTCTCCATGGGGTGCTGTCCCCATGCAAACGCTCCAGAACACTTTTCAGAAAGAAGAGGTGAGGTCAGACAGGGTCCCATGGGACGCTTAGGATGCCATAAAGCGGGCACCAGGTCCACATGAAGTCAGCTTTGAGCTCAAAAGCCAGGACCTGGCTGGAGAGGGGGGAGGAGGTGGCTGCCTCAGGAATCAGACCACCTGGGTTCCACCTGCCGCCCATCATCCCCTGCCGTGTCACCTGCCTGGGCCTCAGGCTCCCGGTCTCTGAAATGGGGGTAATACTAAGACCCGCTGCCCCGGTAGCTATGAGGATCAGAGAAGGCACGTGCAGGGCACGGCCTGGCACGGGCGGTGCCCAACGAAGGTACCTCATAGACGCTGAATGAGGCCAGGACCGAGGAAGTGTAACTGAACCAACGGTAAGAGTTGATGGCCCACAACAGGAAAATACGGCACGATTCCACTTACACAAACTACCTGGAGGGTCAAATCCATGAGGACAGAAAAGCAGAGCTGCGGTTGCCAGGGGCTGGGGGGAGGGGCACAGGGAGATCGTGCGCGCTGGGGACAGAGCTTCTGTTGCGGAAGAGAAAAAAAAAAAAGTTCTGGAGAGGGATGGTGACGATGTTTGCACCACGATGTGAATGTACTTAATGCCACTGAACTGGACACTTAAAGATAGTTCGAATGGTAAATTTCATGTTAGGCATTTTTTTTCATCATAATAAAAATCAATTAAAAGCAAAAAAAAAAAAAAGTAAGCAGGACAGACTGAGGAGGGGAATGGGATGAGAAGAGGTAGTTGAGAAGAAGGTGCTTTAAAAACACTAACGCTCTGTGCAGATACAATTTATAATTCAGAGCAGGGTCAGGTTCTGACTCTAGAACATCATTGCAAAACTCTGGGGGGTTCCTGGCTCCGCATACCTGCTGTCGTTCCAAACTCAGCTGATCCTTCGTGGGGCTCTGGGCCAACCCCCGTGTCAGGCATGTCAGCAACCCCAGGACCTAGGAGCAGCAGCCCTGCCCTCAAGAAGCCACGGTCTTTGCACAGATGAGATAATATAAAGAAGGGGATCCATAAAGCATCATGGCAATCGTTAATGCAGCTAGGCTCCTGGGAGAGACTTTCATTTCTTCTCTCTCTGTCTGAGGCCTGGGACACGGGGCTCCCTGCGCCAGAGCCCCAGCCCGGCTGGTCTTTCAGGGGCCCTATCTGCAGAACTGGATGGGGGGAGGGTGCCCTCTGCTGCCACACTCTGTGAGCTTAATGCCCCTGCCCCCCCCCCCGACATCGTGACACTTGTCCTCTCTCTCTGATCCCAGCTGAGCCTCCAGACAACCCTCCCTGAAGCCCCCTCCAGCCACCCAAACATGCACCTGCCTTCA
The DNA here is from genome assembly GCF_016509475.1 of Prionailurus bengalensis. Taxonomy (NCBI): domain Eukaryota; kingdom Metazoa; phylum Chordata; class Mammalia; order Carnivora; family Felidae; genus Prionailurus; species Prionailurus bengalensis. The sequence continues at coordinate 69,267,965 of NC_057356.1, read as the reverse complement.
TCCTTCCCTTCAATCCAAAAGCTTCAATGTGCATTTCCGTACTGCTCCTGATAACTCGCTGTCTTCTCACATCAAACAGCAGTTGCTGGTGTGGATGGCGATATGGTCACCTGCCTAGGTCACCACTGACCATCTTGAACTCAGGTGGTGACAGGGTACACGCTGGGTCTCATTCAATGTGCATTTCTGTGCACCCAGACACAGACACGAATTTCATCACCAGATCAAAGCACCTTCTTTCCTTCCTTCCTCTTTCCTCACTTGACACTCCCCTGCCCCCACGCAAAGCCTCGAAGCTTCACTCTGGCCCTGGAGGCCATGCGAGGGGCTGAGCTGGCCACAGAAGGGGCCCTGGGCACACAGACACCCCAGAACACCAGCCCAGCTGGGTGAAGGGAGAGCAGAAGAAAGGAAGCAAAACATCAGCTCGCCACTCAGGAGGGAGAGGGGGGCAAGGTGCAGACTGGAGGGTCCCTGGGAGACATTTCTAGATCCCGCCTCCCTCCCCTGCAGCCTCATTCATTGGCTCAATCTTTCCAACTCTTGCTTCAGCCCAGGACTGGCTGCCTTTCCCCCTTTCTCAGCTCCCACCATCCACAGCTTCCAGTTGATGTGTCGCCCCCAAAGACGACCACTCTCTCTTGGGAACAGAATGGCTGCACCCCTCAGCTGAGGCTGAGAACTGTGGGAGGGGCGCTTTGGGCACCCCTGTCCCCCAGACACCACTCATCATGTGACACGGCCCGTACCTGAGAGGGAAAGAAGTTGGTGATACTGTTTGGGTGCGAAGATAGAGCCATCTTTTATGTTCGGAATAAAATTTGAAGTGGGGGGGGGACCCCCATGAAATTATTTCTGCAGCTCTGACCAAAACCTGGGAAGCCCGTTCAGTGAACTGAAAATGTGTCACTAACTTCCTCAGCTGCCTGCCATTGGCTCCGGAAGCCAGGTCCCAGCCTGGTCATGGCAGTTTGACAATTCCACGTGCTTCCTGTCAGGGCCTGCAGGTGAAGGAACCAAGCACCCAGCACTGGCCCCGTCTCCCACCCCGTGAGGCCCCACGGCACCTTTCTAGGTTCTCCTTTCTGGAGTCGAAGCCTCCAGCTGACCTCCCATCGGCGTGGCCTCAGGCCAGTCCGAGCAGAAGCACAAGGGAATCATGTCTCCTCCGTGTCTTTCCAGAAAGGTCCCAACACCAACACACCCCCTACTCCTCCTCCCTCTCCCGGCTTCCCCTCGTCAGCTCCACCCCTTTCCTATAACATGTACCGTCACAAAACACGTGATGTTCCAGACCTTGGCGGCAGCCCTGACCTCAAGCATGGAGAGGACCAACGGGGAAAAGGAGGCAAGAAGTGTGTGGCTGGCCCCAGCGCTGCCCCACATGATCAGGATTGCAGCACGTGCGATAACACAGGATATCACATCAAAACATGACACAGCCCAGCACCTTTGCAAAGGGCCAGAGTCACAGCCTGTCAGGCCCTACACGTCCCCTGGCAGCTGGGTGCACCAGCCAAGCTTTCCAACCTTGACTTCTGTTCAAAAAGACCCTTGTTAAAATCAAACACAGCAGAATACCAGGCTTGAAAATTCCCCGAGCAGACACAAGCAGTTTCGTCACACAGGCAAAGCTTAGTTTAGCTTATCTTGCAAGACAAGGGAGGCTAACTTTATCTAGGTCACTTCTTGCTTCTGCCTCTGAGAATTGTAGGTGAGATTTATATTGTTCTCTAGAATCGATATGAGGCAACCACCAACCAATTTCTTCTTCATTTAAGAAAATTCTTGGGGCGCCTGGGTGGCGCAGTCGGTTAAGCGTCCGACTTCAGCCAGGTCACGATCTCGCGGTCCGTGAGTTCGAGCCCCGCATCGGGCTCTGGGCTGATGGCTCAGAGCCTGGAGCCTGTTTCCGATTCTGTGTCTCCCTCTCTCTCTGCCCCTCCCCCGTTCATGCTCTGTCTCTCTCTGTCCCAAAAATAAATAAACGTTGAAAAAAAAAAAATTTTAAAAAAAGAAAATTCTAGGGGCACCTGTGTGGCTCAGTCACTTACGCGTTGGACTCTTGGTTTCAGCTCAGGTCATGATCTCATGGTTTGTGAGTTCAAGCCCCACATCAAATCTGTGCTGACAGCGTGAAGCCTGCTTGGGATTCTCTCTCTCCCTCTCTCGCTGCCCCTCCCCTGCTCTCTCTCTCTCTCTCCCTCTCTCAGAGATAAATAAATAAACTTAAAAAAATTATCTAAAAAGAAAATTCGAATATTGTAACTCATCACTGTGAAGAGGAACCAGTCCCTGCTTCCACACTATATAAGCCGCTGGATAGCAATACGTCTCTGAGCCTCATTCCTTGTCTTGGTTTGAGCGCTCCTGGTCTGCCAACTGTCTTTCTGGTGTGTGCACAATAAACTTCTACCGATTACTATTTCAGTGACTTACTGGTTTTACTTCAGTTTGGGCGGGAAATCTTTTGACACTCTGGAGGGAGCCTATCGAACTAGGACTATGCTTTCAGCCCGGGAGCAGAGGCAGAACAGGGACAGTTGTCCCCATGCCCGTTATATCCACCCAAGGAGTAATGGGGTAGAGAAAGCAGAGAATCTAAGGGGAGAAGTTGTCAGGACACCACAAGTGTGCCTCTCAGGTGCAGTGTGCCTTGAGTACTGGACGGCTGGTCTGAGTCTCATTTTCCCTGTCTGCAAAATGACGCTAATGAACACCCACAGGTTAACTGTATTAAAAGGGAAAACAAGAAAGTGCTCCTGGTCTTGGTTGGAACCACGGCAATGATTATCCGGTCGCTTGGTTAATCAACATGGTTTTATCACTCTCCTGCTGCGTGCCAAGGACGTGCTACACATTGCCTCATATTATCTTCACAAGAGCCCTGAGAGGAGGGCATCATTCCCATTTTATGGACAAGGAAATGGAGGCTGGGCCGTGAGGTTAATCATTTGCTCAAAGTTGCTTTGCTAAGTGATCATTCACTTGCAAGTGTTGGGCTTCCGAAGCCCATGCTCTTTGCGCTACAGGACTCTGCCCCCACCCTCTAGGGCAGGAGACGTACACGAGAGATACAACGCATGTGCATGGAACCAGTAGAACGAGGGTGATGATATCGGGTGTAAGACTCACGCTGAAGGAGTTTAGCCTCCAGGGGATCAGTGGAGCCAAGGTGCGGGGAAGCTTTGTGCAAGAGATGAGAGCTGCCTGGGCCTCACATGGAGGGTGCAGGCCGGGCATCGTCTGGGCGTGGCGGGCATAAGGGTTGTGTCTCTAGGATGCCCCTGTCACCACAGGACTCCCAGTCCAGTGGGGGATTCAGGCAAATAGAGAAGCCACTGGTACACAGACAGCCATGTACTCTGAAACACAGAGGAGACGCACCTCACCCAGCTGGGAACACACATCAAGAAGCTTCCAGGAGTCAGGCTGAGGCAGAAGGGAGGCAGGGCAGGAAAATGGGTTTCCAAGAGCCGCCATAACAGATTACCACAAACGTGGTGAATTAAAGCAACAGGAACGTGTCCCCTCACAGTTATGCCAGCTAGAAATCCAAACTCAAGGTGTCACAAGGTGTCACCAAGGCCATGCTCCCTCTGCAGGCTCGAGGGGAGAAGCTGCTCTCACTTCTTCCTAGCTTCCGGTGGCTCCAACAATCCTGGGTGTCCCTAGCTGTGTCACCCAATCGCTGCCTCTCTCTTCACATGGACTTCGTGTTTATGTGCCTGTCTGTGTCTTCTCTTCTCATAAGGACCCTTGTCCCTGGATTTAGGGCTCACCCCTTGCAGAATGAACTCATCTCCATCTTTAATTATTCCTGCAAGGATCTTATCTCCAAAGAAAGTCCCATTCGAGGTTTCAGGTAGACGTGAATCTGGGGGCTCACTCTTCAACCCACTGCAGAAGGCCAGGATGGAAGCGGAGGGAGGCAAGCTCGCAGCCACGGGCTAGGGGACGCACACAGACTCTGGACTTCATCCAGGGACATTGGTGACAGGTGGATGTGTTTAGGCCAGAAAGTTATAGGACAGAATTTAAGCTTTAGAAAGATATGCTGGCTGCAAGGTGGACAGCAGACTGGGTTCAGGCAAAATTGGATGCACAAGAACCAATTAGAACCGTATGGCAGCATCTCTCTGACATTTCATCGCTCTTTGGGGACAGAACTGACAAGCTTCGGTGGTGATTTGGAAGTAGGAGGAAGGCAAGGAATCACATTTTGTTCTCGAGTTTCTGACTCAGGCAACTGAAAGGAGGAGAGGGAACACGGGAGGAGGGACAAGCATGGGGAGGCAGGAGAGGGCAGGTCCAGTGGGGATTCGGGGAAGACTCTGGACTCAGTGCAGTAGACTTTAGCTCAGGGGAGCTGTCAGGGCTGGAGAGAGAGCCCATGGATGGGCCTGGTGCCATGAGGAGTGAGCCTTGTACAGCGTGAGGGGACAGGAAGGCTCAGAACAAGACTGGAGGGGCACCACCATTCAGGGCTCGGGCAGACAAAGCACTTCCAACAAAGACTGAGAAGGAAGGGAGAGCGCCTAGGAGAGCGGGCGACAGGGAAGGCACCCAAATTTGACAGTGCCCAGATCTTTCCCTGCCCTGCCCCCTGTCCTTGCTTCCCCTCCGGTTCCCTTTCTACTTTGCCACCGCAGTGAAAGCACTTGACCTTTCTCGGGGTGATGGCAGGACAGCCTCACAGGACAGTGTTTAGCCCCTTATTTATTTACTCAAGCATGTTCTGTGCTTTTGGTTTCTAATCACAGCCTGCACTGGACAAACCTGGGTTCCCCTCTGTCACTTTCCTCCTTTAAGCTCCAGCCCCAGGCCCCTGGGTTATCTGGAACCTTCCGCTGTGTCATTCCTGGCAAAGAGCCCACACCTTCCAGCTGCTCTCCACAGTAAGGCAGCTATTAGCCCCAGGTGGCTATTAACCAGAGGAGGTCCAAATAGAGCTGGTCGAAATTGATTAAAATGCACACAATTTCACAGACTCAGTATGAAAAAAAAATGTGCTATCCTGGGAATGATTTTATGTTGATTACCCCAAAATTATATTTTAAACATACTGGACTGGGGCGCCTGGATAGGCTCAGTCGGTCGAGCCTCGGACTCCGGCTCAGGTCACGATCTCACCATTACTGAGTTTGAGCCCCGTGTCAGGCTCTGTGCTGACAGCTCAGAGCCTGGAGCCTGCTTTGGATTCTGTGTCTCCCTCTCTCTCTGCCCCTCCTCCACTCACGCGCTCTCTCTCTCTCTCTCTCTCTCAAAAATAAACATTAATTAATTAATTAATTAATTGGGTTAATTTAAGCAGTTTTTAAATTAATGTCACCTGTTTCTTTGTGCTTTTTTTTTTAAAAAGAAACTGTGGTTCTTTTTTATTTTTTTTTTAAGTTTATTTATGTATTTTGAGAGAGAGAGAAAGAGCATAAGTAGAGGAGGTGCAGGGAGAGGGAGACAGAGAATCCCAAGCAGGTTCCTTCCTGTCAGGACAGAGCCCCACACGGATCTCAGTCTCACAAACTGTGAGATCATGACGTCAGGCGAGATCAGGAGTTGGACACTTAACGGACTGAACCACCCAGGCACCCCTGTGCTTTTTTTTTTTTAATGTGGTCACTAGAAAACCTAAAAGTACATATATGGCTTGCATTGTATTTCTATTGGACACTGCTGCCTTAGAGATCTTATCTGATGCCAAAACTTACTTGAGGGGCGCCTGGGTGGCTCAGTCGGTTAAGCGTCCGACTTCAGCTCAGGTCATGATCTCGAGGTCTGTGACTTCGAGCCCTGCGTCAGGCTCTGGGCTGATGGCTCAGAGCCTGGAGCCTGTTTCAGATTCTGTGTCTCCCTCTCTCTGACCCTCCCCCGTTCATGCTCTGTCTCTCTCTGTCTCAAAAATAAATAAACGTTAAAAAATTTTTTTAATTAAAAAAAAAAAAAAACTTACTTGAAACACAGAACACTTTTCCATTTCCCAGAGTCCTGCTGGCACAGTCATGGGAAGGGAGAAAGGCATGTCCAATGTTGCATCTGTGTTTCACATTTTCATTGTATTTATTTATTTTTTTTAATTTTTTAAATGTTTTTATTTATTTTTGAGACAGAAAGAGACAGAGCATGAGCGGAGGAGGGGCAGAGAGAGAGGGAGACGCAGAATCCCAAGCAGGCTCCAGGCTCTGGGCTGTCAGCACAGAGCCTGACGTGGGGCTCGAACTCATCAACCATGAGATCATGAGCTAAGCCGAAGTTGGACACTTAACTGACTGAGCCACCCAGGTGCCCCTCGTTGTATTTCTTATAACTCATAAGAATACTTCTTTCTTGGGGCACCTGGGTGGCTCAGTGGTTGAGCGTCTGACTTCAGCTCAGGTCACGATCTCTGATTTGTGAATTCGAGCCCCGAGTCAGGCTCTGTGCTGACAGTTCGGATTCTGTGTCTCCCTCTCTCTCTGCTCCTCCCCTACTCGCACTCTGTCTCTCTCTCTCAAAAATAAATACACATTAAAAAAAGTTTATAAAAAAAATACTTCTTTCTCCCCCAGATTTTTAGATGACAAAACCTGAGGGCCAAGTTTAACTAATGTCCATTCAATTCCTAGGGCCATAATTTTCCCAATACACAATGTTGTCAAGTCTAATGGTTGATAATAGTCTTTAAAGTACCTCCTCAGATAGTAATAATCCCTTTATGCACATAAAGCATCTCATATCATTTACATCATCCCATTGGCTCCAAAAGAAAACCTTACAACCTTCAATATAAAATAATGTATTTTTAAGTTTTGTTTATACACGGCAGAAAATTAAAAGGTACAAAGATATGTGGAGAAAAGCCTCCCACCCACCCATGACTTCCCCCCTCCTACCACCCTCCGTCCACACCCATCTCCTTCCCCAACCCCTGCCAACAACATTCTCTGTATATCCAGCCAGGGATGTTGATGCACAAATCCAGCGAGGTATGTGGGTGGATATATAGCCATTTTTTTTCTTAGACTCAAATAGTAGCAGGTTATACCCACATTCCACATTACTCTGTCCTTAGCGCCTTATCTTGGATACCCTTCCATATCAGTGTATACAGTCTGCCTCTAACACATGTCATATTTAGGGGTGCCCGGGTGGCTCAGTCAGTTAAGCGTTCAGTTTGGCTCAGGTCATAATCTCCAAGTTCGTGGGTTCAAGCCCCACATCGGGCTCTGCTTTCAGCTCAGAGCCTGGAGCCTGCTTTGGATTCTGTATCTCCCTCTCTCTCTCTGCCCCCTCCCTCTTGCGCTCTGTCTCTCTCTCTCTCTCTCTCTCAAAAATAAATAAACGTTAAAAAAAAAGTTGTTTAACTGGTATGTCATATTTAAATGAGAAGAATTTTATAAATCACAAAATACAGTAAAACCTTGGACGGCAAGTAAGTTGGTGTGCGATGAGCAAACGTTTCTAGTAAATTTTAACTTGATAAATGAGCAATGTCTTGCCATACGAGTGGTACCTGATGCCAAATAGCACGTGATCACAAGTGAGCCGGTGGTTCTTGAACTTCTCTTTGATATACAGGTGCTTTGGATTACAAGCATGTTGCTGGAATGACAAACCAAGGTTTTATTGTATATTCAAATTAGGAAACGAAGTTTGGAGAGCCATTGGTTCTTTGACAGCGACTGTGACAGAATGAAGATAGGACTCAGGCCACCCGACCCCTGACCAGAACCTGCTTCTTCTCCTTGAGGCTCCCAGGGTCCCTATCTATAACACAGTGGAAATAATTCCTGGCCCACCTACTGTGAGCCTGACATGGAGACCAAACAAGCTGTCGAAATCTGGAAAGTGTGATCCAAGCAAGAAACGCTGTCATTATTATCGTAACTTTTTTATCTGAGTCACACCTAGGTAGAATTTTGAGTAACCCCGGGAAGAATAGGTCTATCTGAACAGGGGACTCCCCCTTGAATCACAGCACAAGGGAATTATCCACTGAACCCATTGTATTGTCCCCCACCCAGTGTTGCTCTAGCCCAAGACGGATCCTGGCTGCCCTTCCCAAAAAGTTTGCAACGTTCTGAGGGACTCAGGTGTGACCGTCCAGCCCCTTGTCTTATGGGGGATAGGTGGCCACCTTTCTTGGGCCCTGCGAACAGGCCTCCCCTGAGGGAGACTCTATTCACAGGACTAAGACAGAAACACAGACAGACGTAGACCTGGAAATCTGGAGCCAGGTGAATGGAAAACTGTCCTCAGCTCAGGAGTGGCTGGTTGTTTATGTATGGGCAGCCACAGCCTGACGTTTTCCAGGCCCAGGCCCAGCACAGGGAGCTGAGCGGCCTCACAACCACAACTTTGGTCTCCATGCAGGGAGCAATGTAAACGGGATTAATCACAGCAAAATTAGCCAAGCCAAGGGGTCTGGCTTGTGCCATCGGGTGAGCAACTGACTGGTTAAAGAAACGCAACCTTATTTCCCTTGGTGGTCATGCCCACAGCCTTGGTGTCTGGGACTTGCTTCTTGCTTCTCCCTGGGTCTCCCCTGGCTCAGGGTTTGAGGAGAAAGAAAAGGGAAAAGTAAATCTCCAGGGAAGAAAAAAGCAAACCCAGACTTACCCAGGCGAAATCCAGGCCACTGGCCACCTAGCCTAGATACAGTCCACATGTCCTCCTAGCTTTTCTAAGATGGTCCCAAGGTGCCCAGACTTGCAGGGGAACTGTTTCTGTTGTGTGAACGTGAGGACCAAGCTTCCAGGAGCTCCCTAGAGCCTAGGAGAAGTGCCCACAAAGCACAGGGCTTCCAGAAAGTGTGCCTTCCTTTACCTTGGCAAATATCCACATTGCCTCCACCCAGGGAGGTGGAAGGCAAATCCACCCATCCTGTTTATAGAAAAGGTGTGGGGAGAGTGAAAAGACACCTCCTGCAGAAGACATGAATAGACACTTCTCCAAAGAAGACATCCAGATGGCTAACAGACACATGAAAGAGATGCTCAACATCATTCATCGTCAGGGAAATACAAATCAAAACCACAATGAGATACCACCTTCCACCTGTCAGAACGGCTAACATGAACGACTCAGGCAACAACAGATGTTGGCGAGGATGCGGAGAAAGAGGATCTCTTTGGCATTGTTGGTGGGGATGCAAGCTGGGGCAGCCACTCTGGAAAACAGTATGGAGGTTCCTCAAAAACTAAAAATAGAAGTACCCTACGACCCGGAAATTGCACTAGTAGGTATTTATCCACGAGATACAGGTGTGCTGTTTTGAAGGGACACATGCACCCCCATGTTTATAGCAGCACTATCAACAACAGCCAAAGTATGGAAAGAGCCCAAATGTCCATCGGTGGATGAATAGATGAAGAAGACGTGGAAGACAGATAGATAGATAGATTTATATATAGAGATAGATAGATAGATAGATAGATGATATAGATATAGATATAGATATAGATATAGATATAGATATAGATATATAATGGAATATTACTCGGCAATCAAAAAGAATGAAATCTTGCCATTTGCAACAACGTAGATGGAACTAGAGAGTATTATGCTAAGTGAAACAGACATTCTCCCTGCTCCATGCTGCCCGGCCATGGCTGAGACAGTCGTGTTTCTCAAACTGCCAAAACCCCATTGTTACATTTCTACCTGCACTGTCTACAGAAAGCAGAGGAAATGTTACCAGGGCCTGGGGTGAGGGGCGGATGGAGGGTTATTATTCAAAGGTGTACAATTTCTGTTTGGGATAATGACAAAGTTCTGGAAATTGATGGTAGGGATAGTTGCACAGTATTGCAAATGTACTTAATGCCACTAGATTATACACTTAAAAATGGCTAAAAAGGTAAATTTTATGTTATGTATAAATATATGGCATATGTTTTACCAAAATAAAAAGATTAAATTTTAAAACCATACCATAAAACTGACCCATGGCCCAAAGGTGATCTGAAAGACGCAGAGCAGTAGATCCAGAGAGTCGGCACCTGTTGGGTGGGGGCATTGCCACTGTGAGACATATGGACTAGTGACTCATGGCAGGAGTGGCCTGGGGCCTTTATCCAACCCAGTAGGGGATCACATAGTGGCCAAAGAAATATTTGGATTGAATTGTCTCACAGTCCAGCAGGCTGAGGAGATGAAATCAACATTAAACTGTGTTATTAGTCATGGTTCTCCAGAGAAACAGAACCAGTAGGATGTATACGAGAGAGAGAGAGAGAGAAGATTTATTGTAAGAATTGGCTCACATAATTATGGAGGCCAAGAAGTCCCAGGATCTGCTGTCAGTAAGCCAGAGAACCAGCAAAGCTGATGGTGTAATGCAGCTCAAGGCTAAAGGCCTGAGGATCGGGGTAGATGGTCTAAGTCCCAGGCTGAGTCCGAAGGCCTGAGAAGCAGGAACACTGGTGTCTGAGGGCAGGAAAAGATGGACATCTCAGTTCAGGCAGAGTGAATTCCCCTCCCCTGATCTTTTCGTTCTTTTCAAGCCCTCAGTACATTGGGTGATTCCTACCCAATATTGGTGAGAGTCTCCATTTTCCTCAGCCTACCGATTGAAATGCAACCCTCGTCTGGAGGCATCCTCACAGGCACACTCAGAAATAATGTTTTACCAGCTCTCTGGTCATCCTTTAGCCCAGTCAAGTTGACCCATAAAATGAACTGAAACAAGCTGTTTTAGAAATTAAGAACTATGCCATTGCTTGCAGACCAAAGTTGGTGAACCGTGTCTTCCCAGTTATGAGAGACCTAGAGGTGGTTACTATGGGTGAGGTGGGGTTCAAGCGCACCTTGAGAACAATGGGAAGGGCTTGGGGAAACAAAGAGAGGGACTGGAGAACAGAAAGAGCAAACACGTGACAGCCCAGGTGAGCAGGGAGTGGGTGGCAGGGACGGTGAAGAAATGGGCTTGGCGAAAAGAGTGTCCAAATTAGGGAGCGGGAAGGAAGCCACTTTGAATGTCTCTCTTCCTCAGTATCAAAACACATCTGTCACTGAACACCTCCATGTCCCAGCTTCTGGGCTGTGTGCTGCCGAGTGCAGAGAGAAGTGAATTGCAAGACCTGTGCCTTCTTGAGCTTCGAACTTCGTTAGATGATGTATGTACATGGAGCGACACGCTCAAGGCAGAGTGCCAAATTAGTGACATGGGCCATCGAGGCATACTTACTTATCAACCCGGTCCTATTCAGCTTCTTCGTACCATGCTATACTCTAGGGATATGGAGACAGATAATACAAAGCGCCATCCTGGAGAAATGCAGATAAATCACTCCCAGTTGAGGGAGATCTTCCAGAACTGGACCTGCATGGGCCAGTAGACTTTGATGAGTATCTAAGGAGGAAGTAGGTATTCCACACCTATGGTGCAATGGATACAGGGACAATGGCCTGTGAAACGTCCCAGAGGAGGCGGAGGTGAGGTGGGCAGAGTGGGTCGGTCTGAGAATATCTGAGGTGAGAGCAAAGAGACAGATAGTTGGAAGGTTGGAAGGATAGGAGAGGTTGGAAGCTGACGATAAAGTGTTCTGGATGGCGTTCCAAAGACCTCTGGGCTTCAGACTCTGAGCCCCTGGTGCTACCGAGGACCCCTGATGTGGGGTGGGGTCCTGAATGTGTGTGATGCGCAAAACCTCCTTCTGCTTTCAAAGTGAGTGGTCAATGGACCCAAGTGGGGCTCGGTGTTTTCATGTGGGGAACGTGGCCCATTAAAGATGATTTGTGGTGCCGACCTCTGAGTAACTCCTGTCCCAGGCTCCTGCCAGCTGTAGGCAGTCACCAGAGCCTGGAGGGGCCCACATGTTCTTGAACAGCTCTGGAATTCCCTGTTTTCTTCCAGTCAGACTGGAAGAGACAACAGAGCATCCCTGTCACCTCAACCTCTGTTCCCCATTGCTAGCTGAAAAGGGAGGATCAGGAATCCCCGAGGCCCACAGCAGAACCTAAGCTCACTTCCTGAGTCCCAGGAATGCTTAGATGGAGTCAGGGCCAGCCAGGCCTCGTTGACCACAAACTTAGCTGTAGGATACACAGAATGTTTCCTCAGGTGCCTGAGGCAGGGCTGTGTGCGGGCACGCACGGGGCTCCTGGGTCCAGGGTGTTGGATAACCCACATCTGATGTCCCAGCCCAACAAGCAGCCAAGGGATTGTGACAGGCTTTACCTCTGAGGGTGCTGACAAACAAGTCTCCTCGTGAGGTCATTGTCCCCAGGAGCCTTGACGTCATGAACACATTGTACCATATGCTCCCTCTTCTCACGGACAGTACAACTGAAACCAAACACCCAAGCAGTGTAGATTTTAAGCGACGAGGCTACGTTTTCACCAACACCCAGGTTCCCAGTGGATGTGTGTTGATTAAAAGGTAAAGCGGTCACAAGAAGACCAACCCACGGCGCTGTAGTGAGTTGGAACTTGTCTGTCCCTTTTCCTCAGGATGGTGGGCATGGCGGTGGGGGCAGTGGGATTGATGGGGAAAGAGAGGGGGTATAGATTTGCTACATCAGAATCTCCGGGGCGTTGGAAACCAGGCACGAATATTTCCTAAAGTACCCCAGATGAGGTCAAAGACGGAGAAACCAGTGTCCCCCAAGAGAGAGCCTTGCCCCAAGCGGAATCACATGCTGGGAATAAACCAGCCCACCACGTCTGGAGAATCCCCCGCCAGATCTCCATGGTCACCCAGATCCTTGCCTCAACCTATGGGCCACATTACAGGCAGGGCTCTAACACCCCTGCTGCGGCTGATGGCTGCTCCCCTGGGAATTTCATCCAGTCCCAGTTCAGAAGAACACAGGATTACCACCTTCCAGACCCCACCATCGCCCACACTGCACATTCAGAGATCCTTCCCCCCTATCCTGGAAGAAGTACAAAGAGTTGGGGATTTTTTTTTTTTGTCCCCACAAGCAAGCGGGGGTCCAGATATGGGCAAAATAGGAGCAAACTTGGTGTGTGACTTCTGGACGCTGGGATGAACAGTCAGGCCAGACTGCTGCCCTGCCAGGGTACGAAGCAAGCACTTAAGATTCTTTAAATGCAAATTTCCCCTGGGGCAGCCCTGGCTTCCTCCTACAGGGACAGCAGCCACCCTGGGAGGAGAGATGAGATTTAAATTGGTAATAAAGCACTGTACCAAATTGGACTTTGACCTTGTTCAGAATTCCACTGGCCCACGTTCCCTGACCTGCCACCCCCCCCCCCCTTTCTGCCCAATTGTTCCCTTGAGTAGCTGTCTAAGGCAGTCGGGCAGGCTGTCACCGGCTTCTGCTTCTCTGGCTGCCTTCCACCTGGCGGGCTTGGAAAGGCTTGGAAATCAAACAGCTCTGCCTTTCCAGCCTTTCTTGCTACCTCTGAGCCTGGAATGAGGCACGAGTGGTCTGGCTGAGGCCTCCGGCCCCGGCTGGGCCTGCTTGTGGGGCATGGGAAGAAGCAAGGACAGCCCCAGCAGGCGACTGTCACACATTCTTGGTTACCAGAGCGATTCCCAGACAAGGCCTGGAATGGCCAGAGTGGGCCCATTCACCTGCTACGTCCATGGAAGCAGCATAGAATCCTCATTTATTTTTTTCTGCTCCCTCCACTGCCCCAGAACACCTTCCGCTTGCTGCAAAACACCAACTTTCTTCTGCCTTGTGTCCTTCGCCCGGAAGGTCTCCCACATTCTCTTCCGTGTGTCTAAATTCTGCTCTTCCTTCCACGGCCTGGGAAGCCACTCTGCACCACAGAGCCTACACCGCCCTGCAGTCCTGGAGCCCTTCTCTGACCTCCTCAATTCAGGATTCGAATCAAGTATGTGAGGCACCTAGTCACATGCTGATTTGCCTTGTTGTCTGTTTTAAGCCTCATTGTCCCAGTACGATGGTTAAGTAAATTCCCCGGGAGCGTGTATTACCTGGAATTGGACCTGGTAGTTCTCCTGAGAAGGAGTAAATCAAAGGACAAATGAATGAGGAAATGGATTGCTTTGGTCAGAGCAATGTTTTCTTTAGACACCCAGAATTCTTCCCAACAAAAGAGCTGTTCTTTCCATTGTCTAAGCCACCGGTGGAAACAGTTGCCAATGCCTCAGATAGCACAGGAAGCCAGGCGTGTTTCACCGGGAGTCAGTTACCCAGAATAGCTGGACCTCCATCAGCGTGCAGGGCACTAGTGAGTACTGGAAGCCTATTTCCTGCCTTCCTTGATCTAATCGGGGTGATAGAATGTGCTCACATGAAGACGTGGCTTCCGGTTGTGCCCATGTATATAAGTTCTTGGAGAGGGACTCAGGCTAGGCTGTCCTAATCAGAGAGCATGTAGAGGATATAGAAAGTAGGGCTGTTGAGTGGAGGCAGAGAGGAGGCAAAGTCTAAGGGTGGGGGGGGGGGGGCGGCGCAGGGAAGAGCACCCCCTCCTCCATCTTAAAAAAAATAAACTTAAATAAACAAAGGAAAAGAGTCCAAATGCACACGTGTGTGTGCAGGGAAACTTCCTTTCCCATTCTAGCCAGAGACACAGACATCAAGAAAGCAATCAATTAACTAATAATTCTGTAATTATTAATTAGTTAAACAAGTTATTAAATATTTTTATGATTTTTAATAAATGATTGAATCATAATTGTTATTAAACAATTAAATAATAATTGTTCATGCTTAGTCACTAACCATGATTACCCCGGGGGAGGAAGGGGTTGTGGGAGAATGTCTTTTATTATGAGGAGGGTGGGTTAAACACCTAGAACATCTGATAACTACATATTCTTGAGAGCACGCACCCACACATACTGTAGTGTTGAGGCCAAGAAACAGTGGAAAAGCACAGTCAGAGAGGGAACAGAAAGGGGGCTGATATGGAAGTACATGTTCCATCTCCAATCAGTCTACACTGAGTTAAGACTATGGTTCCCACACCGGGCCCTGCGGCAGAATCGCCTGGCAAGGTCAGTGAACATGCAGGTTCTTGGCCCCACTGCCGTCCTGCCAAGTCAAACCCACATGGGGTGGGGAAATTTGTGTGTGTGTGTGTGTGTGTGTGTGTGTTCAATGAGGTCCCCTGGGATTCTAATGCCACATGCCTCAACCCTGAGTTTGGAATTGTTTGATTGGTGAGCAAATTCCACGCAAGTTGGTGATGCTCTCACTTAAGGCCACAGGCAGCCCTCCAAGGACAGACCCTGAACCCAGAACGTGGAATGGGCAGGCCAGGTCGACTCCCAGGGAAACACTGCACAGCCTGAGCATGTGCTCACCTTAGGTTGGTTGGGCTTCCATTCCTCCCCAGAACCTCTTTTCTAGCACTTCGTGGTTTTCTTTGACAAAATCAACTATAGCTGAACGACTTTAAACTGCACAGGCGCACATATTGGTGGTGGGTCTTTTTCAGTAAATACGGCACAGCACTACAAATGTATTTTCTCTTTCTCACAGTTTTCTTAGCATTTTCTTTCCCCTAGCTTACTTTATCGTGAGAATACAGTATATGATATATTTAATGTATAAAATATGGGTGAATCTACTGTGCATGCTATTGGTAAGGCTTCTGATCAACAGTAGGCTATTACCAGTTAAGTTTTGGGGAGTCAAAAGTTAGGTATGAAGTTTTGACTGAGCTATGGGTCAGTGCCCCTAACCCCTCTGTTGTTCAAGGGTCAGCTATATTACAAATATTTGATGATAGCCACTTGAATGTTGACTTCCTTCCTGTTTAACATATTTGTCAACCAATCTTACCTATCAGAGGTAAGTGGAAACTTATCAGCCCCTGGCTCATTCAAGACAAGCCTGGGGTCACTAAACCATTATCTTACTTACTTTCGAGTTTCTGTTTGCCTGATCTGTTTTACCTTCCACTGCAAAGTGATTTGGAAAGTCGGGATTAGACCACTACCCCTGAGGGAAACGGCTTGGGCAGATGAGACAGTGCCTCTGTTTCTTTCGGCTTTGTTTGCTCCTAAGGTAAGGATAAGGTCACAGAAGAAAGAACACTCCCTCCACGTTGATGGTGCCGAACCCTTGTAATTTACCGGTGATGTCTTACTCACTCATGAACTATCCTGGGTCTGAGTCACACACAGTGGGGCCGTTAAGAGGAGGGGGAAAAAAAAAATTCTTGAAATAAATGAGTTACCTTCTGGCCAGTGAGGCAAGACAATAGAAGCACTCACTCTCCCCACATAATGGGTACTGATAGCTGGTGGGGATTGGTGGGAAAAGTTGTGAAGTTGGGGAATATGGAAACAACGCCTAAGGCTGTCCCGAGGGGGTGTAGTCGAATAGGACACTGTACTGGATCCCCAAAGGGCTACATGCAAGTGGAAAGAGGGAACTAGAAAAATATCTGCCCACAAAGCAAGGAAGATTACTTGTCTCAGTCCTTGTCACTGGGTCCAAGGAAAATCATCTCCCCTGGGAAATGAAGGAAGGAGGCAGGGAAGAAAGAGACAAGAACACTGACACCTATCGAGGGTCGTTTATGTGACATCTGTCATATGATAGGCACTCACATCTTATTAGCATAGTCAGTCCCACAAATTGTCACCTTCTTAATGGAAGAGGAAACTGAGACACAAAGGCCATGACCGACGACATGAGCTTGCAGATCCTATGATCACTGGTGTTGTCGAAGATGCTTTGCTGGGGCACCAGCTACCACTGCCAACCACTGCCCAGGAATGGGTTCTCCACATGCACTCCCAGAACAACACCTTCTTTCCATTCATTTGGGATACGTGTTTTGCCCTCAGTGGGAAGATCTCGGCATATCAGCCTCTAAGACCAGGAACAAACACCCAGGCCTGTGGGGAACTTCATAGAAAAGCAAGATAACCAGTCGGTGATGGTTAATTTTAGGTAGTAACTTGGTTGGGCCACAGTACCCAGATAGTTGGCCAAACGTTAGCTGTTTCTGTGTTTTTAGATGAGATTAACATTTTAATCAGTAGACACCAGTAAAGCAGATTATCCTCTTAATGTGGGTGGGCCTCATCCAATGAGTTGAAGAACTTGATAGAAAACAAAGACTAACAACCTCCCCCAGGAAGAAGGGATTGTGTCAGCAGATTGCCTTTGGACTTGAACTGCAACTCCTCCTCTGGGCCTTCGGCCTGCAGCCTAGCCTGTGGATTTTGTGCTTGCCGATCTCCACAATGACATAAGCCAATTCCTTAAAATAATCTATATGTGTACACATCCTGTTGGGTAATACGCAGCCCAAGAGACAAAGGCATCCACACCACACTGTAAACCCATGCCAGCAAGGAGACCTTTGGCCCTTGCAGTGAGGCCGGCTGTCGCAGTAACAAACTCAACACCGACTTGTGCATGGTTTCCGTGTTGCTGCTGTCAGGGGCACAGAGATGTACAGGGCGCAGAATGTCTGTCCTCCAGTGGCTTGCTAACTCGTCGCAAAGTTCAAGAGTTGCAGTGCTGAAAGGGACCCCGGTGAAACTCATCAGTTCAACCTATTTAGTGGACGGAAAACCTGAAGGGAAAATCAGGATTAGAGCCTAAGGGGAGCTTAGATGAGAGTGAGATGTGAGAGACGCTCACATGAGAGTGAGCATGAGCGATTACATGTGCATATGACACTCGAACTGAAGGCGGTGGGAAGAGAGTTAGCCGAAGGAGGGGAAGCTTTGTGGGATCTCTTTTTTTTTTTATTTAAAAAAAATTTTTTTTCTTAACGTTCATTTATTTTTGAGACAGAGAGAGACAGAGCATGAACAGGGGAGGGGCAGAGAGAGAGGGAGACACAGAATCTGAAACAGGCTCCAGGCTCTGAGCTGTCAGCACAGAGCCAGACGCGGGACTCGAACTCACAGACCGTGAGATCATGACCTGAGCTGAAGTCGGACGCTTAACCGACCAAGCCACCCAGGTGCCCCCGTGGGATCTCTTTTCAACAGCGCTGATCCCATCCCCGAGGGCTCCACCCCCATGACCTCATCACCTCCCGAAGGCCCCAGCTCCTAACACCGCCACTTTGGAGATAAGGCCTCAACATAGGAATCTGGGTGAGACACAAACATTCAGACCAGAGCAATACACACAACACGCATCACACTGTGTTGGCACCTCCCTCATAGCGGTTGTCACAATCCGCTGCGGGTCATAACGACATGTGACTGTATTTAACACCCTTTCTTGTAGATTCCTGACGGGAAAGCATCCTATGTCGTTGAATCTTACATGCCTGTTCAAAATTGCTCTCGGTATGAAACTGATCATTTTTTTTTTAACTAAATTCCACAGTCCTGATGCTAATGTTTGGGTTCAGCCACCACTCAGAGATAGCCCCCCAGAAAACCACCACCCCCTCCTCTGGCACTGACTTGCTTCCCATAAGAGGTGGGGTTTTTTGTGTTTTTTTTTTTTAAGTTTGATTATTTACTTATTTTGAGAAAGAGAGAGAGCACAAGCGAGAGGGAGAGAGAGAGCAGAAGGGAAAGAGAGAGAGAATTCCAAGCAGGCCCCACACTGCCAGCGTGGAGATCATGACCTGAGCTGAAGTCAGACATTTAACGACTGAGCCCCCCAGGCTCCCTTCCCATGAGAGGGTTTTAATGAGATGCTGCCCAAGGGCTCATAAGCGATACCTGCCCCTTATCCAGATCTTCAGCCCTTCTCAACCCAGCTGCCTCTCAACCACAAGAGAATTTCTGGGACAGTCTGACATTCCAAGTGCACAGTTGTCATTGTCCTGTGCGTGATTCCTGGTCTTCTCACGTATTCATTCAACACCGGGGAGTGCGACAGAGAGGTGGGCTGGGCTCCAGTCGTGTCGTCACTGGGGGGAGCAGCGAAAGGCCTGCCTGGCCATGAAGGTTATCACTGTCCCAGAGATGAAGGCCAGGCTTTCATCCTTTCCAGCAATGCCCTTCTGGGGGAGCTCAGAGTGCGGCCCTGGGGAGGCTTGGTTTGTTCATGGCAGGAACCAGGAAAACATTTCTGGCTCTAAAGCCCCCACTGCCTCTCCCTTGTGGGGCAAAATGGGCAAGAGATTCAAGACAACAGGTTGTGCTGCCAGTTAGACGGCCCTGGATGGGGTGGAGCGAGCCTCATGCCACATGCAGCCCACACATCCTGCGGGCCCGTGTGGTCTGATCTAGCAGATATCTGGAGGAGGCAGAGCCAGCCGGATCCTAATCAGAAGAACCATCTCTTTCCTCAGGATTGCACGTGGCAGCTTCTAAGGCTCCTTCCTATTTTCATCTCATCGGGTCCTCAAAACTAGCCTGGGAGGGGCAAGGATAATTATTCCTATCCCCACTTTACAGATGAGAAAACTGAGGCCCAGGGAGTGAAGTATCCATGGATCTCGAGGGGCAGCACTACTCAGTCTTCTGACTCCAAGTTCACTGCCTCCCCTTTTTAGGATGTAGTGAAAAACAGACTCCACAGAGGCTAGAATTACTTCACCCTCTCAAGCCAACTTGACGACAAGGCATCAGAAAGGGTCTCCTCAACTTCAAGATGTAAAGACCACTTCTTAGAGCAAACCCTGCCTGACCAAGTCACAAAACACGCTCTCGTTAACCTGATCAGGACCAGAGGGTGACCAAGGGTGCTTTGGGGTGTCCCCACTCTGTGGGGCAGTGGGTGGAGCTGATCCGGGAGTACATCCCACTGTGGGAGAAGGACCCAGGACACAAAAGTTCCCACCGTTCAAACAGGTAACTTGAACTTCCTCCTTCGGGATGAGGTTGAAATGGCAGATTTCAACGTATATAAGTACAGAAATGCGAAAAACCACTTCGCTTTTGCAGTTTACAACTGATCTAGTCAATTACCAAGTATTTTCAGGGCAACATCTGTTTGCCCAGCCCGATGCGAGGCGCGGGGGGAGCTACAAGCACAGCAGAAACACAGGCTCCGTGCAAAGTTAAGGACAGCAGAGCCCTGGGAGGCATCCTCCTATCTGCTTTTCCTGCCTCAAACCTCAAGGTCAAAGAAAAGAAAGAACAAAGCTCTCTCAGAATCCCTGCTCTATCCACTCAGACTCAAAACCAGGCCTTCATGGGCTAGCATCGTCAAGGGCAGAGGGACGTTCCTTGTGTGCTTTCGCTGTAGCTGAGGGAGAAGACTGTGTCAAGATGTTCCATCCCCACAGGCTGGGTCTGCTCTGGCCCTGGCTTACCTGGAGAGGTTGATTATGGCACTGGGTAGAACCGGAAGCTGTCCAGGCCAGAGCAGATCCAATGAGAAGGCCCCAGAAAGAATGGTCCCAGGGAGTCCTGAGACCACCTCATGGGCCCTTGGGTTTCTTCCAGGGCAGGTCTGACCTCCTCTGATCCAAACTACTGTTTCCCACTGGATCCCACGTGTATCCCTTTGCCTGAACTTGCCGTCACCAAGAACTTGCCTTGACCGTCAGGGTATCTCATGGCTGCTGTCATCCTGACTCCTCAGCTGGATGGGAAGTGACACGAGGGAGGTTGGCAGCTGCTCTCCCAAAGCCATAATCTCCCATCTCTCAGCCTGTCAAACACTTCTTTCTTTTCAAATGCTTACCATCCTTCCGGGCTCTTCCTATCAAAACCCAATCTCCAGAAAGCATCTCAAACTGAATCAGAGGCATCAGGAGCTGAAATGACTTGCTGACTTCCCCAGGTGAGGAGGCTGAGGTGTCTACGTCGTTCTGTGTCCCTGCCCCTGCAGGCCACACTTAGAACAGGACAACTGCAGGCACCAGTGAGGAGTGGGACACTGAGTGCTCAGAGCCTTTCCTCCACAGCACCCATTTATGAAATCAACGCTAGGACCCTGCTTCCCGTAAAGACTTTTCATGACCCAGGAAGGATAAGACTTCGCGCATCCTTGGCACCACAAACCCCAGTTCCGGGAACAAAGGAGTGAGCCACTCTGGGTCTACACAGCCGACATGGGCATGCTTGAGCTTGCACTGGCCTCAGTAGGTGATCAGAGCAACCTGAGAGGTTTTGCTCTTTTGTCATTTTTCTCGGTCACGCTAGAGTCACTAGCTGCCTTGCGGCTCCAACCCCCAGACACGCGCAGCCCTTCCAGGCACTAAAATACTTGCCGATTGACTGAATTCATCGTAAACTGCAAAAGCGAAGCGGGCAGCGTCTGGAAGCAGGAGCCTCCATCCGATATCTCGCTCCCACAAGCTGGTTCAGGACGCATTTATGGAGCACCTATGTTGTTCCAGGCACTGGCAGGGGCGCTGGGAAACCCACACCACACGCTTCCTCCTGGTCTGATGGGAAGACACATAGGCAACCAACAACCTCAGTTCCTCTCGGGGTGAGGGGAGGCTGAGAGAAGGGTGGGGAGGCAGATGTCCGTGTGCACAGATCATTTCGGTAAAATGTGGAAAGTGGAAGGAAAGAGAGATGTACAAAATCTGTCTTAAAAGGGAAGTCTTGGGGCTCCTGGGTGGCTCCGTTGGTTAAGCATCTGACTCTCGGTTTCGACTCAGGTGGTGATCTCACAGTTCGTGAGTTCAAGCCGCACGTCAGGCTCCAGGCTGAGAGCGCTGAGCCTGCTCGCGGTTTTCTCTCCCTTCTCTCTCTGCCCCTCCTCTGCTCGTGTGCTCTCTCTCTCTCTTTCGAAATAAATGTTAAAGAGAGAGAGAAGTCTTCCCCGGACCTGTTTCCCTTTTGCTTCATTTTATTATCTCCTACCCTTCACAGAAATGTTTTTGCAAATATTATGCACCCTCATTTCCCACTCCTCTGAAAGTGCTCTAAAATGACTAGGAACCTCGGGACGGATGAGCTGCAGTCTCCCCCTTCATTCCGTAAGCCCCTGTGATGTCTGGCCTCTTGGACACTCCCTCCTCCCGTCTGGGTCCCCCTCACCCGTCTCTCCTAGCTGGCCGGCTGCTGGCTCCTGGGAGATGGCGTTCTTGACTCTCTCCTTTGCACAAGGCTCATGCTCCCCAGGGCCATTTTACCCACACCCGGCTTCAACTTCTCCCTGGTGGCTTAAAACGACCAAGTGTCTCGGCGGCCCGGATGCCGTGCCAGGCACCCTCCACATATTCCCTGATGCAGTCCTCCTGCAGCCTGGCAAAGTAGGACTTCGATTCCTTTTCCGCCAAAGCGGAAAGCAACGCACAGACGGCTTGTAAGTCGCGTCTTCCTCCAGTTTACGCAACTAGTAAGAGGCAAAGCCAGGAGGCAAACTCAGCCAGGCTCCTTGCCCTTCTTCTCTAAGACGGTGACACCACCTCTGATGTCAGATCTCTCCATCCCCTCCCTCTCCTTCACTCCGGGCCCCTCCCATGGGAGAGATCCTCCCTCGGGCACCGCAGACGTTCCGTGTCCGGGACAGAACTTGTCCTCATCCCTGTCCTGATTCCCATGGCAACATCACAGACACATGACCCTGGGCTGTGTCACCCCAGATGCCCCCCTCCCTCACTGTCTGCTTCCTCTCCCCACTCCCCCTGCCTGGGTCTCATTCCTCAGCGCTTTGATATCTTCCTGGTCCCCCCACTTCCAGGGCGCCCTCCGCGGCCATCCTCCGCACTGTGGCCCTCGCTTTCTGAAACACAAACCCCTTACCGGTTGCCCAGTGCTCTCAGCCTCCAAACAATTTAGCTTGGAACATCAAATCTTCCAGGACTCAGCCACTCACCTCTCCATTTTGTCTCCTGTCCCTCTCACAGTGGGCCCACAGTCCCGCCACCTCAGGTGCCTATGGTCCTAGGAAAGCCCAAACTCTGTCCCGCCTTGGACTTCATAGATGCCTTTCCCTGTCTGGGACACCTATGTGATAAAATGCTACTCATTCTTTTTTTTTTTTTTTAATTTTTTTTTTTTAACATTTATGTATTATTGAGAGACAGAGCGTGAACAGGGGAGGGGCAGAGAGAGAAGGAGACACAGAATCGGAAGTAGGCTCCAGGCTCTGAGCTGTCAGCACAGAGCCCGAGGCGGGGCTCGAACTCACAAACCGCAAGATCATGACCTGAGCCACCCAGGCGCCCCATACTCATTCTTAATAATGTTCCAATGTCACCGCCTCCAGGAAGCCTTCCCCCACACCTCCCCCCCACCCCGCACCACCACACCTTCCCAGGCACATTTCCAGACCCCTTCCTCAATGTCTCCAGAGCACCCGATGCATTTCTCTACTCACCACTGGTATGTCACTGTTCACTCAACTGTGTACCCCTATCCCAGGCTGCGCCCCCCTCCTTCCGGATGGTGGTGCCTTATTGATCTTGGCACAGTGCTGGGCAAAGAGTTTCTCTAATAAACATTGATTGGTTGACTGGCTGATTCGTGAGTTAAGTGGAAAACAAGGTCCCCTCTAAAGGAACTGCAGCCCAGATGGGGAGGAAGGCCAATCTGGGTGAAGTGATGGGACACATTCATGCCAAGAACAAGCAGGTTGTCCTGACCACAAAGGACAGGGACCTCGGGGGGCTGGAGGGGGAGCAGTCTTCCTGGATGAGAAAGGGGTTAATCAGTGCACAAGCCTGGGCCGTGGATCCACCTACACCTGGTTTATTTTCCAGCAGCAGCAACATTTGAGCAAGGGTTGGCACCAAGAGGCACCCGGGGTCCCTTCCACACAATTAACATGTCTCTGGGGGAGGCCTGAATCCCACAGTCTGGAATGTAGACAAAGCGTTTCTGTTCCAGTTATGCTAATTGCTGCCGCTCTCCCACAGAGGATGGGGCTGTGAGAGATTCCAGGAGGCGGCCCAGCAGATGGGGAATTCCTCGGCTCACTTCTCCCGGGCCTGGCCGCACCCAGGGAGGGGGCCCTCCCAGCCGAGCAGGCTGAAAGCCGGAGGCAGAGCCACATTCATAAGCCCCCTACACTTTTCACTGAGGAAGTGCGGTTTGAAGACCTGGCAGTTTCCTATCCGGGAAGCCCAAAGCTTAAAATTCCACTTTAGAATTAGTGCTTTCTCCTGGAAGCCACTTTTTAAATGCAGACGACCCTGGAAGAAGTAACACATTAAGTCCCTAGCACCTCAGTGTAAATGGGGGGGGGGGGGGTACGGCTCTCCCAAGGGGCCTGGAGGCCTGGGAAGGCAGGTGCCCTGCATTGTAGCAGGAATGAAGAGAAGACACGAGGCCCTGGGTCACAGACCCCGTCCTGCCACAAATGCACCCCCAGCCCCTACCGTTATTGCCCAGCAACCCCCTTCGGAACCGGCCCTTCTTTCTGCCACCACCCGGGGCTGAGGACCTCATGAATCCTTGGGAGCACCCACCATCCCTCTCCTACAGCCCCTTTCCAAGGCCTTCCTCTCCTCAGAATCAGCAGCCCCCCGAGGCCACAGGCCGTCTCACGGGTTTACAGCCCTCAGCTACTCTACTGAGGTGTTAGTCCATGTTGGGGAAGCATTTATGGGGGGGTGAGAGCATTTGATACATATCTAGCAATGGTTCTCAAAATCCAGTGTGAGGAGAGCTTGTTAGAACAGATCACTGTGGGGGGCCCCTGGGGGGCCCGGTCAGTTAAGTGCCCAACTCTTGATTTCGGCTCAGGTCATGATCTCACAGTTCACGAGATGGAGCCCCACATCAGGCCCTGCACTGGCAGCGTGGAGCCAATTTGAAATTCTCTCTCTCTCTCTCTCTCTCTCTCACACACACACACACACACAAAACAGATCATTGGGTCCCATCCCCGGTGGGTGGAGCAAATCTGAGGTGGAACCTGAGAATTTTGCATCTCTAACAAGTTCCCAGGTGATGCTAATGCCTGTCCAGGCACCCCACTTTGAGAACCATGGCTCTATAGCCTTGAGACTCAAGTGGTGGTCGATGGACCAGTATCCCTGGCATCATCTGAGAGCTGCTTAGAAACGCAGAACCAAAAGCTGCATTTTAATAAGGTCCCAGGTGACTTGTATGCACATTAAATTTTGAGAGGCCTCCTCCAAAGCAGGGTTTCTCAAAGCGTGGTCCAGACCACCTACAGCAGTAACACCAGGGGAGCTTATTAATAATAAAGACTCCCAGGCCCCACTTCAGGCCTCCTGAACCAGAATCTCTGTGGGCAGATTTCAGAAAAGGGCATTTAACAACCCTCACGGTGATCCTCTGGACCCTAATATTTAGGAACAACATGGTCTCTACTTTGACTGCCCATTAGAATATCCTGTGGAGTCTGTCCAGGCTGCACCTAGAATATTCAAATCAGACTCTTTTGGTAGAGGGGTGGGGAGAACCAGGCATCGGCATTTTTAAAGTTCCCCAAGTCATTCCCAATGTGCATTTGAAGTTGAGAACTTCTGGTCAACCACGTCATCGTCTCAAGGGCAAATGTTGGAGCACATACCCTAGGTTATCTGACACCAGAAGTTCTCAAACCTGCCTACAAATCAGAATCTCCTGGGAGGCTTTCAAGTTTTTATTATTTTTTTTAAGATACTATTCACAAAACTTAGAATCCATCATTGTGACCATTTTAAAGTGGAAAATTCAGTGGCTTTTAGCATAGTTGCAACGTCCCACCACTATCACCTCTAGCTAATTCTAAAATATTGTTACGGGGCACCTGGTTGCTCAGCCCATTAAGCATTCGACTTTTGATTTTGGCTCAGGTTATGATCTCATGGTTCATGAGATTGAGCCCCAAGTCGGGCTGAAAACTGGGTGTGGAACCTGCTTAGGATTCTCTCTTCCTTTTCCTCTGTCCCTCCCCCACTCACGCTCGCTCTCAATAAATAAATAAATAAATAAATAAATAAAATATTACTATCATCCTGAAAGGAAAGCCCATAACTCTCATTTCCACCCTCCCCCATTCCCTGGCAACCATTAATCCACAAATATGGATTTGCATATTCTGGAGATTTCATATAAATGGAGCCATACAATATGAGGCCTTTGGCTTCTTTCACTTAGCACAATGTTTTTGAAGTTCATCCACACATATAACAGCACTTCATTCCTTTTTATGGCTGGGCAATATTCCATTGTATGGCTATACCACATTTGATGTATCTGGTCATCAGTTGATGAACATTTGGGTTGTTTCCACTTTCCAGCAATAATGAATAATGCTACTATGAACATTCACGTACAAGTTTGTGTGGGAATATACGTTTTCTGTTCTCTGGGTCCTATTCCTAGGAATGAAGTTGCTGTGTCATGCGACAACTCTGTTTTTAACTTGTTGAGAAATTGCCAAGCTGTTTTCCAAAGCAGCCGCACCATTTTACATTCTCTCCAGCAGTGTTTAAGGGTTCTGATTTCGCCTCATCTTCGCCAACGCTTATCTTTTGTTCTTTACTTTTTTAATGTTTTTTGAATGTTCGTTGAATTTTGAGAGAGAGAGAGGCAGACCGCAAGGCGGGGAGGGGCAGAGAGCGAGGGAGAGAGAGAATCGGAAGCAGGATCCAGGCTCCGAGCTGTCAGCACAGAGCCTGACACGGGGCTCGAACCCATGAAGTGTGGGATCATGATCTGAGCCGAAGTTGGACGCCCAACCGACTGAGCCACCCGGGGAGCCCCTCTTTATCTTTTATTATAGCTATCCTATTAGGTACGAAGTACTAGCTCATTGTGGCTTTGATTTGCCTTTCCCTAATGACTAATGAGTTTGCACATCTCTTCATGCACTTACTGGCCATTTGTATACCTTCTTTGAAAAAACGTCTGGCCCAATCTTTTGCCCACGTTTTAGTTGGGTATCGGTCTTTTTGTTGTTGAGTTTTAAGGGCCCAGAAGGCTTTTAAAATCTTCCAGACATAGGCCCCAAAACAGTTCAATGAAATCGGAACCTGGAGTGCACCTGGGCGTCGGTATTTTTTCAATTCCCCTAATCTGCATCCGGGGTGGAAAAACACTGGATGGCACCACATGGCCAAGTGGAAACAAAAGCACCGTGTAAGAGTTTATGCCCTCCTCCACTCACCTCCGGAGCCATGTCTGCTCAACACCCAGCACTAAGTGCCTCCTTCGTGCCAAGCACGGCGCTAAGATGGGGAGAGGCACAGTCCAAGACGAAGTGGATAAGACATGGCTGCTGCGGTGTGAGAATTCTCAGGGCAACAGAGAGGCTGAGTCCCAAGCAAACAATTACAGTCCAATGTTTTCAGTGCTGTGATGGAGGGATGTAGAGTGCATCAAAGGGGCTTCAAGAAAGAGCAACTCAGCTCCTTCCTGACTGCATTAGTATTGCTGATTGTGGGTCGGTGGTCATGCAGGCCCTCTACTCAAAGGTAGTCCCCCCCCCCCCCCCCCCCGTGAGCTGTGTTAGCACCCCATGGCGGCTTGTTAGAAATGCAGAATCTCGGACCCCATGCCAGCCCCACTGAATTACAGTCAAGTTTAACAAGATACCCAGGGGGTTCCTATGTACATAAAGTATGGGATGCGTTGATCTATTTAACTAGGTCAGTTCAGAAGCATTCAGAAAGTCCACCCACCTAAAACAAAATAAAACAAAGCAAAAAGATTCTACCGCAATGAGGTATGGGGTCATTAAATTGTTCCTTAAGATAACTGACTTGCTCTTTGCAAATGCAACATGTTAAATAACAGTCAAATATGTCTCAGCATGAATTTGCTTCTCAGAATGGTTTAGCCTGAGCCATTGTCTTTCTGCGGCCTCTGCCAGCCATATTGCTAAGGCCCAGGAGTTGAGACCAGACTGGAACAACGCTGGTTCTTGGGCTCCAGGCACAGTTGAACTGAAGGACGGAAGTGACAGGGAAAATGAAAGGTGACCGCACAATTTTTTTCCAAACCCATCCCTACTGACACTTTGACACCAGATTTACAGAGGCAAAGGCTTGCCCCGGCCTAACATAAGAAATTAGTGTAGCGGGAGATGGTTTAAGACTTGATTGAAATGACACAGTTGACTGTGTTCGACCGACCAGATTACGTCTGAACTTGATCTTGGGACAGGTGAGATTCCAGCCTCCCCTGGTTGCGGGCTTCCCAGAAGTCAAATAATCCATATCCCAGTCCCATAACTAGTTGCATCTTACTCCCAGGTGCCCTCATACGTGAAAGTTTCCATGTCTTCCAAAGGTGACTTGGTGCACTGTTTTGGGAATTTTGCTGCTGGAAAAAATCTTCATGATTCTTTTAAATGCCACCTGCTACAATGGGAGATTACATCTTTTAGAGCCATGCAGTTTCCTTATCCATTCCAGGTTTCCACGCTGAATGCCGGACGAGAGACACCCACTCTCAACCCCTCCGTCTAAAAGCACCCAGACCCCCAATGAGACCCCCGATACAGTGCTCTCTGAGGGATAAGAGACGTACAAATATACCCCCATAGTGTTGGTTCTATGAAAGCCTTCATACAAAATCTCTTTGAGCCACCATCCAAAGCCCTTCCTGGATCCACATCCTGAGACATAAACTTTTTTCTCTCCCTCCTCACTAACTGGGTGTTAACAAAGAAGTAGGAATTCCAGTATCTATTTAGTCATTTATTGAATGCCTCCCGGCTTTAGACCCTAGTTATCCAGTACAGGAAACTTCTGTCACCGCTTGTGCTGACACTCAGGTCTGGTCCCAGGACTACACCAAGAGGCGCAAACACAGTTGAGGCTTCCCATCTACAGCACCTCAAATCTTAGTAGAGGTCTCTCCTTATTCCTTTTCAACCATTTTATTGAGATATGATTAACATATCGTACAATTCACCTATTTGGAACGTGCTATTCAAAGGCTGCTAGTATATCCACAGAGTTATACAACCATCACCACAGCCAATTTTAAGACATTTCCATCATCTCTAAAAGAAACCCCATACCGTTTAGCAGCCACACTCCAACCTCTCTGCTCTAAGTCCCTCAGCCCAAGGCAACCATTAATCAACTACATCTGTAGACTTGCCTATATTCTGTATGGTTTCTTTTCCACAAAGATGGAATCATACAATGTGTTGTCTTTGGGAACTGGCTTCCTGATCTTAGCATATCTTAGCATGTATCAGAACTTTATTCCTTTTTGTGGGTGAGTGATATTTCATTGTATGGACATACCACATTTTGTTTAATCATTCTTCAGTTGATGGACATTTTAATTGGTTCTCCTTTTTGGCTGTTATAAATAATATTACTATGAACATTCATGTACCCCCAAAAAAGTACCTTTTGCTTTCTGAAAAGACCAGAAGGAAAAAAAACAAGGATCTTGTTGGTCACCCCAATATTTTGGGCAGAAAGAAACCAGTACAGGAGGAAAGGCAACAGACTACATCTCCTTGGACTATCTACTGGCATCAGAAACCTCAGGTTAGGTGCCCCTGAGCCGTGAGCTCTTGACTAAGCTATTTGCTTTATCTGTGCTTTTTTTTTTCCTTCTTTAATTAAGTACTTCCTACCTTTCCTAAGGGAATCAGAAGACTATGCATTAAATCATTATTGGAGTACTTACTTGTTATGCATGAGAGACTTATTCCAGAACCAAAGAAGGGAAAATTGACATCATCATGAATAACCTAGTATCAATCAGTCAGATGTTACATCCATTGCCAAATGTTCCCAACCTTCGTGCCTGTCCTTGTCATGGCCAGACCCACTCTACCAGGATCTTCCCCGGGGCCCTCATGACACTCCTGGATGGTGTTAGCCAATACACGATCATGGAATTTGGGCAAACTCACCAGTCATCACGGGGAAGTTATGCACACAGCTGCAGGGCAGGGTGATCCATGGCCTGGAACATCCTCTAGGAAACGAAAACTTTCCAAGTACCCCCTGAGTATTCTTCCAGAGTCTTTCATTCATCGAATAATCTGCACATCTTTACAGCTCAGGTTAATCTTGTGAATACTGGGTGATAGCCCTTCCTGGTTTTGCACAGATTAGGACAGGCTTCTTGGTACCTCTAGGCTGGCTTAAGCCCTAGCCCTATAACATGTGTCTTTTATATTCATTTTCTTCTAAAAATTGTCAGGATTCTGATGAGCACATTGTGTAGCAGGTACAGGCTTTCCCTGGGTCTTCCTTCCTGGCCAGCCACTTCTGGCTATCTTTGCCCACTTCTGTACCTCTCTTTTATTCCCACTTCTCATACATAATTCTTTGTGTACAAGCTTTTAGATTTATCTTTTCCTAAGTGTTGAAATTGGATTGGGCAAAGTAAAGATTTGCCACACTGTGGACTGAATTCTTGGTAGACTACAATCTCCTTGATAAAAATAGGTCTGAATTACACGAAATCACGGTTTTTAGAAATATCCCGTTTGATTCATTTTCGACCGGAATGCCACGGACTTCAACCTCAGGGAAGTCTATCGACAGTTACAGGAAGTAAATAAAAAAGGAGAGAATAGGTTATTTATCACCATGTGCACATCCTGGGGCAGGCTTCCCAGAAAACGGTCTTTCTATAATCCCAACTTTCTTCAGATTAATGCAGCTAGATGGGGCCACATTGTTTGGGGCTGTTGACATTCTGAAGGGAAGCAGGGGATGTAGTCTGAGAGAAAGCCACCCAAGTAGGTGACAATTACCTGAAATGATCACCAGGTCCCCTCCCCTCCTGCTCTCCCACTAGGGACAACAGTGTCCGGAACCCTGCTACAAAACAGTGTGGCATGGCCCAGCGGAGGAGGGACACGGTAGAGCCATTTGGGCCGCGGGGGCCCCGCATTTCCAGGCAGGCTGCCAACCTGGGACAGAGCAGAGAAGGAAGTCATACTGAGCAAAGTCAGAAGACAGAGTACGAGACTTCTTTGAAGTATCCACAGATGTGGTCTGTGGTGTGACCGCACGGGGGACAGTGGCAGTGCCTGAAGAGCCCGCCTTCGGCACCGCGACCACCCTGGCCACCTCTCAGGGTTTAAACTGCTTATGCTTGTAAGGGATACTCCGATGGGCTTCAGAATGGGGAAGAAGATCCCGCTCAACGCGGAGCTCAGGCGAGCACAGTTTCCCCAGTGTGCCTTATAAGGTGGAAGGAGGTGGTAACCACGGTACCCACCGCAAATCCCCACAGACATCCCCAGCTTTCTGTCTGGAGGGACTTTGCAAGCTGAGGTTCAGGGAGGTATAAGAGCTGAGCTGGCTCTCCACGGGGCTCAAAGTCAAAGTGCCCACTTTCACAGACCAGTAGTTCCCACATCTGACCCCTGTTCTGCATTTCAAAACTCCAAGCCTGCTGAGTGAAGGAGGCTGGACGCTGCCTGCTCCCCCACACCCCATCAACCCTTCCCCTTCTCGGTCTTAATCTTTCCACTAGCTAAATGTTGAAGAAATATTTTAAATAGGGGGTCTGAAGGTATGTAATATAATTCCTTATCCCGCTTGCTTCATACACAGTGTAACTCAGTGTTTAAAAACAACCGATTTGGGGCGCCTGGGCGGCTCAGTCAGTTGAGCATCCGACTTCGGCTCAGGTCATGATCTCACGGCTCGTGAGTTCGAGCCCCACGTGCTGACAGCTCAGAGCCTGGAGTCGGCTTCGGATTCTGTGTCCCTCTCTTGCTGTGCCCCTCCCTTGCTCGTGCTCTGTCCCTCTTTCTCTCAAGAATAAATAAAACATTTAAAAACAAACAAACAAAAAAACCGATTTGGTGTCAGTGAGACCTGGGCTCGAAATTTAATTCCAACCTCCACTTATTGCCCTGATATTTGACGATTCAGTCTCTCCAGATCTCAGGGTCCACATTTGAAATAAAGGAGGGGGAAATCCATTTCATAGCAGTGCAGTGAAGATTAAATGGAATGGAACTGAAAAGGGCCTAGTTCCACACTGGGTCCTCTACTTCCAGAACTTTCCATGCCTGCCTTACTGAGCGATAGCTGGAGCCCTTCTCCTCTTCCTGTAGCTGCTCCTTCCCTTGGGTAGCATCCCCTCCCACCACACTAAGGTGGTTCTGCTGGTAAAACATCTCCAGGACATTCTTCAGGAATGTGTGATTCCGGTATCCCACAGCAAGCCAGTTGGGCAAGTTTGGAAATCTTGGTGACATCTCATCTCTCACTCACCTGGAGCACTGAAGAGACTATTTCCTCATTGTCCATTTTCTTATGAGAAAATCGTAGCATGGGTGTTCCCTCACAGAAAGCAGGTGGCCCCACCTCGCAATAAGTGAACACCCAGATTTATACAGAGGACAGACTCACTCTTCGGAAAGGTAAAGTCTTCTAGTGCTTTTAAGGGAAGGAAATAACACAGGCTTTAATATCTGTGGACCCAAGTTAAATCCAAGTTCATCCACTGACTGAGAGGCCCTGTACCAGCCGCTGACCTCTGGGGACTTCAGTTTGCTCCTCTGCTAAGAGGAGGCATTGTTATGGGCATAACAAAACCTACAGCAGAGGTGGTTGTAAGGCTCACATAAGGGAACATAGGTGAGAGGACTTATTAGTCATTATATAATTAAATTTACAAAAACGTAAGTCTGTTGTATAAGGAAAACTCACTTACGTCAGCCAGCCCAAGGTTGTTTTCAAAGACCCCATTCTAACTCTTTAAACATGTGGGGGGATTCCATGAGGCACATATTATTGCGACAGAATAGGACAAGATTTAGGTCAAGGTGAATGTTGCCTGAATAGCAAGGACCACTTAGGAAATCCGTTCGTTAGGTTACTGGTTGCCCACCTGTCACCTCGGATAGCTCTGGTTTTCATTCGCATCAGCAGCAGGTGAATAAAAACATGTTTGAGTATCACAGTCGTATAGTATTTTTTGGTGCCATTTCCTCCAACTTCCCATCTCACATGCCTGCCCCTGTTGAAAGGGAGTTGAGGAAAGTTACAAAGTGAGTCTTCACCTTCCACGAGTGCTCCCCGAACGCCCCAGCTCTGTGATACCCTGCTCCCCGTGAGCAAGCCTCTCTTCAGCTTCACTTGGCCTTGATTCAAAGCCTCCCTCTTTCCCTGTCTCTCCCACTGCATCATCCCTGTCCCTGCCAGATGCTTCCTCCTCCTCCTCCCCAAATCAGGGCAGCTTCAAAGGGTGCCATGTGAAAGGGAAAGCATGCCTGGGTGATGTAAGTGACTTTGGCCATAAGCAGTCATAACAGGCCAGTGATAATTAGCTTCCTATTTGGCCCAGTCTCATCTCTGAGCCTCAAGGGCTGACCTTATTTTCTCTGTCTACACTCCTCAAAGCTTGGAACTAATTGGAAGCTGGTTAGGAAATAATCTGGCCTCAGCTGAATTCCCAGGAGACAGTCGTCTGCGTGAGGTGGAGATCTGCATGCAAAACTTTTGCTGGGGACTGCTCTCAGAGATCACACCTGAGGTGAGGAGGGTATGGGGGGGGGGGGCCGGGAGTTCAAGGGCAGCAGGAGGGGCTGGTCCCACCAGGAGATCTGCAGGGGGGGGGGGGGGGGTTGCTAATCACCAGTCAATGGCCAAGTACTGCCCCCCGGGGGAGGAACTGTGCCTTCGAGCTCCTTGGTTGGCTGAGGCCAATTCCTGGAGAGAGGCTCATCTAAGAGCCCTCAACTGCCAACACTCCCAGCAGCCTGGGAAGGAGAGTGGCAGCTCCCCCTGCACCATGCAAAGTGGCATCTCGACATTTTTGGCCAAATTTTAAATTTTAAAAATAAAAATGCCACTGTAAGTAAGTGATTGCATATTGCTTAACATGGTTCTACTCAAAAGTAGTTTTTTTGTGCATTCAGAAAGAGTAAGCCAAGCCCCCTGAAGAAATAATGCTGTCTGTCATAGACAGTCAAGCTATAAAATACTGAATTCAATCTAAAAAGTGTTCCGTGTGGAGGTGGAAGGGGGTTACATGGGTGACAGATATAAAGGAGGATACTTTTCTGGATGAGCACTGGGTATCATATGTAAGAGATGAATCATCGGGTTCTACTCTTGAAGCCAAGACTACACTGTATGTTAAGTAACTTGAATTTAAATAAATTTTTGAAAAGACGTTGGGGCGCCTGGGTAGTTCAGTCAGTTAAGCGTCCTTCAGCTCAGGTCGTGATCTCACAATTCGTGAATTCGAGCCCCACTTGGGGCTCTGTGCTGACAGCTCAGAGCCTGGAGCCTGCTTCACATTCAGGGTCTGCCTCCCTCTGCCCCTCCCCTGCTCACGCTCTGTCTCACTCTTTCTCTCAAAAATAAACCGTTAAAAATTGTTGTATACAAAGAAAAAAGACATCAATTCTCAAACAGGCCTCTAGATTCAATGCAATCTTACTAAAATCTCAGCCGGCTTTTTGTAGAAATTGGCAGCTGATTCTAAAATGTATATAAAAATGCATATGACCTAGAATAACTAAAACAACTTGGGAACAAAGTGGGAAAACTATCAGGGTGCAATTTCAAGACTTATTATAAAGCTACAGTGATGGAGAGAGTGTGCCGTTGACATCAAAACAAATGAATAGATCGGTGAAACAGAGTCTAGAAACAAAGTCACACACACACAGACGACAACGTTTGACAAAGGTGCTAACACAGTTGTCTAGAGAAAATATGGTATTTCCAACAAATGGTACTGAAACAAATATCTGTATGCAAAAAAAAATGAACTTCGATCCATACCTCACACCATGTAAAACAATTAACCTAAAATGAATCATAGACTTAAATGTAAAACCTAAAACTATAAAACTCCTAGATAAGACAGAAGAGAAAATCTTTGTACCCTTGAGTTAGCTAAATTTTTCTTACAGATGATACTAAAGGCAACATCCATGAAAGAACAAATTGATAAACTGTATTGCGTCAAAATTGTAAACATCGTTCCTCAGAAGACTCCATTAGGTGACTAAAAAGATAAACCATAGCCTGGGAGAAAGTATATGAAAGTCATATGTCTAATAATTTATATCCAGAACATGGAAAGAACCTCCAGAGTTCAATGATAGGAAAACAAACAACTTCCCCTAAAAGGGAGAAAAGAGTTGAGCAGATACTTCACCAAAGATACAGGAATGGAAGAGGGAGGGGGAGATGGGGAGAAAGGGGAGGGGGAGGAGGGGGAGGGGGAAGAAGAGGGAGGGAAGAAGGAAGAGGGAGGAAGAGGAGGGAAGAGGAGAAGCGGGGGAGGAAGGGGAAGGGGAAGGGGAGAGGAAGCAAGGGAGAGGGAGAAACAGGAGAACAGCTAATGAAGAAGCCTGCCTTGGAGGGAGAGACAAGAGTTGTCTGATCACCAGGAAGATGACTGTAGGGTTTATGAAGCCACCCTTCTGAGGGTCTCTTTGACAGGCCAGAAGAAGCCTGCATGGAGAGTTTAGGGTAGCTCAGTCAGAAAGAAGAAAGCTGTGTTTATCTTTAAAAAAGACCCAGGACAGACAGTAGGACTGATATCTCTGACCAAAAAATAAATAAATAAATAAATAAATTGTTGAGCTCACGATACGATGGTGTCCCTCCCAATAAATCGCTGAGGCTTTGACTTCACAACCATCGCACTGAAGTTGTCTTGAGATACTGACCAGGGCAGCAGGCAAGATATCTTTACTTTTAAAGTGTGTTCCAGGGGCGCCCGGGGGGCTCAGTTGGTTAAGCCGTCAGTTCTTGGTTGCAACTCAGGTCATGATCTCATTCTGAGAATCTAGCCCTGCGTCCAGG
The DNA here is from genome assembly GCF_016509475.1 of Prionailurus bengalensis. Lineage (NCBI taxonomy): Eukaryota > Metazoa > Chordata > Mammalia > Carnivora > Felidae > Prionailurus > Prionailurus bengalensis. Next base: position 69,232,540 of record NC_057356.1, on the reverse strand, counting down.
CTCCACACTGACAGCACGGGACCTGCTTAGGATTCTCTCTCTCTCTCCCTCTTTCTCTGTCCCTCCCCCACTTGAATGCACCCATGCTCTCTCTCTCTCAAAATAAACAAACTTTAAAAATAAAATAAAAATACAAAAATAAAGAGTACTCCCCCAAAAAGAGTGGGGGGCACTGAGTGGTTCAGTTGGTTAAGCTCACCGATGCTCACCAAAGCAGACCCTTTGGCTCCGGTCACGATCTCACAATTTGTGAGTTCAAGCCCCTCATTGGGGTTTCTGCCATCAGCACAGAGCCCACTTCAGATACTCTGTCCCCCTCTCTCTGCCCCTCCCCAACTTTCTGTCTCTCAAAAATAAATCAACACTTAAAAATCATAATAAAGTGTACTCCCACCTTCCACACCCCAGTGAAATAACCCCAGCCTCTGTTCCTGGCCTCAACACTTGCAAGGTTCACATATGGCATCTGACCATGACCACCCACCTCCTGTGAAAGTATAGACAGGTAGAGTGTGCATTCTTTTGGGCTGCCATAACTAATGCTGGGCCAGTTAACTATTCCTTGCTGCTCTCTGGGCCTGAGCCCTTGCCTGCTTAGACCTGTCCTAGCTTCCAGACTCTTTCAGAAGCCCTTCCCCGTCACAACACATACATACATGGGCACGCTATAAAGAAAGTCAAGGTTAAATGATATTGCTAACCACAGGTGTTTAGAACAAGTGACTTGAACACTAGTTTGTTTTACCTTTATTCCTTTACTTATTCATCTTTTTTTAGGAGAACCCATCCCCAATTTGTAGATAAACCCACAGTTACAAAAGATAGCTTCAACACCTCTCACTTCTCCATGGCAACTACTGCCCCCATGGAAACTATTGGGGAGGAGGGGGAGGGAAAAAACAAATACTGGTGCTTCCAGGAGCTATAGGTCAGGAGTGAAGGCAGGGGATCAACTGTGCAAAACAGCAATATTTTAGGGGATTTCACTAGAGGAAAGATTCCCAAGCAGGACCACCACCCTGACCCAATATTTTCCTGCCCTAACAGGAAAGCTTCCTTTTGATTTGCCCTGCCACCTCAGTGCAAATTAAAGATTAATTTGGGTTAACAAGCATCCTATTTTGACAATGGGAATGACTCTGGACTGGCTAAAACCTTATTGGCCATTGATACATTAGCATGACTGAGTTGAAAGCTTCCAACAATCCCTCTTGGGAGTTAGCTACACCGAATAAACAAGGGCTTGGGTTGAGGGAGTAGAAACTCAAGTAAATTTGGAAAAAGGAACGTCTGAGAGGTAGGGAAGGGGAAGTGCTTGCAGCCACATGAGAGTGTGCAATAGGAAAGGAGGCACCAGGGGAACGCGGGGGGCAGGGAAGGAACGTGGACCTGATGACCAGCCATGGAGGGACAGCTAAGGAAAAGACGATGGTCCCCTCACTGTATGGACATTTCTGTGGCCATTTACAAAATGACCATTAAGCTCTGTTGCAACAAGAGAAGTGCCCTTGATATTGTGTAGTGAAGAAAGCAAGAGGCGTAAGAAAGAGATGTCAGAGTTTGACAAATATGAACTTCATCTAGTTCAATATTTTCCATATTGAAATAGTTCAAGAATATTTCAATATTCTTCTCCTCTTCCTTCTCGTGGGCTGGAAGGGGACCTGACGGGGGACACTTTGGATTGTGGGGATGAAGCGAACACCCTGTGGTTGGAACAGCAAAAGCGTAGAGCCTGGACCCTGCTTTAAGGAGCCGAGCCTCAATGCCAACTGAGACTTTCATAAAATAGAGACTTCAGTTTCTACCTGCATAGTTACAGCATAAGTTACTGTTATCTGGGTCCCATGCAATGTGCACCAACGTGCAGCCACCCCTCCTTTTTCCTAACGTATACTTCAGGCACTTCTGCCATTCAAACAGTTTTCCTTCTTGTTCTTTAGTGAAAGAAGCTGTTGCCCACTTCCTACCAATAATTAGTACCAAACAGAGACTAGAGCTTATATGTAGGTCACTTTTCGTCAAACTCTAGGCTTGGGCAGCCATAATTCTTTCAAATGTTAAGAACTGAGAGGCCAGACCACAAAGAGTTATATAGATTTTTATTATTTTCCTATTAAAAATGTTTAATCTTGAAATTGGTTAATTTTAAAATAAAAACTAACCATATATTTGTTTTTATACAGTATATACACTGGAGAAATAAATAGTACTCTAAGTGTTAAAAAAAAAAAAAAGCATCATTATATACAACTAAGGCTTCAAGCCAAATGTATAGATACAGGACCCACTGAGGATGTGATTCCCGAGGCTTCCATTCCTAAAAACAGAAGGCAGAAGTAATCAGGAGGCATGGCCAATAACAGAAGCTCCACTTTGGTTAGAAAGCATTCACAGAAGCAACAGAAGAAGCACACAATTTAAGAAAACACCTTGAACTAAGACTTGACTGGTTACGTCTTCAAAAGTTTGGCATTGAAAATTACACAACTTTGGCACAACACAGGTTAAAACAACATCTTTCGAAAAACCTAAGTACAAAGAAAAATCACCCTTCTCCCCTATTTGACATCACACCTCCTTCCAAATAAATCTCGTCCAGAAAAAGCCCAACCTCTTATTCTCCTGGCTATATACTAATATAAGGGTTTATGGTTTAATGGATGCCTCCAAAAACCAGCTCCTTGCTTGTCACCTCTGAGGCATATTGGGGTGAAAAGGCTGTAGACATCTTGAGGAAGTTGCAGAAATGAACATACCACGGGCTTTGCCTCCAGGAAATCTGGGTCCTCACCGGGCTCCACCACCGACCTGGGATATAAATCTAGGCATGTGGCTGAACCTCATTAAGCCTTCGTGTTGTAAAACAGACATTAGCTGCCTTGCGCTCCTCTTGTGAGTCTCCAGCGAAGTGATGCACATGCAAATCTTTTGAAAAGTATAAACCAGTTTCTCAGATATCGCATATATTCATTTATGTCAAGAGCTACAATTGGAGGCTTTTCTAAGTTCAACACAGAGAAGGCGCTGCTATTAGAGCAAGATATTCCACGGAGGAAAAGGCATTCTATTGAATCTTAGCGCCAGCTCTGTTTGACAGGTGCTGGTTTCTGTAGGAACAGATACGTATAACAGATATATGATGCCTTCTACCTCCCCAAGCAGAAGAGATTTTGCTCTGAAGCAATCGCATTTGGAGATGGGCCACGGTTCCATCCCCAGCACGTGTGGCACTCTGCTCTTTCCATGCAAGTGATCAAACATGTCACTCTTACAAGGAGTGTGCGCATTGAGTAACAAGAAATAGCTGAAACCACTTCAAGCCTCGGATCCCCGAGGCTTACACCCTGTAGCCCTCCCGGTGTCCATTGTGCCCTTCATCCCATGTATATTCATGGATCATCTAAACTGGAAGGGAGACTAGAAATCCCAACTCCATTAGATTCCACGTCTGGAAAGGTTTACTAATGCGTCTACTGCCTCGTGCTAATCAAGTTTAAGTGCTTAATAAACATCTGTCCCATCAAACATTAAGCAACAGGAAAACCAAGACACCCAACGATGTGTGCTTTAGAGAGGAAGCTGGGGAGCAGGACGGAATGCCTGCAATGTAATGATTATTGATCAATGCAGCCCACCAAACCCCAACAGTGAGGGCCTCGCCACCACCCCACATCTATACTCCCCTCCCTCTGGCCAAATGAGATCATGGGTCTGCCATCCTGACACAAGTCAGCTCCCAGTGGAAAGACCTCTCCCCACCATTCAGATCAGGCAGCTGACAGTCCTCCATGTGCTTTCACAAGTGTCCCCTGTCAGGCGAAGCACAGGCTCATCCAGTCACCCAGAAACCAGTGCAGTGTGCACCGGAGGCCCGGGCATCCGACCCTTCGCACACAGGTCTGGAGTTAGAGCAATTCTAGAGCAGCAGGAACAGCAGGAACAGCAGCGTATGGTCCCCTCCGGCGAGAAGTCCCAACAGTCATAGGAGGTAAGGTCCTGGGCCCAGCAAACAGTCTCTTGCCAGTGCCTGAGGGTCAAGGCCAAGAGGGGTCCTTCCATCAGGTGGGTCCTCAGCAGTAACTTTCCTCCATGTGTCTGGAAGGCGGGTGCGAGTGGGCCTCACTGGCCCCTCAGGAAAGCTCCACAGTTGGGCTGAAAGGAACCATGTAAGAGATGAGCAATATTTGGCATCCTCACCTGGCTTGCTTGGCAAACGTGCAGCCTGTACTGAGGGTGTGCTCTGTTTGCCACAAGTTCAAGCTTTCTTACACACCTATCGCACACACACACACACACACACACACACAAATGCAGAGAAAACTATCCATGATCCTCTTTGCCTTGATCCAGAAATACGAGAGCAACTGTAGGGTGGCAGGAAGGGGGCAAGACAGAATCCAGAGATCTTGATTCTAGTCTCAGCTACACGAACATGCAATTGAACCTCTTGGAACCTCAGTCTCTTTATCGGTGAATAGGCGAACAGTATCCACATCAGGTGAGAGGATACCGAAGGCATAACCTATGTCTAGGGATTGTCACAACTTCCTAGTGTCGATGCATGACTCAGGCTTCTATCGCCTTATGTTCTTTTGGGGGTAATGACTGGCTTTCTCATTACCAGGATGAGTAAGGTAGGATGTTAGTAGGACGAGGTACTAACATTACATAAGTATCAACATAACATCCTCAGCTGTTACAAAGTTCCGGAGCGGAAAAGAAGAAGAAAATGTTTTATCATAAGATATGTTATCATAACAATAATGATAAGAACAGTGATCCTTCCTGGGTGCGTACCATCTACACGGCTATTCTGAGGATCAATGAAATTGATGCATGGGGGAGCACTTTGGAAAGGTAATAATCTGAATACGAATGTAAAGAACTAAAGTTATTATTATAGCAGAATATCCTATGAGCCTGCACTAGACTGAGCCATTCGATGGGCAGTTTTCAGAATCCTGCACGTCCTGTGATCACCAAGCTTGTGATCAGGCTGGTGATCCTGAACTGGACACAGAGCAGTCAGGATGAAGCCTGGTCCCCAGGGTTGGCAGAGGGCTCATCACAGGGGCCCCCCGAATGGGTGCAGCTGCTTGATAATTGATACCCAGATCAAAGTGAGGTGATTTATCTGAGTAAGTGAACCCTCCATGCTCAAGAAAGAGTACAGACGGGGCACCTGGGCGGCTCAGTCAGTTGAGCTTCCGACTTCAGCTCAGGTCACAATTTCACATCCTGAATGTTCAAGCCCCATGTCAGTCTCTGTGCTGACAGCTCAGAGCCTGAACCTGCTTTGGATTCTGTGCCTCCCTCTCTCTCTCTCTCTGCTCCTTCCCCCCACTCATGCTCTGTCTCTCTCTCAAAAATAAACATGAAAAAAAATTTTTAATTAAAAAAAAAAGAAAGAGTACGGGCTTTAAAATAAACCAACATCAAATCTTCACTCTACCATTGCCTGCTGGGGGAGCTGGAAAGAGTGACCTAACTTCCCTGAGCCTCAGGGTCCACAACAGTACACAGGGTTAACAGCACCAATGTCATGGGGCTGGTGATACAAGTAAATGAGCTAACATAGAAAAGACACTAAACACAGGTGGGCACATGTCGTGTGCTTGGTGTATGGAGGCTGCATTATTATACAGCATCTCAGTTGGGGCAAGTGGTGGAAGCCATCGAGGGGCCCGTCTCCGTCCTCCAGAAGCAGGTGTTTAGGCTCAGAGACTCTGTGATGAATTTCCCTTTTGGATGCACCTGCTGCCTCACACCACGAGATCTGCCTTCCTCAAATCTGAAATAATGGGACTCCGGCATGGGGTCATGGGACACAGAATCAAGACGTGCCTTTTGTCTGGTTCAGTGTCATACACATGAGCACTCCTGCTTCTCCAAAAGGGGAAGAGCTGATCACTATCCCTGACACCCACCCAGGGTTCCAGAAAAACCTAAAAATGGGGATTATACCATGCCCTTCCCCTTTACCTCCCACCTGAGCCCCCACTCCAAACTGGCGCCCAGAAGGAAGCTAGGGGCCCTGGAATCTTCCTGTAGCCCCTGTCACTATGGAGAAGTTCAACCTAAGATGGCCTGACTCCAGCAGGACCATGGTCTGTAAACATCTTGAAGGGGAGTTGGACCAAGGGGCAAAGGGACACAAACGTCCTCCGACGTCCTGCATATTCCACGGATTGGTCTATCTCTTCCCAACAGGTCAGCTTCACGAAAGAGGAGATCTGTATCTGGTCTGTTCACTGCTACATCCCAAGCACCCAGACCCATATCCAGCACATGCTAGGTGACCTAACAGGTACCGCATGACCCTATGAGAAAGTCCCTGGTTACCTGGTTTCATTTTTCATTCTCCAGCCATCCCGACACTTGTGAAACCAGAGCTCTTGGCCGGGGGATATGCTGGTGTTGTCAAGGTCTTCCACACAAAAGGTCAACCTAGGAGGAAGAAGAAACCACTCATGTAGCCAAAACTCAAGTGGGGGAGGCACATTGCTGTGCCTTAGCCAGACGGTGCTTTCTGGATCCAAAGTGGACCAAGTGAGGAGAAAAGGGCTTTCATCATGCCACACCTTCACTCAGAATCTTCAGAACCCCTCATTGCTGCTGCCATGTCCCACTCTGACATCTCCCGTGGTTTGGTTCATGCAGCCCTTTGATCACACCTTCCACCTTCTCCTGTCTGTCCATCCAAAAGGCTGCCTGCCTTTCAAGGCATAGCCTCTCTGAAGTCTCCCTGACTGCCCAAGCCCTTGACCTTAATAGAAAAGCATATTGTTTTATAGGTGTTGCCTTTGCTATTGTCATTCCTATGCACGGCATGGAGTTAATAATAAATGTTTCGTCTTATTTTACACATCATACACTGCCTCGAATTGTTCATGGATTCCCGTATCTATGGTGGACCACAGTCTCCTCAAATGGAGGAATTCAATGTACCTCCAGTGGGGTGCTCATAAGCACCCATCAACAAGCATAACTGGATGCAGCTGTGAGTCAGAAAATGCTCAACCAAGGTCGCAGAGAAAAATCACTAGTCTAATAACCATTTCAACTCTAACGTACAGCCAAACCACATGGGTTACCGCAGCCTCTGTGGTGTGGCGTTCGTATGACCCCACGACTGACAGATGTACGGGATACCTGATCCCGATGCCGATGGGAAGGACGAACGCCACCTGCAGAACAGGTTTAAGAACCTTTACCAGAGGGGCGCCTGGGTGGCTCAGTTAAGTGTCCGGCTCTTGGTTTTGGCCCAGGTCATGATCTCACGGTTCATGAGTTCAAGCCCCGCATCAGGCTCTGTGCTGATGGTGCAGAGCCTGCTTGGGATTGTCCCTCCCCCTCTCTGCTCCTTCCCTGCCTGTGCTCTCTCTCTCTCTCTGTCTCCTCCCTCTCTCTCTCTTTCTCAAAATAAATAAATAGACATTTAAAAACAAAAGAACCTTTACCAGAAAGCCCAAATGGCCCATAAACATATAAAGAGGCGAGCCATCTCATCTCAACCAGGAAATTAAAACACGTTAAAGCAACAATAAGGGACCAGTTCACACCCAACAGAATGGCAAGAGTGTCCCCTCCAGTGTAGGTGAGGAGGAAAGGAAAAGGGGGCTCTTAGTTTTAGATTGTATTGGTCTAAACACTTTGGACGGAGATTCCATAATATCTAGTCAAGTTGGAGAATACATCTACTGTAACCCAGCGACAGGGGTAGGGTGCAAAGAGGCCTCAGCTCTCCCCAGTTCACAGACTTCTAGACCAGAATCACTCAGACAAGGGACCCCCGCCTCCCTCCCCCTAAGGCCGCACTATGCCGCAGGCGATGGATGGAAACAGGACACAGGAAGAACTGTGATGGAGAAAATACCAGATGAGGTAGGAGGAGGGTGGTGCCTGCCTCCTATCATCCCCAGGCTGGCGGTGACCTCCCAGCGGTCTGCAGAAAGATATGGCCGAGGAAACCCTCCTCTTTTGACAAAGGTCCCACGGGCTTCCTTGGCTTCTGCTTAGAAGTTTGCTCAGAGAGTCAAGGCACCATTTTAGGGGATGATACATAAAGGTCTAGAGTTTTCACTCTAAGCCTGAGGTTAAAACTCGTGGGGGAACTGCCAGCTGGCATGGCATAGAGCATTCTCTGTGACTTGACGTCAGGGCCCCACCCCATACCCTTGACTCAGAGCCTTGGAAGGAAGGATGTAATGCTCAAAGGGTCCGGGGAAATCAGGGCCTCTTGCAGACCTCAGCCGTGGGGGTTCCGTAGGCCTGATATTCTGGTATGCTCTGCACAGGGGCAAGCGAAGGCTTTGGTTGTGTGGACCCCACGGCAAACAGGTCATCAGGGCAGTGCTCGTAGGGAGCCCCGTCCAGGAGAAGCCCCCCTTCCTCCAAGCCAAGACAAGGTGCGGCAAAAGGAAGGTCGCGAAGCCCTCACCTCCGCTGGGTCTCCCCAGACTTGACCCGGATGCGCCTGATGTTCAGCTGCCGCTCAGAGCTGCGGGGCTGGGACAGGTAGCTGCGAAGCTCCTTCCACAGGTTGTACCAGGACTGAGCTGCCCCCTCCCAGGTGAGTTTGATCTTCAAGAGGTCTCCAAGGTCCTCCTCGGTGTAGACCAGGAAGGTGTTGGTGGCATTCAGCCCGATCTGCTCCACTCTACAAGGGGAGATAGGAGCAGGTCTCACCGCCTGGCCACCTGGAAAACTGCCCCACCGTGTGGGGTGACGCGGTGGCAGCACCTGCCACATGGTGACTGCAGAGAAATGAGCCCACAGACGCTCGCCTCCCTCTGAACTCCCAGCCCTTTCCTGCCTGTCCCCATCATGTGACCCTTGGGGGGAGCTGTCCCATCCCATTTATGGAGGTGAGTGTGTGCATACATACCTGGTCCCCCAGCTAGACCCTGAGCCCTGAGAAGCGAGTACTTTGAGGACATTACTTTGCAGTCCCAACATGACTTGGCATGGCGCCTTGTACCTCGCGTGCACTTAACAAACATATACCGGTCGCCATGTGCCCTTCCCACAGATCATTAGAAACGATGCAGGGATAACATTTATGTTCCAAATTTCCCAGAGCCCCAGGTGTCAGGCGTGGCCTGAAACGAAGCAACAGTTTCTGTCCAGCTGACCCAGCAGTTTCTCATGCTGCTGATTCATCCTGGAGCATCCTTCCCAGAAAGGGTCTGAGTCAAGGGCTTGGTGGAGAGTGTGGACCACAGAGCCACCCAGCCCCTCCCGCAGGCACTCAGGCTGCACTCCCCTGCACTGGCTCGCACGCTCCCACGCTCGCTCATTCTTAGCCGGACTCGTTCTCGGTCCTGAACTCATTAAAGGGAGCCCGGGACTCACATTTCCAAAGGCAGGATCTGGGAGTCTGCGTTGGTGCCATAAAGGGTGACATAAAAGTTGGGTTCGATGTCTCCCATATTCTTGTAGCTGAAGATGTGGATTTTCATCTGATAATGGTAAACTGCACAGACAGTGGGACAAAGGCATTTGTGAACTTTGCCGGTCATCTCAGGACACGCTGACCCAAACTGAGTCACTCACGACACTGAGTTTTTAGGGGCTAATGTCCCTTTGGTCCAGCCCAGCCTCCCTCTTGTCATCTTCAGTCCAATGGCATAAGGGATCACCTCAGTATAGGAGGAGCCCCAAACTTGGAGGCCAGCGACTCTTTGGGGGATTCCAACCTAGCAACTTTCTAGCTGTGTGACCTTGAATTAAGGACCAAGGTATTAACCGCTTTGAACCCCAGCCTCCTCACATGTAAATACCATCGGCAAAACCCTATGGTTTTCTCACATGTTGTAAAAATGCAAGACCTCATTTTGATGCCCTATCGCTCCTCCCTCAGATTTGCTGTGACGATCATGAGAAAAATATGAAATAGCTTTGCAAAACTTAATTGCAAAGAAATGACAATTTTCCGTCTCAACACAAATTTAAGATACTGATGTTGCGACCATGGAGCGATGGTTTTCATCACAGAAGGAGTCCTCACCATTTATTTTTAAAGATTGACTTTCCTAGGGCACGCACAACATCGTTGATTTGCAATGGTTTGGTTTAATTGTGCCCTGCCACATCTCCTGGGCTGGGACGTGCCCTGCTCCACAACATGGTATTAGACAAAGGGAAAGGACGAAGGTCCCTCCTCAGGACACTGTGGGGACAGAGGGTTACCTCTGAAGGGCATGCCTGCCCGGGTTTTGAGGTACATTTTGCTGTTCCTCTTACTCCTGGTTTTCTTGGCATTGTAGCCAATGCTGTTACAACGGTTCTTGCGGCAGCTGAGACAGATCCCCTTTTTGAAGCGATTTGAGTCCGTGCACTGGAACGCAAAACTCGGCTTGTCCTGATTCACCAGGGAGTCAACAAAGAGGTGTACGGCCCGCTCGTGCTCACATTTCACCACTTCCGTGATTGCTGGGGGAGGGGAGGACGGGCAGGATGAGCCTCTCATCAAATATAGATTGTGCCCTCAAAGCCCACAGAGATGAAGCCATTTGCTCAGAGTTACATGATCGGTTGGTTACGAAGTTAGGAGTGTAACTGGGATTTCCATGCCCACGGTGCGTCCTATCTCTTGTAACCGGAAGCTATAGCCAACAGCCCGGTAAATCCCAGGACCTTAGGAAAAATTTGACAAAGCCACCCCCACCCCCTCCTCAGTAACACTACTAGTCTTAAGGAATGACAGCATCTGACAGAGGTCCTTGCTGGACCTCCAAGCTTTGCAGGGGCTACTTGAATATTATCACATTGGGAGAGGGCTACAGTCTTAAGACTGAATGACAGGGCGGGACATCCAAAGGGCGGAGCATCAGAGTAGAGGGAGCCAATAGGGGCCAAGACTTAGCAATACAGCCGAGACCAGAGGGAGTGAGAAAATGGGAAATCCAGAAAGGGGTTGGTCACTCCAGCCACACATGGGTTTCGGCAGCAGATTCAGTTCAATCCAAGTCTGCTGGGAACAGGCTCAGGCATCCAGAAGGTAAATGGTAAGTGAATGGAGACCTCATCTTGGTTTTAATTCTTTAAAATGTCACAAAAAATTAAATTATAGAGCATCCATGCTGTAGAATATTGTACAGCCTTTAAAAAGAATAAGGCGGGGTGGGGGGTGGACGGGGGGCGCCTGGGTGTCTCAGTTAAGCATCCGACTCTTGATTTCAGCTCGGGTCATGATCTTGTGGGCTCGTGGGTTTGAGCCCCGAACTGGGCTCTGCATAGACAGTGTGGGGCCTGGATGGGATTCTCTCTCTCCCTCTCTCTGCCCCTCCCCTGCTCACTTGCCTCCCCCTCTCAAAATAAATAAATAAATGTAAAAATACCTTTCTTTTAAAATAAAAAGAATAAGATAAGTAAATCTATGTGTTCTGATGTTTAAGAATATTCACTATATATATTATATATATACTATATATATAATATATATACTATATATTATACATATAGTATATATATAATATATACTATATATTATATATATGGTCACTATATATATAATATATATACATATATTATATATATAGTGACCATATATATAATATATATACTATATATATAGTGACTATATATATAATATATATAGTGACCGAAAAAGGAAAATTACAGGACAATGTGATTTTAAAAAAATATAATCTGGGGCGCCTGGGTGGCGCAGTCGGTTAAGCGTCCGACTTCAGCCAGGTCATGATCTCGCGGTCCGTGAGTTCGAGCCCCGCGTCAGGCTCTGGGCTGATGGCTCGGAGCCTGGAGCCTGCTTCCGATTCTGTGTCTCCCTCTCTCTCTGCCCCTCCCCCGTTCATGCTCTGTCTCTCTCTGTCCCAAAAATAAATAAAAAAAAACGTTGAAAAAAAATTAAAAAAAAAAAAAATATATAATCTTACACACACACACATACACACATACACACACACACAAATGAATTTGCAAAGAAAAAAGCCCAGGAGGATACACACAAAATTGTTCATACTGCCTACCTTTAAAGAGTAAAAGAGGCAGCTGGAGGAAGAGGCTTACTGTTTGCTCTAGGCGATTCTACAGTGCTTTTCCCAGCAGATATATATTCCTTTTCTTATAAAAAGAAATTAACCAATAACAACTGGGACCCCAGTGCATGAGAGGGCAAAGCAGAAGCCAACAGAGGGCTGTTAGTAGACCTGCAGGAAGATAAACTGCACACGGGATCGGCCGCCCCCGTGGGGGGGAGTGGGCATCGCAAAATGAACATTGTTGGGAGTACTACGTGCTCTGGCTGACTTAGGAGATGTGATAACCGAGTCAAACCACTGTATGAAGCAGAAAGTAAGGAACTCACTTCCATACGCAATTGACCCCAAGACATCATTGAGTCCACAGCCCGGCTGGAAATCACCCCCGTTGGGGTAGATGTCGATGTGGCCCACGGGCATCTGAATTCCGATGCTCAAGCCGAAGGAACGTGTGTAGGTGTGGAGGACATCCACAAAGTCCGCGTCGTCGGGGGACAGCCTCCTGTGGATGTCCACCCCTTCAAACAGCGGCCCGGCAGGATCCAAACCTACAGCAGAAGAGCAAGCCAAGAGCAGCTGCATCGGGTGTGCAAAGTCCTGGAGTCTGGATTGAAAAGTAAATCTAAGTGTGCACAGAGAAGCCACCCTCAGAGCCAAGCCCCGTAAATCTGGAACCGTGGGATGCCTCCGGTTGGAGGAACTTTTGCTTTCTTCTGAAGCCTTCACCTATCCTGACAACTCAACTGAGTCACAATGACATACAGCTCCAAGGAACCACAGACTGTCAGAACTGGAGCACTCCTAGAAAGAACTCGGGCTGGCTGTGGCTGAACTAAGCCAGCCGTCCCATCTATTCTGCCACTGGGAGCCTTCTGCAGCCTTAATGTAGCAGCCCCTTTACAGAATAACTAAACTGCCTGCATCTTCTGGAGGGAGGACTCAGTTTCCCCAAACCGAGCTATTTGCATTTGGACTTCCTTTTCCCCTTCCTTTAGTTATGAATCAGGCCCAAAGGTGGATCGATGAGATTGAGGCAACGTGGGGGGGGGGGGGGGGAGCGGACACGAGATACACTGAGGATCCATATCCCAGGCCTCCAAATTCCTCTGTTTTGCAGCAAGAAGGAGAAATCTTTTTGCCTGCAAACTTTCTGCATTAGACAGGCAAGCGGCAATGTAGAGAGAATCGGTTCTCACATTTGAAACGGCACAAATATCTCTGGGAGCTTGTTGAAAATTCAAATTCTACCATGTAGCTATAGAAAACTCTGGAAGGACACACAAGCCCCTGGCTACCTGTGTGTATGTGTGTTGGGCGAGACGGCAGGGAAGGGAACCGAGCAGATGGTAGCAACAATAAAAGACTTTCACCATCTTTTAATTTTGGAACCGCATGAATGTAAAACCATTAAAAAAAAAAAAAAAAAGAATTTGCAAAGCCTGAAATGCAGATTCCCCAGCCCCGTAGAGATCCTGACTGGCAAGCACCCCCAGGTGATGCTGAAAGGAGGTGAACCAGAGTGGAAAAAACTTCTCCCACCTTCAGCATCATCAATAAAATTAAACCTGAACGTCGTAATCCATACAGCGCATGTGAGATATTAAGAGATTAAGCGCTCGTCAGTGTAAATACCAGCTGCTGTTGCCAAGCTCGAGTAGTTATGGGAGCCAAGTTCATGCCCGCATAGAAGGCTTTCCGCCCTGTGGACACAGAGAGAGGACCTGGAAAAAGCTGAGAATACAGTGCACTATAAGTGGTGGGGGGGAGGGGGGGGTCTGTTGAGCCTGGAACAGGGGTGCCCAGCTAGGTGTGATTTTGCTCCTAAGGGGACACTTGGCAATGTCTGGAGACACTTTTGGTCGTCGCGGTTGCGGGGGGGAGAAGGACGAGGACGAGAAGCCGCTAGCGTCTAGTGGGGAGAGGCCAGGGTGGCTGATAAACATCCAGCAATGCTCAGGTCAGCTCCCACGACAAAGCATTAACAGTGCTGAGGTCGAGGCACCCTGATCTAGAAACACCACGTGGGAGAGGAGTTTAGACGGAGAACAGAGTCGTTAAAGGAGGAGATGGGCAAAAGAACCCACCAGATCCCAGCGCAGTAGAACCAGGGAGCACCCCGTGAGGCCTGACGGGGGTGATTTCAAGCCAAGCAATAGGCCAAGCTATTGGCTGGAGTGGACGGTAAGCTTATGAAATCCGTCACTCACGAGAGCTGCGGCGGCTGGTGGAAGCAAGCGGGCTCCAGAAGAAGTTGAAATAAATGCATATGCATGGCCAAGGCAGAAAAGAAGCCCGAGCTGCCTGGCGGTTCATCCCCAGCCCAGGGCCCTCAAGAAGGATGGTACAAAAACGGTGACCCCCCGGCACAGCCCACGATGACTCATTTCAGAGGCTGCCAAGGGCTACAGGACTGACACAGGCAGCCTCCCCCTGCCTCTTGCTATGTTTTCTGGAAGGAAAAAGAGAGAGAGAGAGAGAGAGGAACATTCTGCTTTGCAACCAATACAAGAGAGGGGCTCTTCGCCTGATGTGAACAAAAGTCTCCACCAGACGGTCAGTGCCATGGAAACCAAGCTGTGCTATAGGAATGCAGGCAGCTGACAGGGCTTCTCGAAAGGATGGCTGGGGGGGCAGGCTGAGCCTTCACCCACCCAGACTGACCCAGCCTGACACAGAGCCAGGGCTCACAGACTCTGGGGAAAAGTGGTACGATCTACTTTTTTTTTTAACTAGGGATGGGAGGGAGAGCTTGTCCCCTCCAAAAAAAGAAAAGGTGGAGAGCCAGCCCTTCTTCCATTCGGTCAGACACCTTCCAAGATGTTCCGTCCAGCAAATGGAAACCACTCACGCACACACGCCCGGGAAAGCCTCTGCACTCGTCTGGCAGGGCAGGTCCCGCTCGGTTCCCACTGCTGGTTTATCTTCACCAACCAGGAAAAGGCAGTGTGGCACAGTGGCCAGGGCAGGCTCTGCAACCCGACAGCCTGGGTCTGAATCCTGGCTCGGCTACTAAGGGTGTAAAATGTTGCAACTTGTCATTTAAGCACTGGTTCCTACTACCCCATCCGCAAAATGAAGCCCAAAGGCCCCCTTTGCCCCACCGCAGCGTGTCTTGGGGGAATAAATAAACATTAAAAAATCTAAGAAAAAGAGAGAGAAGTATATGACCTCTTTCCTAGTGAGGCACAGAATTCTCTCAAAAGCCTAAGAAGGTAAAACTCTGGCAAACCCCCGTCCACAGCCCTAACCCAAGCAAGACTAGGGTTCAGGTGTCTCCCTGCTGGCCTCTGCATAGCAGCATCGTGGGCCTTAGGACCCCACGCGAGCTACAGTCTGGTCCTTCTACCAGTTGGGACCACGTGGTTCCCAGACCCAGGGGAAGTCTGCGGACTGAGCGAGAAGAACATCCATGCCCCTCCCCCACACCGGACATGCACAACAGCACCCGTCAGGTGAGCCACGTGCCCTCTTGAGGTGCTGCTGGGCAACTGGACAGAGGGTACTTCTTCCCGCCGGGCTCACTCGGGCCCCTGCCCGCAGAGAAGGGCTGGAGGAGAGGATCATGCTTGGGACACGCAGGCCCCATGCTGCGTGCAGACAGCACGGAGCACTGATTAGCATTCGGTCAGCAAAGCCCCCATCTCAGCAGCTGCCACCCAAAGAGGCAGGGGGAAAGAACTGGAAAACTCTTCCCCAGCTCATTGCAGCTTTAGAAAGAGAATAAGGAAAGATCTGCAACCTGTCCTTGCTGCCCATGACCCTGGGCTGGCGGGGAGGGGGAGGGGTGGCTGGGGATTTGAATGAGCTGCAGTCTGAACACGGCTGGCCTGGTTCTGCAGCATCAGGCCTCTCACTGGGGGCCAGGAGGAGTCGCTCGGACGGTGGAACCCAGAGCGGCTCACAGCCCAACAGCGCTGTGCCAGCAACGGGTTAACGAGCAGTCGTGTGCGGCCACACGATCACTGTCCACCTGGATGATTAGGCCCCACAGTCTTGGTAAACAAAAATGAGACTCTCAAGCTGTGCTAAATCAAGGAATTGGATCTAAAGGAGAGTGTGTGTATACGTGTGTGTGTGTGTGTGTGTACCTTAGACTGAAGCCCAGGGATGATTTGAGGTGAGCCAATAAAATTTTACAAATATCCATATATATTTAAATCTACCCCACTTGCTTGCTGCTAAAACCTGAAATTCTCCCTTTACTAAATTATTTATTAGCTAAGGACTCCCTTCTTCCCAAGTCCTCTTTTAAAATAAAAATACTGCCAGGAAAGAAATTGATCAAATCTTTCCTTCGAGGTGAGCAGCTGGGCCTTGGTACCTCGGAGGTGAGAGGGAAGCTGGGAGTGAAGACAAATAAAAGAATTCTGGAAGGAAGATAAAGGTTTAGGACAACACATCTGCCATTAACTTCAGCCTAGGGGTAGCTCTGTTTGCAGATTTGAGGCAGCATAAAAATGGGAAGGAAAATCTTTCACACTTTTTATTATTTTTATTTTTTTTTTTAATTTTTTTTCAACGTTTATTTATTTTTGGGACAGAGAGAGACAGAGCATGAATGGGGGAGGGGCAGAGAGAGAGGGAGACACAGAATCGGAAGCAGGCTCCAGGCTCTGAGCCATCAGCCCAGAGCCTGATGCGGGGCTCGAACTCACGGACCGCGAGATCGTGACCTGGCTGAAGTCGGGCGCTTAACCGACTGCGCCACCCAGGCGCCCCATCATTAAATGATTTAATCCAAACACACATCAAAAGCTCAGCAAGAAGGGAAACCCAATTTTTTGTTGACAACCTGGGTGCCAATATCAGAAAACCCTCTTTTTTTTTTTTTTTTTAAATTTTTTTAACGTTTATTTATTTTTGAGAGAGAGAGACAGAAAACGAGCAGGGGAGGGGCAGAGAGAGAGGGAGACACAGAATCCAAAGCAGGCTCCGGGCCCTGAGCTGTCGGCCCAGAGCCCATCGCGGGGCTTGAAACCACAAACCATGAAATCACGACCTGAGCCGAAGTCAGACGCTTCACCGACTGAGCCACCCAGGCACCCCAAGCCCTCTTTTTTTTTTAATGTTTATTTATTTATTTTGAGAGAGAGAGAGAGAGACCGTGAGTGGGGAGGGACAGAAAGAGAGGAAGAGAGAGAATCTCAAGCGGCACATTCTAAACAGATAATTATCACTAATAAATGTGCCAGCTAAACATTGGAAAGAGGCTCTTGGTGGATGAAACAGAAATAAGGCAGAATTCAAACTCGACTCCACCACCCGTTCACTTCCCTTGAGGTCCTAAGCATCACTGGTGGAGAAAAGAGTGAGCCTCAAAGGCTGATGGGTCAGGACCCACTGCGGTTCTGTACTTTTCAGTTATTAGCTGTTTGCCTCTCGGTGTTTCCTTGCCTGTCAGACCCGGCCAGCAGTTTTCAAAGTGGGTTCCTTCGTGCTCTGGGATCCTGACATTTCTCTGGGGATGAGGAAGGCCCAAGAGCAAAGCTAACACTACCCACCATATATCCAGCTTCGACCAGAACATCCCTTCTGTCTGGTTCATTTATCAGGGTCCCACACAAGCTCAACTTGAAAGAGGGATTCTGGGACTGAAACGAACGCTTGAAAGCTCTGGATTCCATATCCCCCGGGTCCCTTCCAAAGCTAACCCTGTATGGCTCCCTCGTGCTGCCTCTTTGGGAACACTCCAGTTCAGAAAAGCCAGCTTGGCCAAGGAGCCGGGGGAGCTCGGGGGTCAGCCGTCAGCGCAGGAAGCAGACCCTACCTGTGATTCTGCCCACCGTGCCTTTCACGAAGTTGCCAGCATACCCTGCCACGTGGGCTCCGAGGCTGTAGCCGATCAAGTGAACATTCCCAAGAGAAAAATCATCCTTCTCCTGCAGAAAACCACAAAAGTGTGTGAGCGCAGCCAGTGGTCCCGAGCCCACCGGGTCACCAACCATTCAATGGAGACGAGGAAGAGCCACGGGAACCAGGGGCAGAGACTTCCCAGGGCATAGCCCTCATTGCTGGCAATGAGACAGGGAAGGGACGTAGCCAGGTGAGGGGAAGGCAAAAGGACTTTGTGCCATTTTAAATGCCAAGCGCTGGGGGCAGGGGGCAGGTTATGACTAGAAACCACATACCTGACCCTTTGGCTACGTTCCCATTCTCTCCGGCACTGCAGGAGGTGGGGGTGGCCATGTGGAAATCAAAGCCACCAGACTCACTGGAGACTAATTGCCAGCCACAGCCTGCAGCAGCCTACTCTTTCCTCGCTTCTTAGGCCCCAGGAGCTGCCGATCTGCTCACCACAAGCCCACCCAGGACCCCAGAGCTGAAGCACCATACCCTGAGAGGGCACTTCCTGGCAGGGGTGCCGAGGTGGGACTTTGGTCCCACAGCTCAGACATCAAGCTCTACAAAACGACCTAGGCAGAAAAATGAGGTAATGCTAGAGTACCCCTGACCAGATGCTGCCAGAATTCATCAGATTCCAGGGGCAAAAGGAAAGTCAGGCTGGAATTGCCCAGATAATGGGGTCACTTTGCCAGCGCACCCTTGTCCCCAGGAAAGTCTGTGATCTCAGGCAAATCATTAACCTATAGAGAGTAAATCTAAGACCTCAAGACATATTTTCCACACTTAATATTTTAAGTGTGGCATTAGGCTGCATTTGTGGGAACCAACCCTCTCCTCACCCCTGAGGACAGCCACCCTTCAGAGGCAAGAGCAGACTCCAGGAAGTTTTTTTATTCCCAACCTGAGGGCATCGGCTAGTAACAACCCATAAGGCAGATTTTCTTCCGGTGAATAAAAGAACAGAAAAGAATCCAGAGATATATCAATAACTAAAAAGCTTTCCCAAAGCGCCAGCCTTCAAGTATTTCAAGCAATACTTAATTCAGTAAAAATTTGCATCCCAGAGATATTCTCAGAAGCCTGAAGTTCACTGGAGCACAGTCTGAACTGTGTTTTCTTTTTTTTTCTTTTTTTTTTTTTACATTTATTTATTTTTGAGAAACAGAGTGAGACAAAGCATAAGCGGGAGAGGAGCAGAGAGAGAAGGAGACACAGAATCCGAAGCAGTCCAGGCTATCAGCACAGAGCCTGACGCGGGGCTCGAACCCACGAACTGGGAGATCATGACCTGAGCCGAAGTCGGACGCTCAACCGACTGAGCCACCCAGGCGCCCCTGAACTGTGTTTTCTTAAGAAGGTTCAGGTTCAAGATCCTGCTCTTAAAAGCACTTACCTGCAGCCAATCGAGCATCCTTGCAACACTGTGTCCCACCACCCTCGTGTTATTGACCGCGTCTGTGTAGAGCTGGTGGGCCAGGGGAAGCCAGTCAACCACCACAACATTGGCTTCTTTCTCTCTCATCTGCAGGGCGGACACAAGCTTGTATAGCCAATTTTCAAACATGCCACTCATCTGCAAAGAAAAAAGGACACTTTAAAAAATTCTCCTTGTCGGTTTCAGGAATCCTGATGAATATGGAATTCAGTTCCATGACCCTCTCCCCAGCCAATTCCAGAACGTTCGCAATGGCTGCTCAGGCACCAGACATTTGTACCTGAGCAGGGCCCGCCACAGATAGGACTGCTGCATGAGTGTTTGTCTTCCATTGCTCTTTATATCTTTTTTTTTTCCCATCAGAATTTTCATAGCTGGTGTCTTAGGCTGCTACTCACTGTCGAACAGGACCATTACAGGATAAACATTGGTGGCGATACTGGCCTGAGGTTAGCCTGAGTCCCTGTCACAGACAAGCAAGAGGCCTCAAAGGCAGGTAGAAAGGGTAGCCCTGGAGAATTAGCTTTTCTCTTGGAGATGCAAGGAGACGCGGTCTCCTAGGCAGATGCAGAGTTAACAAATGACCCCTTCCTACAACCGATCTCTGCCATCCCTCTTGACCCCAGAGTAGGGAAGATCTGTCCCTGGAATCCCAAATTAGAACTCAGAACACATTTTCCCACAGAAACAAAGTTATAAATAGTGACTAGGTCCAGTTGTAAACCTATCCACATGTACATTATTAGATAAATAGGTTTCTGTGCGTGGCCTGGGAACCCAAACGCCGTTTACAATCCTGCCTCTATGGGAAAAAGCTCTTCCGAGTTCCAGATTACAAAAGAACTTTCTGGAATGCAACCCATTTGGAAGTTGCAGGCAGTTTGTATTTGCATTTTGACAGGGGGGCTTAAAAAGGTTCAATTGCATGATTCTAATTGTAGGCTGTGGGATGAGGATGGCTAGACAAGCCCCTGACCACCTCTTCAGTCACCTTAGGTAGATAGGTGCCCCCACCCACAAGGCCTGACCCCAGCAGTTGGTGATAGACCTAAAGACCCAGAAAGCATGTAACGGATATGAATTTCTCATCATTAAAAGAAGGAATGCCCCCCCTCAATTAGCCCAGGCAGAAACCTGCTCACTTAATAGTGTCATTTTCCTACAGACCATCATTATAGGAATGAATAAACCCCTCGCTGGTCAAAAGCTTCTAAAGCTGAGCGTTAAAGCCCTTTTTTGTTGAAGTTTGTCATGGGCCTTTCAATGTGAATTGCTCGGCTAGGGCGCATAAAGAGCCCCAGTGCCTTTAAACGGAGCCATCTCTATGCAAACAGGAGGGCACCATGCCAACGGCGGCCAGCGATCTGGGCCAGCTGGCTCTTCATAGACTCTCGGAGCCAGTCAAGTTGCTGCAGTTCAGCTCAGCTCTTAGGGAGGGATGGCCCCCTCGAGGCAGTGGTTGACCAATGTAATTAAGTGTAATTAGAGGGCCCCTTAAGAGCCAGTGGAACTGGGCCGCTGCCTTCAGGAGAGCCACTTTCTGAAAGCCCGCTGCGTGCCAGCATTAAATACCGCCCTGCTGGCGTCCATATAGCCCCCTCAGCGAAGTGCCCATTACATTCTTCACAGCTGTCTGAAACACAAGCAGCCCACAAGAAAAGAGAGAGAGCGAGAGACAGTAGAATCTGGAAGCACCAGCCTTCTTTTTAATTGACCAAAACAAAGGCAGCCAAATCTTGTGTCAAGCTGCCGAGCTCCCTCCACTGGGCTCACCGTCCATCCGTGAATGATGAAAAAGGTTTTGGCTGTCATGTTGAAGCCACAGTCTTCCAAGGACTGGTTGTGGCCGAGGGAGAGGTAGCATCCTTCGTGTTCTGAGTCCCCAGAGGTGCGGAGGTTAAATCTCACGAGAGGTTTGGCAACAATCTGTACATTCCTGGGCGTACGGAGCTCATCTGGGGGAAAGAAACAGAGCGTGGGTGCATCTAGTAGGCTCGGGTAGTTAGAGATCTGGAGTCTAGTTCTAGTTCAATCTTGAGCACATTACCTAATCCTCTGGGTTTCAGCTTTTATACCTGCTGAATGTTTTCTCATTTCCCAGAAGAGTTGCAAAGATATTATAAAGGGACATCTCAGAATTTAAGAATATTAAGCCATCGGTACTAATTACTGTGACTCTGAAATAAATAGGTTCTCTTACCTCTCTTTCCTCTTCCCTACCAAAACGAGTTCTCCTTCCTACGCTCAAGTGGCTACTTTTAGAGAGTATGCGTCCTCGATTCTTTTCCTGAAATGCTGGGGACCAGCCGAGTTTCAAAATTCAGCACTTTTCAGATTTTAGAAAGGCATCGTGGCACATAAGCCACACAGTACATGACATCCCCAGTAGGGTCTGGGGGCATTCCCCAGTAATCAAACACACTAAAATTTCTGCAGGGAAATACGAAACTACTCACGCTCAAGGGCAGAAGTCAAGTCTATCGATAGCCTCGTGTCAGTTCTGATCAGTTTTTGCTGCCACATGAGTTCAGGGCCGGTGAGGCCAAGTCTCGCTGCCAAACAAATTACCAAACAAATTTTCCAATTTTGAGAGATTCTGGATTTTGGAATTAGAGGTAAGAAGTCATCCGCTATCATACAACGGGCTTCCTCCAGCGTTGCCAGCTAGATTCCAGTACTGACTTCAAACACCTCCTGCATCAGGGCTCTCGCAGTGCTAAACATGGGCCAGACGTTCTTTTAGTTTGTTAAAGAAGTGACTGAGCCATGAGGAAATTCATAAAAGCAGCAAAATTGTAACTTTCAGTGCATACAGTGCCCTTATGCCCTTTTAACACGAAGCACTGTCATCACCACATTATTATGGACAGTCATAAAGGAACCCCATCCAGCATTCTTTCGGCCATCCAGGAAACTACCTCTTGATAACAGACTAGGAAATTAGAAAAATCAAACTCTCCTGTCACCCAGAAATCAAGGGAAAAAATACCAAATGACCAAACCAGGAGCTTCATTTATCCCAGAGTGGGTGGGCAAATGGCATCATGGAAAGAGACAGCAAAACAGTAGAGAAGGAGGTGGTGAAGAGGGCAGTGGGGAGGAAAAGAATACACCAGATGTACAAAAGGGTAAGGTTCCAGAAAATGCAACTAAATATACATGAGCAGACCTCGGGTTAACTGCCATTAAAGTAATGAACAAAAGCCCCAACCAGCAGAAATTTGAACCGTGGACAAAAATAGTCTCCCTCCCCAGTTATCACCCAGATAGCTACTCACGGAGACCAGATGGGGAATTCTAGGAGAAAAGGAGAGAAGTCTGCTGGCTTCCTGGGACAGATTTGTGGATAAACCCACATACTGACATAAAAGTTCCACCTTAGCATCCGGCCTTTTCTGACCCCAGAGTTCTCCGGCTTCATTCTTACCGCTTCCAGCCTGGGGCACTTCAACCTCTGGGACTTTGTGATTATTCTTACCCATGTGCTCTCATGGCTCATTCTCTCACCTCCTCCGGTTCCTTGCTCCGTGGTCAACTTCTCAGTGAGGGAAACCAGACCACAGATTAAAACTGTGCCACCTTCTCCCCCAGCACCCTGTTCCTTCCTCCTCTGCTTTACTTTTCTCCCACTGAGTATCATTATATATCTTAATTAGTTCTGCCATCTGTCTTCTCACCACTGAAATGCAAGCTCCGTGAGGCAGGGGTCTTCATCTGTCTTGTTCCACATCACATCCCCTGATCCTAGAACAGTGCCTGGCACTGAGCAGCCATACTTTCTCGAAACACGTGAAACGGAAACTTACAGGACAGGAGCTAGAGGCCTGACCTACCCCAGGTCCCAGTTCCAGTTAGCATTGGAACATGTTAAGTAAAGCAAGGCTTTCCCATTCATTCAAATTACCCCTCCCACAAGTACATAAACTGACATGGACCAGCATCGTTGGCCCAACCTCGGCAGACTAGAAGAAGGTGAAATAATGGGGTGGAGTTTGGGAGATCTCTGTTCTCCACTGCTTCGCTAATAGATTTGGGACCCGGATGGGTGATCCTACCCTCACTCCACCAGGGCAAGGCTTCCTCTGATGAAAGGAATTTGGAAGAAAAGCTAGCAGCTACAAGGAGGAAGGTGAAGAGAGGTAGGAAGAGGAAGATCGGGGGTGGGAAAGGGTGTTGGGGAGGAGGAGGCTGGCAACCTGGGGGAATCGGCCCAGCAGCTTCTGGGCACAAGTTACTCACCAAACGCTCTCCGCAAGCGCTAATCACACCAGAGCCAGCTACCCCTGCCGCCCAACTTTGCCAACACCTACACCCAGACTAGAAGGAAGGGCACCAAGCCACTTAGCTCTAACAACCTTCTCGCCTCGCGAAGGGCACGGTTAAAGAGCAGCCGGCAGCCGACTCGGCTGGCTGGACAGCACCGATCCAGGGAATCTTATCAAGGAAGGGGGTGGGGCGAGAGGGTGAGCGCGGGCCAGCGCACACACTCGCCTGCGGCTTCTCGGATGCTTTGCTGGGGATGTGCACGCCCGGAGCGCCAAGAAACAAGTGAACTGCAAGGCTGATTGAGGAAGAGCGAATGGGCAGTGGGAAAGGAAAGAGGATTTCGCAGGCACCGGGAGGGGCTGGAAAAGCGTCGGCGAGACAGAGAGGGGGCATGGCCCGGAGAAGCTGGGGTGGGGGGTGGGTAATAAGGGTAAGTGCACGTTACCTTGCAGCCGTCCCTCCGGACCGGGGGGTGTGGGGCTTCCCGCCGCAAAGCAACAATGGACGCTCCAGAGGCAGAGCAGAGGAACGGAGTTTCGCATCCTTCCCCGCCACACCCCCTCTCCCGAAACAGGACTGAAAAGAAGAAGAGGAAGAAGACCTCTCGGGGTTTCCAGCAGTCCGCGCTGGTAAGACCCGAAGTGAGCAGCCCTCTCTCGCCCAGGGAGAGAGCGGTGGCCTTAGCCAGCTGAAGGTGAAGGTGGAGGGGAAAACTTGGCTAAAGTGAGCCCTGAGGAGGGGACGGGGCGTATGAAGGGGCTTGAACTAGAGGTGCCTTCACCCGGGCCGCCCGCCCGCCGGGGAAGCCAGGACTCGCCGCTGTCACTCCTGGAGCTCCCGGCGAGGTAGTTTTTAAAGTATGGGAGTCATCTGACCCATCGCCAGATGGTGATTTGCATAATTTATTCCCGTCCCCGGACTCTGATTGGTTACACCTTCGCTGACGCCGGAACCTAGGCTCCCCAAAGTTTGAATGAAAGCGCCGCACACACCCACCGCGTGGACGCGCGCCTCGCGCCCAGCCCCGCCCGCCCTGCTGGCAGCCGAGCTCCCACCACCCCACTTCCTGCTAGTGTCCACTCTCAGACCCCAGATTCTCCTCGCCCCTGCCGCCCCAGGGGGGACACTGCCCCGAAAAGCCGCGCCCGCTGGGGACGCGACCCCCGGAGAAGGAGGGTTACCCTCTCCAAAGTGCGCCCTAAATGAGCTTTCCGCGCCGCGAGCCAAGGGTCAGGATGGAGGAGAGTCATCTGGTCACCCTTTCGGTCCTTCTCCTCTCGAGCCCCCACCCCCACCCCCAGCGAGGCCCGCGACAGGTGCATACGGAGTGACTTGACAAGGACGCGGCAGAGCTGAGGGGCTGGGGGCTGTGGCCTGGGCTTTTCAGGATCGCACAGTCCCTTCTGGAGTCTTTGCTCCGCCACTAGCAGTAAAACTCTAGCAAAGCCCCCCCCCCCCAGCTTCTCTAAGATCGTTCCGTCGTCCCCAATACTCGGGTGTTAACAGTGCCCCAAGCTTATGGCACTCGGGGAAATAAAAAGAAATAATGGGGTACAGCGCTCAGCGCGGGGCCTGCCAAGTGACGGGGTAGGCTCTCTCTTACCTTGGGAATGCAGCGCTAGAGGGATACCAGGCGGCACTCTCCAAAGGGAACAGTGAGTCAAACTTGGGGTTCTCAGACACGTGGCCATTGCCAAGTCTCGGCCGACGCACGCAACCACCTGTTGAGTGGAATTAAGCAACTTGTTCCTTCGTCGTTTTTCCCCTGCAGTCCTTCCCTTTATTGATTCCGGGTCCCTGTTCCTCCCTCCTGCGCTGGCTCCGGCTCCCTGCCCGAAGCGACCTGGGGACTACGAGCGGAGAGCGCCCGAGACCTTGGACGTGAGTCTGCGTCTGGCGCGCGCAAGCAGAGCTGCGCCTGGGGCACCCGCGGCACCAACCTCCCCTGGGGACGCAGAGCTGCGAGAGGAAGTGGCAAAAGGGGCCCCCGGGGGGGGGGGGGGGAGGGGGGGAGCTGCGCTCAGCGGTCCCAGCGGGTCCAGCCAGCCAAAGCTGGTTCGGCAAGACTGCACCTTTGACCTCTAGTAACCCCACCATCGCAGGGAACCGGTCCCACTCCCACCTGGGGAGGAAAAGCGCCCGGGCAGCCTTGCGCCCCTTTCTCCCTGGTGTTGGGGCCCCAGCCGAGGGGATCAGTGTGGGGAAACCAGTCCCGAGGAGCAGGTATTGTTCCGGCCTATCCTTGTTACTTTTGTTACTCCAGCCGCCAACGGAGCAAGCTTTGTCCTTCCCGTGTGCCGCAATTCGTTAACAAGAAGTCGACTGGCTTTATTTTTCAGTATAAAACCCCGTGCACTTTATGGGATGGTAAATGGTACCCCTAGATATGTTGCTTCCGTTCCCCTCCAGCTCTCCTCCGTTGGTGAACAATGCAGACATAAGTCAGGTATAACTTACACGTGAGGGCAGGCCCCCAGTAAGTCATGGGGGCAGGCTGCAGATTTGAAGGACATTTGACAACTAGGTCTCTCTCCTCTGCTCTCTGTTTCATTTGGGCGGTTGACCTCTAACATATGAGCTCTTGGGAACCCTGTCTCCATCTGTCATGCCTCAGGGATGAGGCAGTGGGTAACCTGTGAGCCAAAAACCCCCTTCTCTGTTCTGGGTTGCTCAAAGCCATAGTCCCTAGGACTTTAACCGGACAGTGTGGAGGATGTGTCTTTGCTACATGTAGATCCCCTAGGGGAATTAGGTATTCCTGCAAAGTTGGTTATCCTACCTGGAAAGGGGGAGAAAGAAAGAAAGAAAGAAAGAAAGAAAGAGGGAAGGAGGGAAGGGAAGGGAAGGGAAGGGAAGGGAAGGGAAGGGACGGAAGAAAAAACAGATTCAACAAAGCCCATATCCATTTTTTTAAACTGCCAAGGCTATTAAACCACTTAAGTTTTATTGCTGGTTGGTTAGAGTGCCCTCCTGTGTCTCTATAATAAAATATAATGTGATAACTGTCAAAAGACATAACGAAATTACAATCACAGCATCAGAGTAATGTGTAACATCGACTGTTTGTTATGCTTCATACTTTCCAGAAGAACCACGAGATCTGGGGAGCCTCCTGTGTGGAGGAAGTCTGTCTGAGGAGTTTCAACGGAAAATTCTGGGTTTGTGTTGCAGTCAAAATTTCAAGGTTTCAGGCTACGCTAGTGAAGGATTCTGGTCATTCTTTTTGGCTACCAACATGTGAAGGCACCTTTCCGTGTTAGAGGAATGAATTCCCCTCTTAGGAGGCCTCTCCTGCTTCCCTTGTTGTTAGAGTTCTCACTTTAAATTCCGTCAGTCGAACTCTGCACTGGGAGCCAGTGAGGCTAGAAGCAGGTAGCCTCTCTCAGTGGGGCAGCAGCTCTGGTAGGCAGCTCTGTTTCTCTGGCACAGCAGTGGGAAGTGGGATTTAGGCACTGCCTGTGCCTGAACCATCTCCAAAGCCTGGTTCCTGTGCCCCACAGAGATTCTGGTAACTACCCAGTATCATTTTAATGATTCTCTTCTGCATAAATGAGCCAGAAACTATAGTGCTTGCAACAAAGGAGATGGCTTAATCACCACATGTAAATTGAGCAGCTATTACAGGTAAAGCACTGAGCAGAGCACCCCCAAGGAACGTTCACGAGGCCATCCCGGCTCTCACGAACACAAGGCAGAAAGTTAGAAGTGGCAACAGCTTGCTGCGGAGGGGTTACCAGACATCCAGTGCTGTCCGACAGAAATATAATACAAGCCACATGTCTTTTTTTTTTTAATTTTTTTTTTCAACGTTTATTTATTTTTTGGGACAGAGAGAGACAGAGCATGAACGGGGGAGGGGCAGAGAGAGAGGGAGACACAGAATCGGAAACAGGCTCCAGGCTCTGAGCCATCAGCCCAAAGCCTGACGCAGGGCTCGAACTCACGGACTGCAGGATCGTGACCTGGCTGAAGTCGGGATCGTGACCTGGCTGAAGTCGGACGCTTAACCGACTGCGCCACCCAGGCGCCCCTACAAGCCACATGTCTTAATCAGCTCAGGTTACGATAGCAAAATCCTGTAGACTAGATGGCTCGCACAACAGAAATTTATTTTCTCACTTCTGGAAGCTAGAAGTCTGAGATCAGGATGCCAGCATGGTTAGGTTCTGATGAAAACCCTCTTTTTGGCTTATAGATAGTCATCTTCTCACTATGCCCTCACATGGGAGGGAGAAAGAGAGAGAGAAAGAGAATGCTAGCTCCCTGGTCTCTTCTCATAAGGGCACTAATTCCCATCATTAGGGCCCCAACCTCCTGACCCCATCTAAACCTAATTATCTTTCAAAGGCCCCATCTCTAAATACCATCATACTGGGGGTCAGGGCTCCAACATATGAATTTGGGTGGGGGGACACAATTCTCTCCGTAGCTCCACATGTATATTTTTGCATTTTCTAATAGCAACACAAAAAGATAAAAAGAAACTTGTGAAATTAATTTAAATAATATATTTTCGTGGCACCTGGGTGGCTCGGTCGGTGAAGCATCTGACTCTTGATTTGGGCTCAGGTCAGGATCTTGTGGTTGTGAGATCGAGCCCCATGTCAGGCTCTGAGCTGGCTGTGGAGTCTGCTTGGGATTTTCTCTCTCTC
Organism: Prionailurus bengalensis; assembly: GCF_016509475.1. Lineage (NCBI taxonomy): Eukaryota > Metazoa > Chordata > Mammalia > Carnivora > Felidae > Prionailurus > Prionailurus bengalensis. The sequence goes on along the minus strand of NC_057356.1, from coordinate 69,204,335 downwards.
TCTCCCTCTCTCAAAATAAATAAATAAACTTTTTAAAAATAATATATTTTGGGGCGCCTGGGTGGCGCAGTCGGTTAAGCGTCCAACTTCAGCCAGGTCACGATCTCGCGGTCCGTGAGTTCGAGCCCCGCGTCAGGCTCTGGGCTGATGGCTCGGAGCCTGGAGCCTGTTTCCGATTCTGTGTCTCCCTCTCTCTCTGCCCCTCCCCCGTTCATGTTCTGTCTCTCTCTGTCCCAAAAATAAATAAAAAAACGTTGAAAAAAAAAATTTTTTTAAATAATAAATAAATAAATAAATAAATAAAAATAATATATTTTGTTGAACACAATAGGTCTAAAATGGTATTTCAACATGTCGTCAATATAGAAGAGTATTAACGAGATGTCTTACGTTCTTGTTCTTGTACTGTGTACTTACAACGCATGTCAAATCAGACCAGCCACATTTCAAGTGCTCAGTAACCACGCATAACTGGTGGCTACCATGTTGGACGGCAGAAACCTAGTGTTAAAACTAAGACAGATCTTAGAGATCATTCAGTAGAACTATCTCGCTTTACAAATAATGAAACCAAGACTCAGCCAAAATAACCGACATGCTCAGAATCACACAGCTGGTAAAAAGGCAGAGATGAAACACAAACCCAGGTTTCTGATTCCAAAATCAGTGCTTTTCTTGTGTCCTCTCTCTGTTCAAGGACAGAAACGATGAGCTGAGAGGACCCAACTTAGTGGAAATCCTGGAATAAAGGTAAATCACTGGTTCCAAGAAAGAAAAGAAAAAAAAAAAAGAGTACAAACTTGACCCCTTCTAATATTTATTAAACATCTGTCACGTGTCCAGAATTAAGCTTAATGCTATAATAAACTCAAAAAAGAAGTGGAAACTATAATTAAATGCACAGCTTACTCAAACTATACATTATACATTCAAAGAAGAAAAAAATATAAGTGAATCAAAGCTATTGGGAAAAGTATTGGGGGGGAAGCAGGACTTGACAAGCCCTTAAAGAATGGAAAAGCCTTATGTCTCAACTCTTGGCTGGCACTGGGATCCTCTAAGTTATTTACTACTTACAATTTTTGGCAAAGGAGTGCAAACCTCCTTCAAGGGAGGAGCATCCGTCTGCTTACTGTCTCTTACTTCTGACCGACTAGCAGGAATTAAAGTAAACTGGCTCTCCCTTTGACAAACTCAAAAGCCTGAGGTCTTCAGCCACTGAACTTTATATCAATCAACAGCAGCTTTTCTCCCAAAAGGAAAGACTGGAACAGCATTTCCCAGTGTGTGGGCCAGAAATGGTAACAGGTGCTACACGGAATAAAATGGGAACGCTGAGTAAAATACAAGCTATAACAGGCATCCTCCCTGCAGAACTTCCAAGGACCTTCAATCTGCTTTAACCCTGCAGTGGCTTCAAGTTCAAAATTAAGATCCTTCACATGGCCTACAACCCTCTCCATGGACTGCCCTGGGGAATGGCACCACCCCAGCTCACACCACCCTCCTCTTCTCTCTCTCCCTTCCTGCCCCATGGGCCTTCTCTTCAGTTCCTCTGCCTGCTCTAATAAAATACCCATGAGCTATCTGTGACTTTTGAGCCCTTGAAATGGGACCAGTCTCAACAAAGATATGCTGTGAGTATAGAAGACATACCGCATTGCAAAGACTTAGAACAAAAAAGTAAATAAAATACCGCATTCAGGGGTGCCTGGGTGGCTCAGTCGGTTAAGCATCTGACTTCGGCTCAGGTCATGATCTCACAGTGCATGGGTTCGAGCCCCACGTCAGGCTCTGCGCTGACAGCTCAGAGCCTGGAGCCCGCTTCGGATTCTGTGTCTCCCTCTCTCTCTGACCCTCCCCTGCTCATGCTCTGTTTCTCTCTGTCTCAAAAATAATAAACCTTAAAAAAAAATTTATGAAAAAATAAAATAAAATACTGCATTCATAATTGTTTATGTTGATTAAATGCTGAAATGACAATATTTTGGATATATTGAGTTAGGTAAAATACATCATTAAAATTAATTTCATATTTTATTTTTTTTGTAACATGGCTGCCATAATATGAAAATTTTTTATTACATATGTGGCTCACATTATATTTCTATTGGATATTCTAAAGCGTCAAGATTTGACCTTTGACCCTGGTTAACACTAACTCTTATCAAACTTCAGATATCCATTTGTGTTTTCTTCTTTTAGAGACACTTTCCCTGGCCCCTGGCCTACGTTTCCTATAAGCTTAGCCCTTTATTTTATAGAACTTACCTGGCTCTGTAATTAGACATTATTTGTTTGGCTATTTGATTAATGTCCATCTCCTTGTTAGTGTATAAACCCCATGAAAGCAGCTTCTATATTTGATTTTGGTGTTTTGTTTTGTTTTTTCTCCTGGAGCCCAGCATAAATCCTGGCACATAGAAAGAACTTGTGAAATATTTGTTGAATGATTAATTCCATAAATAAAGTATATGATAAATTTCCAAGACAGGGACAGAGTATCTGGCTTTTGCTAATTTGATTTGGCCACGGAAACCTCACCCCGTGAAAAGTTTAGTGAAGGCTCAGAATTCTCCAAAAAGATAGTCTGGAGAGCACTGTGTTGGGAATTGTAACTACAGAGGAAATTAACTGAGCCTCAGTTTTAATCTCCATTTGTAGTATGACCTCAGCTCTCCCATATGCTGCAGGTAGCTATGGGTAGGCTTCTCTGGATTTGTTTGTTTGTTTGTTTCCCTTCCTCTGCAAATCACAACCTCAGCACCTCAGATTCTTTTACTTAGGAGACATCTAGAGAGAGCTAAGTAATTCTCCTTAATAAAGAGATGTTCTTGCAAATCCGTATTTGCGGCTTACACGTGGTTGTTTTCCTCCTGTTTATATACAGGCATTGAACAGGTCAAATACTGGGTTTAACCAGGGGGTCAGATGGCTTAAGGAATTTACCTAAGAAACTAGTCAGGCCGGGCACATTACTTTGGGAAGAGACCGTATGCAGTGCTGGGCTACATTATCAGAATGAGACCCAGGGAAAGGATATTAAGCCCCATTCACACCCTCTACCCCCCACAAAACCAGAGTGGTTCGGCTCAGAGTGCCATTGAATTCACTGTTAGTAATCTTTTCCAACTAGCCCTACATACAAAAACTCAATAACCACTGTGATCCCAGCCAAGAACTTCGGGGTCCTGAGCAGGCCCCGGGGGTCACACCTTCCACAGAGAGGACAAAAAGACAGCACCCAACTCCGCGCAGAGGGAGCCCAGCTGAGCAAACCGTGCAGGCCCTGCGAGGACTCTTTCTCTCGCCCATCACGTCCACACAACAGAACAGGCAAACGAAAGGCTGAAGCAGAGGGGCTCGTTGCCAAACTGAGAAGCACGGATAATGGCTCAAATGACAGCCTGGAAGACTAGATCACCAAATTAAGTCCATTTTGAAATGCTCTGGCATTTCCAAAGCTCTGTAAAAAGAAAAAATTTTAACCTAATTCAAAAAGGTCCATCTTCTAGCAAAATCTGTTACAAAGAACTGACCCCAGGATATCTAGAGACCCAATAACCACAAGAGAAGATTGATAGTGACCAACAATTTTATCTTTACAACCCCCAGAGTGCCAGATGTATATGGTTCCCCAGATAAATTCCCTTAAACTACCACACGTTCAGTTAAATCCAATTTTTCACATATTCCTATATCTACACCTACGTAGCAGATAATAGCTGGGAAAAAAAACACACGAGCTTGCTAAGTTAAAGTAACCACCACTAACCTCACGTGGTCTTTGAAGTTTGCCTAGCAACCAACTGAAATTCCCGTAGACAATTTCCTCTTTCTACTCCTTCTCTTAGACAACTCTCTCCCATCTTGTCCTCTGCCCTCAGACCTCCAGTGTCTCCCCCATCCATCATCCTGATGATCTGACTTCCCGTCTCACTGGGAAAATAAAGTCAATCAGAAGAGAACATCCACAAACCTCTACCATCACACCCATCCATCTGTTCACATCTGTCCCCATGTCCTCAGCCCGCCTCCTGTTGCTAAGGATGAACATTCTACTGCTGTCTAAGCACCACCCCCCGCCAGGGGAGCCCCAGTTAAACACCAGATTCCATCCCCTCTCACCCACATGAGAACATCACCCCAACAATCCCCCTCTCTATTGATTGTTTCCATGGATCATCAGCACACAAACACGAGTTACAATGTCTCCGTCTTAAAAAAAATTGCATTGACTCCACCTCCTTCTGTCTCAAGACTCACCTTCTCTGCTGCTCTTTACAGCAAAATTCCTTTAAAGAGTCCCTAATCCCTGATTCCAATTCCTCTCCTCCCATCCCACTCGGACTCCACCACCTTTCCACAATCTCTCTCATCAAGGTCACCAGTGGCTTCCACACAGCCAGGTCAATCCCCAGCCCTTGTCTTACCCCCATCATGGCCACTCCCTCAGCCTTGGAAACTCATCTGGCTTATAAATCCTCCTTGTTCACTGGTCCCTCCTCCTCAGTCTCTCTGCTGACTGACTTCTCATTGTTGGCATAGCTAGAGCACCCTAGGGCTCCATCTATGGAGCTCTTATGTTCCTTTATCTAAAATCACTCCCTCAATAATCTCACCTATTTTCACGCCTTCAAAGACGTCTGTATGTGATTCTCAAACATACAGAGATATATACAGATGTATAGATATGATAGAGAGAGAGAGATAAAGACAGAGATAGAGATATATAACCCCCAGCCTGAACCTCTTCCCTGAACTCGAGACTTGTTCATGACCTTAGATGTCTTAAAGCCATCTCAAACATACCATGTTTAAAACTGAATCCCTGATCTTTCCCCCCAAACCTACTCCTGCCTCAGTCATCTTTCCAATTTCAGTAAATGGAAAACTAATCCTTTCAGTCACTCAAGCCAAAAATGGGAGCTGACTTTGACTTCTCCCTTTTTTTTCTCATCTCACATCCAACATTCAACAGTTCCTGGTGGCTTCCCCTTCAATGCTCATCCAGAATCTGACCACCGTTTAATACCTCCATTGCCCCCACTATCATCTGTCACCTGAAATAAACCATCTGAAATACCTTCCAGTGGCTCCCCAATTCCTTTGTAGTAAAGTTGAGTCCTTCTAATAAAGGGCCAGGCTCTGCAAGGCCTCCCCTGTACCTCTCTGACATTAATTCACCCTACTTTCCACCCGACTCAACCCCCTCCTCATTCTGGCCTTCTTATTGTTCTCTGAACACACCATCCATGTTCCATCTTGGAGCTTTCACCTTTGCTGTTCCTTCTACTGATTCCCCAGGTATTTACAGGGCTCCCTCCCTCCCTGCCTTCAGATCTGTGCTCCCATGTCTTCATGAGGCTTCCCTGATGACCCAATTGAAAGTTGTAATCCCCCCACACACACACACTGACATTCCCTATCTCCCTCCCCTGCTTTATTTTTCTCCCTAACACTTACCACCATCTGGCACGTGATGTATCTTAACTTCTTATTTGTTTACAGTCTGCCTTTCCCTGCTAGGATGAAAGGGATTTTTGTGTATGCTGGTCATTGCTGTATCTCCAGAACCAGGACTTAATAAATACTTGTTGAGTAAGTGCCTGAATAAAATCCGTAACTAAACGTTTTCAGAGCTTCAAAATAAAAGAAGAAAAGCTTCGAAATCCTTTCTACAAAATCAGAATAACACTGATATCAAAATCTGACAAAGATTGAAATGCAGAAAGAAAAAAGGAAAGAAAAAAAACTATAAGCCATCTCATTTCAAATGTTTTAAGTAAAATATTAGGAAAAGAATCTTTAAGAAGGATATAAACACAGAAGATAAATGAAAAACATAGTAAGCTTGACTACACAAAAACTTTTAAAACTTTTTTACTGCAGGAAAAAGCACTTCAGGGGCGCCTGGCTGGTTTATTTGGTAGAGCACACAACTCTTGATCTCAGGGTTATTAAGTTCAGGCCCCACGTTAGGTGTTGAGATTACTTTAAAAAAATAAAATATTTTTTAAAAATTTTAAATGCAGTTAGAAGACAATTTTGGACTGAGTTCCATAATATTTGTTTACATATAAGAACCCATTTCTAAATTTTGAAAGAATTTTTAAAAAAAGAATCCAGGGGTGCCTGGCTGGTTCAGTCAGAAGAAGCATGTGACTCTTGATCTCAGGGTTGTGAGTCTGACCCACACGTTGGGTGCTGAGATTAGTTGAATAAATAAATAAACTTTTAAAAAAATACAATATGTCACCTCGCGCAAATCAGAAAAAGGACTCCCTTCCTCAAAATATTTTACTTCCACTTTTCTGAAAAAGACCACACCATGCTAATTTTGTAGGACCAGACACTTCACTGCTATCTGCCAGAAAAATGGCATAATATTGAAATCTATGATCTCTGTGATGTGAATAGCAACCCCTAGGTTGGAGAGTATACAACCCACACAGCCATCGACACCCCCTATATTCTAGACTTACGTAATGGTAAATAGTATTTTTCACTTTCAGGAACATCCACTAAGATTAAAACATGGCGTTGGATGCCAGTAAATTCTTTTTTTTTTTTTTTTCCCTGCATGGTGAAAAGCATTCTTGCCCCCTCCCCAAATTCCAGTAATCAGTAATACCCTTTAATCATTGGAGCAATCATAAACACTCTTAGGCTTTTCCAAAATGCCCCCAGGAAATAGCACCCCCTCCCCACCCCGCCCTTTGAGAACCAAGAACCAGTGGTGTAGACTGGTTGGAAGGGGTGGAGGAAGATTTTAACTCTTTATTTCATGCTTTTTTATACGGCTTGAATTTTTCACTGTGTGCATGCATAAGAAAATGAATAATTAAAGTATGAAAATATAAATTAATTAAATTAGTACACGGAAGAGCTAAATATTAGAGATAGAGGAATGATTCCAAGGAAGACACATAATATTGATCCCAGTACCTAATAGTTAACAGAGGTCTGAAGTCTACCACCCTCTCAGCAGTAACTGGTTGAGAGAGCCTGGTCCAGAAAGCCAAGAGCTTGACTCTGCCCCTAGGAAAACCCAAAATCAACAACCACCCTCACAGTGTGTTGCATCTCAAACCGGACAGATGGCATTATCTAGTGCAATAGTGTTCGAGCTCTTTGTAGATGGCAGAGCTCCTAAAGGTCATGATGCTTTTTGCCGAAGAGGGTTAAATGTTAAAATATTCCATTCTATCGCAGAAACTATGATCTCACATAAACCATTTATTTAGCTCATCTGGGTTGCTTTAAAATGTCAGTTTAATGAAATTTGCAAACTACAAAACGCAGTGTGAAAATACAGATGGAACACCAGCTGTCTCGACATTATTGGCCGGTCCTGGGTTTTCCATTACTACCCCTTTGTTACTTGTTGGTGTTCTTTTCTCTGTTAAAGGCACACAATAGTAGAAAGCACAAATACTTTAAGAAAGATGATGGCTTTTCTGTAAGCCTAAACTAGTTCAAAATAAAACTTTTTTTTTTTTTGACATGATAAAATCCAAATAAGGTTTGCAGTTAGGCTGGGAGTATTGTGCCCATGTCGGGGCCCTTGTTTTGACCATTCCACAGTGGTTATGTAGGGTGTCAACATTAGGGGGAGCTGGGTAAGGGAGAAGGAGCCCTCTGTACGATTGTTGCAACTTGTAAGGCAAAAATTAGTTCAAAACGAAGTTTAAAATTTTATTTTACAAAATAGGAATACACAGCGCTGATGTAAAATTACAAAAAAAAAAATCCAAAGTTAAAAAAAATTATGGGAGACGTACAACATAGTGACTATAGTTGGTGTAGTGCGTATTTGAAATCGCTGTGTAGATCTTGAAAGTTCTCATCACAAGAGAAAAACATTTTATGTGTGGTGATGGATGTGAACCAGACTTATTGTGCTGGTTATTTTGAAATATATACTGATATCAACTCATTTTGCTATATTCCTGAAATGAGTATAATACCTCCATTTTTTTAAGTTATGGGAGAAAACTACGGGAGAATATTATTGATGTTAATATTTTTTCTGCAAATTAGGGAAAAGCAGTTATTCCGTTTTAGTTAAGAGTGTTTTTATCTCTTCTTGAAACTCACCAGAAGGAGCACAGTTTGGAAAACACAGGTGGCGGAGGCATTGGAGGGAGCAGAGGAAGGGACAGTGGGGTGAGGGGGTAGTGACCCAGAGAATCCAACCTGGTTTTGCTCTAATTCAATCAGCATAACCCCTTCGTTTCCTCACTTGTAAAATGAGAAGGTAAACCAGATCTTTCTTACCTGAGAAGCCTAGGCACATTTATGTTGAAAAGTCCCTCAAGATGTTTATCCTATTCATCCTTAAAAATCTAAGTCAGGGCACCTGGGTGGCGCAGTCGGTTGGGCGTCCGACTTCAGCCAGGTCACGATCTCGCGGTCCGTGAGTTCAAGCCCCGCGTCGGGCTCTGGGCTGATGGCTCAGAGCCTGGAGCCTGTTTCCGATTCTGTGTCTCCCTCTCTCTCTGCCCCTCCCCCATTCATGCTCTGTCTCTCTCTATCCCAAAAATAAATAAACGTTGAAAAAAAACATTAAAAAAAAAATCTAAGTCAGAGGTCTCCAGAGGCAAGAGAAATAAAAGCAAAAATGAACTATTGAGACCCCACCAAGATGTAAAGCTTCTGCCCTTTGCACTGCAAAGGAAACAATCAACACAACTAAAAGGCAACTGATAGAATGGGAGAAGATATTTGCAAATGACATATCGGATAAAGGGTTAGTATCCAAAATCTATAAAGAACTTACCAAACTCAGCACCTAAAAAAACAAATAATCCGGAAGAAATGGGCAGAAGATATGAATAGACACTTTTCCAAAGAAGACATCCAGATGGCCAACCAACACATGAAACGATGCTTAACATCTCTCATCATCAGGGAAATACAAATCAAAAACCACAATGAGATACCACCTCACACTGGTCAGAATGGCTAAAATGGACAACTCGGGAAACAACAGATGCTGGCGAGGATGTGGAGAAAGGGGAACCCTTTTGCACTGTTGGTAGGAATGCTTCCTGGTGCAGCCGCTCTGGAAAACAGTGTGGAGGTTCTCCAAAAAATTAAAAATAGAACTAACGACCCCACGACCCAGCAATTGTACTACTAGGAATTTATCCACAGGATACAAAAATGCTGACTTGAAGGGGCACACGCACCCCAGTATCTACAGCAGTGCTATCAACAATAACCAAATTATGAAAAGATCCCAAATGTCCATCAAGAGATGAATGGATTAAGAAGATGGGGTATATATGCACAATGGAATAGTATTTGGCAAGGAAAAAGAATGAAATCTTGCCATCTGCAACAACATGGATGGAACTGAAGGGTATTATGCTAAGCAAAATAAGTCAGTCAGAGAAAGACAGATATCGTATGATTTCACTCATACGTGGAATTTGAAAAACTCAACAGATGAACAAAGGGGAAGAGAAGGAAAAATAAGATAAAAACAGAGAGGGAGGTAAGCAAGAGATTCCTAAATACAGAGAAGAAACTGAGGGCTGCCGGAAGGGGGAGTGGGAAGGTGAAATGGGTGACAGGCATTAAGGAGGACACTTTTGGGGATCACCACTGGGTGTCCTAGGTAAGAGATGAATCGCTAGGTTCTACTCCTGAAGACCAGATTACACTGCATGTTAACTAACTTGAATACAAACTTTCAAAAAATCTAAGTCAGAAATCACCTCTTCCATGAAGCCTTCCTTGCCAGGAAAAGGCCAACTAGAATGCTGGAGATGTTCCGAGATGCAGTAAATCTACCTTATAAACCGAAAGGAGCTGACTGGCTCAAGAGTAGACTGTAATAAATACCATGGTGCTTCACCCAAATGCCCTTCAGGTGTAAGGCATGCGCCCTCCCGGTCGATGGAAGTGTGGGCTGCTGACGACTCAGAGCAGAGTTCTTCCCGGGAAGTGCTCTTGGTTTAAGGGAATTGCCTGCCCAAAGTCACTCTCCCATCCCCCACTGTAACCTGCATATGCTGTCTGGTAGACCGGGTGGGGGCGGACAGGGTGGCGCAAAGGCCAGGTTTCGTTGCCTGCCTCAACTTCACAGGTCGCTGCTGGATGACTGGGGCCTCTGTAGCATCACAGTTCGCCACCTTCCTCTGCCCACTTCTGCTGCCTGTCTCCCTCCCTGATAGGATCCCGGGAACGTTCCCCTACTAAACCACCTACACACGAAACGCTGCTTCAAGTCCATTCTCTGGGGAATCCATCCCAAGACAATCACACGCACCAATACCTTGAAATTACCCAACCCACTTTAAGAAATCTGTCCTTCATTCTTTGTGTACAAAGTCACACACGCACAGAATAACTTATTGCAAATAGCAACACATTGTAAACAATGTCCATGGACAGGGAACTAGGCAAATGAGAATACTTATACGTACATGTTTACACAACCACAGAATATTTCTGGAAGGATTTAGAAGAAACTAGAAACACTAGTTTCCTCTGGAGAGAGCATTCGGGTGAGCGGGGAGAGGGGTTTTTTTTTGTTTGTTTGTTGACTCCATAGCTTTTTGGAACCTTTTGAATTTTGAACTGTATGAATACCTAATCTATTCAAAGCTAAATTGACGCAAGTAGAGCAAAATAAAATAAGTGTTGCGGACCTAAAGGAGGCCTCTGGGCTTGGAGAACAGTAGCTGTGGATGGTTCTCGGGAAGAGGCTTCAACAGAATGACGGAAGCAGTACATTTCAGGCGGTGCTGGGAGGAGTGGAGAGAGGAAAGGGAGGCCCCCCTTTCTAGATGTCCAGGACAGCAGACAGCAGACGTTTCCTCTGGACCCCCCACCCCGTCCTTCGTGCCCTCAGTCAAGCAAAGCCCCTTCGGGGGCTGGCCAGCAGCCTGTGAGGTTGCCCAGACCCCCAAATTCGCCCATCCAGGAACAAGCGTGGCCAAATTTCTCTCAGCGTTTGAACTGAAGTATGTAGAAGCCAAAGAGTCAAGCCAGAATGATGCACAGAGAGAGGCTGTCAGACAGAGGGATCACGGCCCACGAAGCGAGCCAAAGCCAGGTAGGAGGTGGGGACAAGACACGCAGAGCTGCAGGTGAGGAACTTTCGCCGGAGGGTAAACGCAAGAGCCAGGGCGAGAAGGTAGCTGCGTCCCAACAACGGTGATTGCACAAAGCTAGGGCCGAGATCCACGGACTGCCGCTCTTGAGGCCGCCAGCCCTGCCTTAGACAAGGGGGTCACAAGGTGTGGTCCTCAGACCCATAGCATCAGCATCACCTGGGGATTTGCTGGACATGCATATTCTCTGGCCCTTCCCTAGTCTGACTGAAAACGCTGGAGGTGGCCCAGCCATCTGTGCCTTAACAAGCCCGCCAGGTGATTCTGATGCACTTGAGAACCACTGGCACCTTAGACCCCGATGCCCAGAGGTACCAGGACTCCTGTGTATGGATCCCTGGCGGTGAGTGTCTTTATCACCAACCCCACCGCTAAAGCCAGCATGAGCTCTCTAGCAGAAGATCTTGTTTCCCGCATCAAAAGAGCCTCGTATAGCCTTACCCCACTGGGCAAGTGAACTCCAACCCTTACGACACTTACGTGAAGCTTCGGCTCAAGGGCCACCTCCTCCAAGAAGCTTTCCCAGCAGATCTCTCGCCGTCCAGGCTAGGCCTCCCCAAAACCTCTAGCTCAACACTTATGACTCGGTCCCATAACCAGGGATTTATTAGTTCACTTCCCACTGGGATGGGACTATGTCCTCACTGTATCTCCAGCGCTGGAAATGCAATTAATACTATTAACAGCTATTATTATTAAGCACTCAATAAATGAATATAATACATATATATTGAGTGATTACAGAGTTCCATAAATCACCACGGCTTCCTTAAACAGCGCTTAACTCTTCTCCGGTGAGCCTGCTGAGCCAAGTGATAATTGTTACTAACCGGCTGTGACAGCTCCTGAGCTGAATTAACCCTTTGTTTCTGTGCAGGGAATTCCAAGTAGTCAAGCAGATAATCACGGACGGGAGTAGCAGATGAGGGCCACAAGACATGCCCAGCCAATCGGGCCTGTCTTTGAGGTGCAGGTAAAAGGTGCCTTCACTCAAGGATTCTGCCTAACAGGGAGGCAGACCCACAATAGACCCTTAGAACACAAAGGAGAAGTTTTACAAGGATGACACAATAATAAGATAATAAAGGGAAAGTCAGGGGAGGGGGGACAAGAAAATACTTAGATATATAACTAAGTTAGCCAAAACCGTGAGTGGATAAATCAGAGAGAATACGCATAGCTGCTATGACCCTCATTTCTATAACAGGTCACAAGGCTGCAGTTGATATTTGTGACTTTCTTCTTCCGCTGCCCATTCCATGTTCCATCTGCCCTGGTGTGGTGAGCCAAACCTTCAATTCCTGAATGGTCTGAAACCCCAGTGAGCTTGTCTTTTTTTGTCTTTTTTTTTTTAGATGGTATACGTTTACGTTAGCTTCTATTATAGGACATGGAAGTACCAAGAGGTACCCAGAGAATGCCCGGGGTCCAGACAGGGTCGTCTTTGCCCCAGTTGCGTGACAGCAACCAAATTTCCCAGGTCATGAGGATCGATCCCTCTGGCCACGAGGTGCACTCATCTTTCAATTCTATGGAACCAATACGCTGTCTCCCAGTGCAACCATTCCTCTCTTGGGAAACTAAGACCTCCAAACCAACAGAGCCCAGAGTTGCAGGAACAGCAAGCAAAAATTCTATGAATCGGTTAAGTGTAATAGTTAACGGAGCCACTCCCTGTCTTTCCCTCGATTCCTAGACCCGTATGCTCTGCCCGTGGGAAAAGTAGCACCGCATTTTGGTCACCAATCCAAAGCGTGTGCCACATCCTGTAAGCCAAAACCTCAGCTTTCCAGCTTGCTCCTCCAACTGGCATGGTATCTACGTGTTCTATTCCACAGCTCAGGCCAAACGGGGCACATGGTGAGAACAGTGATCTCCATGGGCTTGAGCCCACTGCCACTTTTTTTCCCCCCGGAAATGAAATGAAATGAGCTCCTTGGTCGCAAGCAATGTTGTGTGGTATACATTTCAGTGTATGAGGCATTCCCTAAATCCACAGATGGTGCTGGTGCCGTGTGTCACAACTGGAGAAGGCAAATCACATTCAGAATACTACCTATTCCAGTTATAGCAAAATATTGCTCCTTTCCTAATGAAAGGGACCCAGTGTCATCGACCTGCCACCGGGTGGCTTCATAACCCCACCCACCACCCTCCAGGGAAAACTGCTGCACTGGGGGCTTAGCAGTGGTGCCTGCAGATTAGACTCTCAGCAAGAGGGGACCCATGTTTGTTTTGGTGAAGGGAAGACCTTCTCAGAAGTCTGTGCATCAACTAATCAGGGCCTGCCCTCTCATTAGGAGGCCCCAGAAGGAGCTAGGAGGCCCCTCCTTCTCAGAAATTTCCGTGGAGCTCGTCCTCCAATACTCTAATTCTGATGCCCCCAATCTCTTCTTCTTGTCCCCATCTCCCTCCCCAGGGATGATAGCTGCTTTCTTACTTCTGTGTTGTAGTTTTGTTCTTTTGGCCAATGGGAAGCGAACGGTGGGAGGAAGGAAGAAGCCTGGGTGTTCATCCCCCTCCCTCTCTGTCTCTTGCAGCTTCTCCGGAGGAGGCTCTGTCTGCCCCAGGGCTCCAATGGCTGTCAGACCTGCTGTGGTTCCAATCTTCCTCGGAAGATCCCAGCCTCTGGCTCTGACCACACTACCCCCTCCCCCTGACCCTCTGACCGAGGGGTGGGAGGCACTTCCTTCCATTGCTGTCCTCTGGGGGCCTCATTAGCCTGTTTGGTGCCTCACCTCCTTCCACAACTGTGTAACCCATGCCCACCGTTCCACTCCCTCTGGGTCACATACTTCCAGTGGTTTCTCTCACCCTGGTTAGCCCCTAATGACACAGCTATATTTGATTGGGTTTTTTTTTTAATGTTTATTTATTTCTTTTGAAAGGGAGGGGGGCAGCCACAGAGGGAGAGAGAGAATCCCAAGCAGGCTCCTGCTGTCAGTGTGGAGCCCGACATGAAACTTGATCTCGCAAACAGTGAGATCATGACCTGAGCCAAATCAAGAGTCAGACCCTTAACCAACCGAGCCACCCAGGTGCCCCTGATTGGTTTGGTTTTTAAAGACATTTTCACAAATCCATGACACCCCCCCACACACACACACCTTTGCTTGCTTGCCTGAAAAAATCATATTTCATACTCAGGGTTCAGCTTAGAATTTCTTTCCTTTCTAAAGGCTCTCCCATCTCCCACTCCTACCTCATCTCACCTCAGCTGTCCCCCTGAATTCCCTGCCTGCTTCTGGACTCTTCCAGCCCTTGGATTCATCTACTTGTTCCATATAATCATTCCTATGTCTGGCTTTTTTTTTTTGAGAGAGAGAGAGAGAGAGAGAGAGAGAGAGAGAGAATTCCAAGCAGGCTTCATGCTCAACTTGGAGCCCAACACAGGGTTCAATCCCATAAACCTGGGATCATGACCTGAGCCAAAGTCAAGAGTCAGATGCTCAACTGACTGAGTCACCCAGGCGCCTTAGGACGGCAATTTCTTGATGGCAGAAACTAAATTGTATGCACCTACTTGTATATTTGAAATATGATAGGTGTGCAATAAATGTTGATGGAACTCCTTCAGGAGTAATGGTGGCTTCCTCTGTTTAAAACAAGAACAAGGAGCGGTAGAGAGACTTGAGAGAGGGGTTAGTGTTTAACGGGGACCGAGGTGCAGTTTGGAAAGCTGAAAGAATTCTGGAGACGGATGGTGGCGATGGTGGTGCAACAGCGTGAATGCACAGAATGCCACCGAACTGCACGCTTCGAAACAGCTCAAATGGTAGTTTTTACGTTATGTGTATTTTATCACAATAAAAACAGCCAAGCTAACCACAATAAAAATACCCTTTATTCTCAACTGTAAAATGAAGCTGCATACCCCATGAACCGTCGATTCTCCTTTGGGATTCGTACCTTGGGAATGTGTTCACGCTTGCGCGCGAGGAAGGAAGCAAGTCCGCTGAATTTCCCAGCAGCTTTATTTGCAACAGCAGCAGGGAAGGGGGGGAAGAGAGACAACCCAAAAGTCCCGTTAGGAAAATGGATGAATAAATGGCACCATTGCAAACTATGGCATGCTATATAATATTGAGAATGAAATCCATGAGAACTTCATTGATCAACGTGGCCAGTGCCAATACCACAGGGTTGAGTAAAACAGAGGCAGCAAATTATAGCTACGGTGTGATACTGTTTCGTAAATCTCAAAACGAAGCAAGAGCATAATGTATTGCCCACAGCTTCGTTCATGTACACAGCAAAAGTATGAAAACACGCAATTTTGGGTTAGTGGTTAACCTGAAGGGAGGGAACAAGGTAGAATGAGAGTATTGGCCTGTAATATTTTATTTCCTGCAGAAGGAGGGCATTCTGAAATACATACGGCAAAATATTACGCATTTCTTAAATCAAGTGAATGGGATGCATGGAGGCCAATTACATTTTTCTGTACTGTCCTGTATTCTTGGAATAGCTTATAATTTAAACTCTAAACACTAAATTAAGTTGATCGCTGACACATACCAATTCTAACCAAATTCTCACTACCTACCAGCTGGCCAACGCAGGCATCTGCCCGCTTCCTCAAGCACGAGGCCATGGGAGAAGATTTGAATAGGGAGAAATAATTGCAACAGGATGATCTGGACAAGTAAAAACCTCACGCTACATCACATGACGCACGCCCACACGCCAGTCGGTTGTGGAGGGCTGAATAAAAAATACAAATTGCCACAGGAGGATTACAATAGCATAGAAATAGAATATTCTCTCTTTTGTATTAAGAATCAGGTCATTGCCTGAAAGTAAAGTTTCCACTAATGAGAGCCTTTGCGGGGAAGATTGTTTCCCAGGGGCTGGTAACAATGCAGGCAGGGGAGTAGTGAATTTCGTGTTGTCTGGCCTCAGCGGGCCTCCCAGGAAAAGCCAGACCGAGGAATCGCAGAACTGATCGAGGAGCATAAGCCAGGACGGCAGGGTGCCAGTGGCTACCTGCCCAAGAGTTCCAGCGACCCACAGAGGAAACTTCACCCAGGCCTGAAGTGCATTGAATCTTTAAAATCTCATCTAACTGCTCACCTACGATCTCTTCCATTGCACCCCTGTCAAACCTCTGCCCCAAGACTTCCAGAGTTGGGGCCCCACTGTTTTTGAGGCATCTGATTATATTATTGGACCATTTTAGTTGTTGGAAGAGTCTTACGGGTTTAAAAAAAAATTTTTTTTAATGTTTATTTATTTTTGACAGAGAGACAGAGCATGAGCTGGGGTGGGGCGGGGTGGGCAGGGGGGAGGGAGACACAGAATCCGAAGCAGGCTCCAGGCTCCAAGCTGTCAGCACAGAGCCCGACGCGGGGCTTGAACTCACGAACCACAAGATCATAACCTGAGCCGAAGTCGGATGCTCAACTGACTGAGCCACCCAGGCACCCCTACAATTGACTTATTTTATTTTATTTATTTATTTTTTTAACATTTTATTTATTGTTGAGACAGGGAGAGACAGAGCATGAACAGGGGAGGGTCAGAGAGAGGGAGACACAGACTCCGAAACAGGCTCCAGGCTCTGAGCCATCAGCCCAGAGCCCGACGCGGGGCTCAAACTCATGGACCGCGAGATCATAACCTGAGCCGAAGTCGGACGCTCAACCGACTGAGCCACCCAGGCGCCCCGAGTCTTAGGTTTTTTAAGAGAAACAATCAGAACTAAAGCAGGAGACATAAGCAAAGTGTGTGTAGGGTGTGGGCACGTGTGCATTTGGGAGATCACGCCTCAAAATATAAAATATTAATATTCTGAGGGTTGGGACTGCTGGTGATTTTTATTTTCTTCTTTTTGTCTTCATTTCCCAAAACGAACACGTTTTACTTTGGTAAAGTGGGCAGAGGTAACGCACGGATTTTAAACTCAGCGGGGCGAGAAAGTTCTTTCTCACAAACGTGAAATAGGCCCTCTCCCGTCTTGTGTCCATTGGTACCAGTTCCATCAGATCTGTCAACTGGGCAGCTCAGAACTTTCGCTGGGCCTGGCTCACACTGGACACATGCCACCCGCCCGTGTGAGAAGAAAGGAGCTTTTCGGTAGCTACAGGAAATGTAAGCATGTCCACCCTTCACGTCAGTGAGCTGGGAAAACCCAGGTTCCTCCCTCACATTTCAACCAGCACCTTCCAGAAATGCAATGACTTCCAGCTAAAGACAGGTTAGCAGAGGAATGTTTTGGTCTGAGTGCTCCAGAGTGAGTCGGGGAGGGGCAGAGACGGACGGAGAGAGAGACAATCCCAAGCAAGCTCCAAGCTGCCGGCCCGGAGCCCAACGCAGGGCTTGAACTCACAAAACCGTGAGATCAGGACCTGAGCCAAAACCCAGAGTCAGCCGTTTACCCAGTGGAGCCGCCTGCGCCCCTAACAGGTACCATCTTAACTGACGCTTCGCCCGGAATGCCCTCTTCCCCACCACCCCAATCCAGACACACAGCGTGTCCCAAACCCTGCGTGTCTCTGCATGTGCTCACTTTGTTGGAAAGAAAAGCCCAAGCTTTTATCAGAGCCTCAAAAATGTGGGCCCCCTGGGATGATGGGTGCAGCCCAGAGCCGGCTTCTCAGCCAGCCCGCTCCGGGTCCTCATCCGTTGCCAGGCAGGCATGAGCTGTGTGATTTCGGCCATCTCCTGGGGCTCCTGCTGCCCCTCCCTTAGCCCACCATCCAGGCCCTTGGGTACCAGAAATTATTTCAAGAGCCTGGAGGGAGCCCGACCTTCCCTGTCTATCACAGCCTCCCACGGGACCTGCCGGGGAGCAATGAGGATGTCTGCCTGCCTGGTGACAGGATTTTCAGCCAACAAAACCCTCCAGCAGGCAGGAGGCTTGTGTGGCCTGTCCGGCTACAATGTATTCTCTTCGGTCATTTTGACTGAAGCTAAGTGCCGGGAGGGATTTGAATCTCAATGCTGCTGCCTCCGAAATAAGCTTAGAAAAATATACAGGCTCTCTCCAACAAAGAGCAAGCCTGGCTGAGTGTGAAGAACCACGATGGGGTTGGGATAAAGACACCCAGGCAGACACCGTCCAATTGAGCAGGGTCTCAGGACACCAGAAGGAGATTAACCTCTCACTGGAGGGACGGATTGAGCCTGCAGGGGAGACACTGGCTTTGCACAGAAAGGTGGGGTGAAGGCAGGGTGTGGCCGGGAGGGACGGGGACTGTGTCAAAAAAAACTTGATGGCACTCACCTGAATGATGCATCAGGGAAGTCAAGGGCCTTAGTAGGGAGAGGGCTGTGTCAAGGACACACAGGGGAGGATGTTTGCTGCAACACAGTTGTCAACGGCAACAGAGTGGAGGAGAAAACCTGTCCTCACATCGCACATGGCCAGGAGGCTGCATCAGTGCACTAGTTACGTGAAAAAAAAGCAAGGTGTAGCGTGTGTTGTCTGTTGTGTATGTTCCTCTCTATGGGAATATGCCTGTACATCCGCATAATATCTCCAAGAGAATTCCCAAGAAATAGGTTAGGAGTGGGGTGCAGACTCACTTTTCACTATATACCTTTCTAGACCCTTTGAATTGTTTACCATGTGCCTGTATTCATGTTTGAAAATATAAATACATAAATAAATACATACATACAAAAATAACGACTAAAAAGGAAAGGGGTGGGGAGAAGTTACTCAACCACTCCCCTTCCTCCAGAATCAGTCCTGCCATCCCTTCCCAGGTTTCACGGCTAGTTTTATGTGTCAACTCAGCTGGGCCCAAACTGGACTCAGATACTTGGACAAACATTATTCCAGATGTTTCTAGGAAGGTATTTTTTACATGAAATTAACATTTAAATCAGTAGACTGGGTGCCCCTGGGTGGCTCAGCAGGTTAAGCGTCCAACTTTGGCTCAGGTCATGATCTCATGGCTCGTGAGTTCGAACCCCGTTTCGGGCTCTGTGCTGACAGCTCAGAGCCTGGAGCCTGCTTCGCAATTCTGTGTCTCCCTCTCTCTCTGCCCCTCCCCCACTCACGGCCTGTCTCTCTCTCTCTCTCTCTCTCTCTCTCTCTCTCTCTCTCTCTCTCAAAAATGAATAAACATTAAAAATCAATCAATCAATCAGTAGACTGGGCAAAGTAGATTACCCTCTGTGATTTGGGTGGGGCTAATCTAATCAGGTGATGGCTCTGAGAGGAAAAAGGCTGAGAACCCTTAAGGAAGAGCCAGTTTGACCAGCAGATGCAATTTTTGACTCCAACTGCAATTCTTTCCCGGGTCTCCAGCCTGCCAGCCTACTCTGCAAATTTTAGACCTGCCCGCCTCCACAATTGTGTAGACTAATTCCTTAAAACAAATTAAATAGATCTCTTTCCTACACGCTATATATATATAGTCAAGAAATAGTCAAGAGTCAAGAAGTAATCCTGCTTTGAGTTCTATCATTTAATCCCTACAGCTACCATATGCCATGCTATTGGTTCTGTTTCTTTGGAGAACTCTGACTTGAGGGCTTAAGGGAATCACTGAGCCCAGGCTTGTGCACAGGCAGAGTGAGGGGACCTTTGTCACCCACTGGGCAAAGGGCAGGGGATGGCCACTGACCTCACTCTGGGGAGCAGAGCTTCGAGAAAGACAAGTGTAGCCCATTCTTGGTCAGCATGCAGAACGAGCCCTCCGGTGGCCCTCCCACAGACTCCCTGAGCGGTAACAGATAGGTTCCTTTGCGTCCTCCTGGCCCTTCCTCACGCTCTGTCTTCTCTTTTTCCTCTCTTACTCTCCAAGTCCTTTCTCTTCTGTGTCTTCTCTGTAAACAAGGTTACACCAACAAGGCAAGAATGAAGATGTTGCCTGTTGCTGTTTCCTCCCTGGGTACGATCCTGTTGGCCTCAGTTCAGTTACCGTCATGGCCTCTGAGGCCAGCACATTCCACTGAGCAGAAAGGACAATCAGCCAGCTACTTCGTCTCAAAGAACCAAGTAAGAAGTTTAACCATTTTCCCCCCAGCTGTTCTTGTTTGACCAAATAAGACCAGGCAATTCAAGTCAAGATGATTGAAAATGACATGTATAGATACCCTGCTTTTTTCTCCCTTCCCAACTCATGACACACTGAATTATTCATTCAGACTGTGTTATTCATTGTTCATTCCACCATGAAAAGGGGCATAAAATGATCTCAAACCTAAGGTCCTTGCATTGGGTGGTCTTTTGAAAATGAGTCTCCTTCCATGGATGCAGCTTCAATTAAGCACTCAATCCACAAAGACTAAACCCAGTTATGATTAAGGCATCACTCTAGGCACCGAAAGGATTCAAAGGACCAGAAAAAGAGCTTAGGTACAAGAAGATTAGATAAAGCACACACGTAAATAGATCATAAATTAGCAAAACGGTATAAGGCTATACAAGTGACAAATCAGAGGGGAGCAAGTGACAAATCACTGTGGGCTGGAGTGTTTCTGAAGGCTCTGGTTTGGATGCCAGTGATGGCCAGGAGTCAAGAATAATCCTGCTTTAATTTCTGTTACATCATGTAATCCCTACAGCTACCCAGCAGGGTGAATAATTCAGGGAGATCTTCCCACTGTCCAGGTGGGTTCAGTTTGAGTCAACAAATACTTCCTGCCACGCATCAGGAATGAGTGTTCAAAGAAGCCAGGTGCTTTGACCAACGTTTATCCCGCACATCAAAGCCAGAATTGGGGCTGGATTTCCCAAACCCCCTGGTTGGGGCTCTGTTCACTAAATGAGAGAAACAGACAAGGCTTTCCAGGCAAGGGCATCAAAAGGCACAAAGTCCCAGGGGCACAAGGAAAGAGTGGACAAACCAGGTCACCTGGTACAGTGGGAGAGAGGGCTCACTCTCCGTCTCTCCGTAGCATGCACACATACACGCATTCCTTGTTTTCCTCAAATTACACTCTGCCTGAGAGAATATGAACAGCAAGCAAAGAATTAATCGCATATCAGCTGAATCAGGATCTGAAAGGACAGCTTTGATCTCCAGGCCCTTGCCCCCCATAGGAATCCGGCTCCAAGCCGATTCAGCAATTAATATAATGATACAAAAGCTTCTACTTGGGGGTAACATGATGTCGGAAACTCCTAGAGGAAGTAATAGTAACGCTATTCAGCAAAATAAATAAATAAATGAAAGGAGCTTTATTATGTATGCAAAGTTATGCGCACTGTTCCAGAACAGATAACGTTTGGCACAATTTCAGCTACACACAAAAGAATTATCAGTGAGACAAGGAATTTTTTCTAGGAGCAGTAATTAGTGGGGTGAGGTGTTCACTTCAGCTCATTGGCCTGGGGCTTCCAACTGGACAAGATTTTGCCATGGGGTGACCCGTACAGATACAGTATAACTGGGAGCTGTTACAACCCCAGCTGATGTGAGCAGAAAGAATTGAGTGTGACCTGCCAAGAGATACTGGACAGTGACCTCCGCTTTCTCTTCCCTGGTTGGCCAGTTTCCTTATCTGTACAGTCAGGATAATAAAACTAAGAAAAGTGTCTTTGAAGGCCTCCGAGGGCACATCCACGTGGGAACAACTGCTACCATCATCATGACCTTTCCTCCCAGGCAAACATCAGTGAAGACATGGAGAAGCATGCTGGGGGCCTTGTCAAGGGGTCTACCGACTTGGACAGATGCACAGAGTGAAGTGCAACTTCGTCTGGGCTCTTTCCTCGACCTGGCTGCTGGGTTCTGCAGGGTCCGCCTTTAATATCCTTTAAGAGATGGGAATGCAAGCTGGCGCAGCCACTCTGGAAAACAGGATGGAGGTTCCTCAAAAAGCTAAAAATAGACCTACACTACGACCCAGCAATTGCACTGCTAGGCGTTTATCCAAGGGATACAGGTGTGCTGTTTCGAAGGGACACATGCACCCCCACGTTTATAGCAGCGCTATCGACAATAGCCAAAGTATGGAAAGAGCCCACATGTCCATCGATGGATGAATGGATAAAGAAGATGTGGTATATATATATATATATATATATATATACACACAATGGAGTATTACTCGGCCATCAAAAAGAATGAAATCTTGCCATTTGCAACTACATGGATGGAACTGGAGGGTATTATGCTAAGTGAAATTAGAGAAAGACAAATATCATATGAGTTCACTCATATGAGGACTTTCAGAGACAAAACAGATGAACATAAGAGAAGGGAAACAAAAATAATATAAAAACAGGGAGGGGGACAAAACAGAAGAGACTCATAAATATGGAGAACAAACAGAGGTTTACTGGAGGGGGTGGTGGGAGGGGGGATGGGCTAAATGGGGAAGGGGCACTAAGGAATCTACTCCTGAAATCATTGTTGCACTATATGCTAACTAATTTGGATGTAAATTTAAAAAAAAAAAAAATATATATATATATATATATATATATATATATATATATATATATATATTCTTTAAGAGATACAGACTCTCTACTGCTGAGATCTTAATTCCTACTCAGCAGATTCCCATCGAGTGGTGGAACTCCCTCTGGTGTCCTGGACAAATGTTCATGCTTCCATGGATGCTGGTCGAACCCAAGTAATGAAGGGAACAGGCCACTTCAGGAGGCAGCCAGCTTATTCTATGAAGGTCACTGTAAATGGTAGAAGTCCTTTATTCAGAAGTTAAATCTATTCTTGATAATTCCCAGGACTGGGAATTAACTTCTGTCTACACCCTCATCTAAGTGGTTACCCAAGTTCCAAAAGACTATCAATATGAAAACCACCCCCGATCTGAGCTTCTCCGATCCAGGTGAAACACCCACAATTTACCTTTGTAACACAATGGCTATAAGCTTCAAATGTGACAGGCCATGTTTGGAATCCCTTATCTCCTGTTTTCTACTGAAGTGCCCTTGGGCAAGTTACTTAATATGCAAATCTTTCTTTTCTGCACCTGTATGATGAGAATTAAAGGATAGAAATGCCCACTTCAGAGCTGCTAGGGCAGACACACCCCCTGGTCTCATGCCCTCATACGATCTCCTCCCCTTGAGTATGGGCAGGAAATGTGACAGGTTCCCAAAGTATACAATATAGCACAGGTGGCAGGATATCACTTCCATTATTATGTCACGTAAGAGTCTGACATCCATTTTGCTAACAGACACTGTCCTTGTTGGCTTTGATGAACTGAGCAGCCACATTGGTGAGGGCCACATGGCAAGGAACTGAGGGCAGCCTCTGGCCAACAACTAATTAGGAACTGATGGCCTCCAGGTGATAACCAGTGAGAAACTGAGGCCCTTGGTCTGACAGCCGGCAAAGACCTGAACCTTGCCAACTACCAGCTGAACTTGGCAGATCCTCGCCCAGTCAAGCCTTCAGCTGAGAACCCAGACCTTGATTAGTCTTACAAAGAATCCAACCTCGCCTGGACTCCTGAACACAGAAAACTGTAAGATAATACATGTGTTGTTTTAAACCACTAAGTTTGATGGAGTGCCTAGGTGGCTCAGCTGGTTGAGCGTCTGATTTTGGCTCAGGTCACGACCTGGTGGTTGAGTTTGAGCCCCACCTCGGGCCTGCAGCCCCACATCAGACTCGGAGCCTGCTTCAGGTTCTGTGTCTTCTTCTCTCTCTGCCCCTGCCCTGCTTGTGCTCTGTCTTACTCTGTCTCTCAAAAATAAATAAATGTAAAAAAAAATTTTTTTTATTTTTAATGTTTTATTTATTTTTGAGAGAGAGACAGAGCATGAGCAAGGGAGAGACAGAGAGAGAGAGAGAGAGAGGGAGACACAGAATCACAAGCAAGGTCCAGGCTCCAAGCTGTCAGCACAGTGTCAACATACAGCCAGATGGGGGACTCGAACCCACAAGCGGTGACATCATGACCTGAGCCAAAGTCGGAGGTTTAACCGGCTGAGCCACCCAGGCGCGCCTCCAGGCCTCCAGGAAAATGTACCTGTGTTACTGAGCTGGGAAGGGCCCTTCAGGAAAATATATTATCTTCACACAAGCAAGCTGCCACCCTGGGAAGCAAACACAGGACTCTGAGGGAAAGGGCACAGCTTTGTTTTTGACGTGGGAGGGCCATTTGGAGCACGGAGCACCACCAGGAAAGGGCATATCTGGAAAAGGCCCTGTCTGGGAGGGCTTCCTAGGGGAATAGCATCCAAACACATGGCACAGGGAGAGGACTAAGAAAGGGGAACAAACCTACCCCAGGATCCTGTCTGAGGAGGCAGTGCCTGCATTTTAATATTCCATGCTCCAGCACCTGGAGGGCTCCACAGGTGGGGACTCTCCCCGTCGGACCCAGAAATATCGAGTCCCCACTCTGTGCTCAGCCTGGTTGCACCGCGCCTGTATTCGTGCACAGAACCCCTGTATGTCACTAAATTAGGTCTGAGTTTAAGAGCCTTAGGGACAGAGACCACATCTTTTTTATCTTTGACTCTTCCTCCCCGCAGGTGCTAACCAAGCTGTAGCAAACTGAGCTCTGCGGTGAGGAAATCTCGGTAGCTAGTCTTTGGAGAACTTTCATGGCAAAGGGGGCAAGAAAGGGACGGTGAAGAGTTGGAGGAAGAGAAGGAGGAGTTGGGGGTGTCTAAGGGCAGAGCGGGAGCCCGGCATTCGGCTGAGTAAGGAATGAGTGGGAGCCCCGCGGATGTTGCGGGTGGGGGGAGCCTGGCAGGTGCTGAGCGAGAGGAGCACCCCGGAAAGGGTGGGGGAGGTGAAGAGGCTCCAAAGTGAGGAGGCTAGACAGACGCAGGGTCTCTTGCACGGCTCAGGAAGCTGAGCCAAAGCTTTCCTCCGGGAGTGAAAGGGGACTTGGGAAAAGATAAGGAGCTCTGGACAAGCTGCAGCGACAATAGCTTCCTCATTTTCCAGAACAGGAGCATCATCCAGACACAGTTTTCTGATACTTATCAGGCCTTATGTCTCAACTTTTTATTCCATTAAAAAAAAAAAAAATGCGGTCATTATGGAAATCACCGCTGAGGGCAAGTGAAAATGAAAGGGAATTTAGCAGCAGGCGGGAAGCAACAATGGAGAATCATTTCCTGCAAAGAGATAAATATACCTTTCCATGTTTACACTCGGTTGTGTTTGCTAAAGAACACCCAAGTTAAAATAAGAATGGTGGTTATCAGGCTGCCTGGGTGGCTCAGTCTGTTGAGCGCCGACCTCAGGTCATGATATCACAGTCTGTGAGTTCAAGCCCTGCATCCGGCTCTGTGCTGACATCTCCGAGCCTAGAGCCTGCTTTGGATTCTGTGTCTCCCTCTCTCTCTGCCCCTCCCCTGCTCATGATCTCTCTCTCTCTCTGTCAAAAATAAACATAAAACAATTTTTTTTTAATGGTAATTACCTGGGGTTTGAGGGGAGGGGTGAATGAGACAGATTGGGAAAGGGATAGGAGTGAGACTTTTTATTAGATATTTTTTTACACTGTTTTGATTTTGGGAACCAATTAAATAATAATTAAAAAAGAAAAAACTGGGGTGCCTGGGTGGCTCGGTCCGTTAAGCCTCTGATGGTTCTTTTAGGCTCAGGTCATGATCTCGTGGTTTGTGAGTTGGAGCCCATATGGGGCTCTCTGCTGTTAGCACAGAGCCCCCTTTGGGTCCTCTCTACCGCTCCCCCGCACGCACGTGTGTGCTCTCTCTCTCAAAAAATAAACAAACAAACAAACATTTTAGGAAGAAAGAAAGAAGGAAAGAAAGAAGGAAAGAGAAAGAAAGAAAGAAAGAAAGAAAGAAAGAAAGAAAGAAAGAAAGAAAAAACTGTTTGAAAACTTTGTCTAGAGAGTGTTATGGGGACAAAAAGAAATCCCCGTCAGAAACAAAGCCTCACCCTTTATCTGGTTGCCTTACAAGAGGCCCCAGCCACCAGGAAGGCCACAAGGCAAGAAATGTTGGGACAATATTTTTTATTAGGACAACTGGGTAAGTTGGGGATCACTTTCTGTTACACAGAGAACAACAGAATGTTTCTTCATCTGCATAATGAAAGACTAGGGCTAGAAGAGCTCATCAGACCCTTCCAGCTCTAATGGTCTCACGGTCTTTGAGTGAGTTTTCTTGGTTCGGTGTCGTAGGTCAGTACTGTTTCCCTCTATCTAGCCTGCCAGGTTTCCCTGGGGCTGAGCCTTCATCATTCTGTGTCGTCCCATTCCCACCACCCCCCATAACCCCAACCCCACTCTCCGTCCATTCAGAGCCTCATCTTTGAAAAACTTAAGGCAGCCCAGTTTGGAGGAAACACAGAGGCCATTAGATCAAAGTTATATTTACTTGTCAAAGTAAACGGACGAACTTGCTACCCGCACCCTTTGCCCACAAAAACTATGGAGACAAGCTTTACCCAACGCTGAACTGGTGCCATCTAGTGGCTCATGGTGTCACCCAGCCACCCCACAAGAGACTGTACCCTTCAAAAAAAGTTTTTGTGAACAATATTAAGGTTTCTTTGAGGCTAGCCCTGGGTGAAATTGTGAAATACAAGGCAAATTTTCCCATTTTCCAGTTTTCCTTGTTTGGAATTCTTCCCCCTGAAAGGCAGGTGTAATGGCGAGAAAAAAATGCTGGAGTGAGGCCAACCTAACTAAGCCAAATGTGTCCTGTGCCACCTATTAGCTGCAGGATCCGGGACAGGTTGCAAAACTTCCCTGAGTCTCGGGTCCGTCCTCTGCAAAATGTGGACAGTACATCCTTCTTACAAAGTCATCGTGGGGAGTGAGTGTGACGAAGCGTACATAGCACTGAGCATGTACCCTAAACATGAGCTCTGTCCTCAAGTACATCATTATTTTTGAAATGGGCGTGAAAAAGACAAATATTGAGCTCTGGTCCCTAGAGGTATTCAAATAGAGGGTAGATAACCTCTGTTTATATGCCTGCAGGAAACAATTACATGCAGAGAGTTCACCAGAAGAGGCTTTAAGGAAATTGAGAGATGTGGGCAAACTAATAAGGGACGCGGAAACACACCCAGAAACCTCACAGCACAAAGCCATTTCAATGCCCAGGACTAGTGGGACAAGGAAAGTTGACACTGTAATGGAGTCCAAGGAAATCTGAGCCTGGGAGGAGGGGCAGTCTGGCAGGGGCCGTAGTCTTGGAGGGATAGAGCCACTCCAGAACCCAGTGCCAAGGCAGCCAGGGAGCTGGGAAGAAATAGCCCGACTTCTCTCCCCGTGACCTCCCAACTCCTGCCCATGCTCACCATTGGCCATCCCCAACCAGGGTAGCAGTCAGTGGGCTCCACCTCAAGGGGCACGGAGCAGGGCACAGACACCAGAGAATGGGTCTGGGGGAGACACCCCGAGGAAAACCACTGCAGAGTGTCACAGAGGGACAAGTATCCGACCAGGTGATATCCAAGAATAAATTCTGAGGAGAAGGGAAGAAGGAAGGAACGACCCAACATTTACCAAATACCTATGTTATGCTATTCACAATGTCTTTTCACTATCTCCTATGTCTCAGCAATTGGTATTGTTATCTTCCTTTTTTACAGATGAAGGAACAAAGCTGGGCAAAACCAAACCACCTGCGTTGAGTCACCCAGCAGGGAAGCATGGAATCCCATCCCTGGTTTCTGGATGCCAGTATCCCTCTAGGTGATCCCCGCCACCCCAGCGGTAGCTCCGGGAGGTACAGGACAGACAGACCAGGCAACAAGGAGGAGAGGGCAGCAGCCCATCAGCCTGAGGGGGAAAGAAAAGGCCTCCGACTCCCTGAATAAGGGATTACATTTTCCTTATTGTCATGAAAAGAATTCCCCTTTCCTGGCAAATAAAGCCCATAAAGTGAAGCTCAAACAGCATTGTGGGGAGGTTTAGAATGAGGAGGGCAGAATAAATATCTGCCAGGGGATTAAGACTATCCTCCTTGGTTCTCCTGGAGGCCCAGGAGCCAACCCTCTAAGAGTATTATACAAAGGGGCAGGGAAGGTGGGGGACAATGCTAAAAGACAGAACATTGAATATTCACTCATCTGAAAATCCCCCAAAGACATTCTTTTCTGAGAAGATGGTCGGACTAATCCAGACCGGCCGACTGATTGAATGGCCAAGCAGACAGATTTTTTTTCCCAACAGATTTATAGCTTCAGCTAAAAAAAAAAAAAAAAAAAAACAACAACAAAAAAAAACAGTTGTTTGGATAAACTGTCAAACCCCCGCAGGGCCCACTTGATATCTTGACTTGTCGGGTCAGAGAGGAGAATGGCTACCACTTGGAAAGACTGAAGGTTTGTTGTTTCCTGCTGCTCCCTGGAGATCTAGGTAGTAAATGGAGCCCCAGAGGTCATCATTAAGGAGAAGCCAATAGGAGGTCTCAGGGGAGTTGTGTTTCTGTCCTGTTTCGAGGAGCCCAGAGGCATTTGCGATTCTGCTCCCACCTTCTCTACCTTTGCCAAACTCACGACCTCATGCCTGAATATCTGCTAGTTTTTCTGGGGCTCTGCCACGATCCACTCTGAGGTTCCTGATCTCCCCAGTCCACCCAGCATCTCAGAGCCAGAATAATCCTCCTCGACCTGCTCTCATTCCTCATTCGGTCCCTCCTATGAATGCAAGCAACAGTATTCTGAG
Organism: Prionailurus bengalensis; assembly: GCF_016509475.1. Lineage (NCBI taxonomy): Eukaryota > Metazoa > Chordata > Mammalia > Carnivora > Felidae > Prionailurus > Prionailurus bengalensis. The sequence continues at coordinate 69,175,665 of NC_057356.1, read as the reverse complement.
AAGGTGGGAGTGTGGGCCAGGCCTGGAGAGCCGTGCAAAAGCTGGAGTGGAAGTCGGGAAATGGACTGTCCCGAGGCAGGACGCGGAAGTGAGGGCAGCCCCAGTGAGCCACAGGTCACCAGGAAACCTGGAGGTCATTGGGAAGCAGTCGGGAAGACAGGAATGTGAAGAACTGGCGGCAAGGATGGTGAGAAAGAACACAGGCGCGGAGAGGAGATCTGGGTTCAAATCCCAGCCCTGTCCCTTTGAACCTTGTTTATCTTATCTGTAAAATGAAACAACAGCACCTGCTGCCGTGGACACTGAGATGTGCCTCCCTCGTCTCTCTTCAGGAATGAAGGACTTCTTCTCCCTCTGTCAGGAGTGCTGTCAGTCCTCAGCCGTCTCAGTCGTCTCTGAGAATTGGCTGAAGACAACTGCTTCACATCTTCCTGGAGAAGCCCCATCCAGTGACGAATCCATGGGTGGGACAGAGGCCCAGCCCCCACCCAGGTTGGGACAAGTCAGAAGGAACAACCAGCTCCAGAGGTCCCCTAGGTAGGAGCAGGTGCTGGCTGATACCTTCACTGGGACGGCATCCCACCCTAACCTGACCCTCTGATCAGTCCTGTCTCCTTTCCACGATACTGAATCCATGAGCAGTACTTAATCTCTCTCAGACTCTGCTTTCTGGGAAGCCCAATCTGGGCCATCTACCTCATCTATTCAGGAGTTTCCAGAAAGTGGCAAATGTAAAGCATGCAGTCACAACACCCAGTATAAGAGATGTCAATCGGGGTGGCTCAGTCGGTCAAGCATCTGACTTCAGCTCAGGTCATGATCTCGCAGTTCATGGGTTCCAGCCCCATGTCCGGCTCTCTGCTGACAGCTCAGAGCCTAGAGCCTGCTTCAGATTCTGTGTCTCCCTTCTCTCTACCCACCTCCGCCCCCTAGTTGTGCTCGCTCTCTCTCTCTCTCTCTCTCTCTCACCTCTCTCTCTCTCTCTCTCTCTCTCAAAAACAAAGAAAGATAAATAGAAAGCAAGATGCAGAAGATTGTATACAGTATACTATCCTGGGAGTGTTTGTAATTCATAGAATTTTTCTGGAAGGATATAATACTGATATTGGTAGAAGCCTTGGAAATAGGGAACTGGAAGTTATTGGAGAGAGAAGGTATATCAGTGTGCTTGGGCTTTCATAACAAAGTGCCACAGATTAGCAGGTTTAAACAGAAATTTATTTTCTTAAAATTCTAGAGGCTAGAAGTCCAAGATCAAGGTGTCCAGGTTCTTCTGAAGCCTCGTACTGATCATCCATATAAACTCATTTTACTTTAATTACCTCTTCAATTCAATGCAGTCCCTATCAAAATCCCAGCAGACTTTTTGTAGAAATTAACAAGCTGATCCTAAAATTTATATGGAAACATAGAGGACCCAGGAGAGCCGAAACAACTTCAAAAAGAATAAAGTTGGAAAACATATGCTAGCTGATTTCAAATTTGGCTGTAAAGTTACATGACAGTGACATGCTGCTACAAAGATAATCAAATAGATGGATGGACCAGAAGTGAAAGTCCAGAAATAAATCCTCCCCTTTCTGGTCAATTGATTTGCAATAAAAGTGCCACAGCAGTTCAATGAAGAAAAGACCATGGTCTCAGCAAACGGCGCTAGAAAAATGGAATATCCACATGCAAAAAGATTGATTTGGACCTTATGTCAAATGAAACTGAGTTACAAAAATTAATTCAACCCAAATGTAAGAACTAAACCTTTTTTGTTTTAGTTTAGTCTAGGTTAGGTTAGTTTAGTTTAGTTTAGAAAACATGGGAAAGAAATAATTACCTCGGGATAGGCAAAGATTTCTTAGGTATAATACCAGAATCACAATTTTTTTTTTAATCAATACATTGAACTTCATCAAAATTTAAAACTCTTGTGGGGCACCTGGGTGGCTCAATCAGATGAGTGTCCCGCTCGTGATTTCAGCTCGAGTCATAATCCCAGAGTCGTGGGATGGAGACCCACACCGGGCTCCATGCTGAGCAGGGAGCCTGCTTAGGATTCTTTCTCTCCCTTTGCCCCCTCCCCCTACCTCTCTAAAATTAACAATTTTTTTTAAAAAGGGAGAAAAAAATTTTAACTTTTTCACTTTGTTAGACATTATTAAGAAAATAAAAAGACAAGTCAGAGTCAGGGAGGACATATTTGCAAAGCTTATAAAACACTTGTATCCAGCATGAATACATAACTCTTACAACTCGATAAGAAGACAAATAATCCACTTTTAAATGGCCAAAAGAGTTGAACACATACTTCAGAAAGCTGAATGTCAAATAAGCATGTGAAAAGATGCTCAACATCATTAGACTTTAGGGAAATGCAGTCAAAAACCACAACGATATGCCACTACATAGCCATTACAATGACAATAATTAAAAAGACAGACAATACCAAGTTTTGGCAAGGGCATACAGAAACTGGAACCCTCATACATTGCTGGTGGGGATATCAAAAGATACAGGTGCGTTAGAAAACAGTTTGGGGGTTTCTTAAAAAGTTCAACATAAACAACATGTAACCAAGCAATTTCACTCCTAGGTATCTGCCTGAAGATAAATGAAAACACGTGTCCACACGAAAATTCGCACTCAGATGTTCACCACCGGTGTGTTCATCAGAGCCAAAAACCTGAAACAACACAAATGTTCGTCTGTGGCTGAACTAATAAATTGTGATATAGCTGTAAACGGAATTCTATTCAATAACAAAAAAGAATGACTGACTCATACACGCAACTTAGACTGAGACAGTCTAAGTGAATTTCAAAAGCATTGTGCTAAACAAAAGAAGCCAGACACAAAACACTGCATACTGTATGATTCCATTTACGTGATATTCTGGAAAAGGCAAAACTATAGTGACAGAAAGCAGATCAATAGCTGTTGGGTCCCATGGATGGGAGAAAGGGATTAGCTATGAAGAGGCAGGATGGAACTTTGGGGAAGATGGAAATGTTCTACATCATGATCATGGTGGTGCCTATATGACTGTATTTATCTGTCAAAACAATAAATTCTATGCTAAAAAACTGGGGGAATTTTGGGGCGCCTGGGTGGCGCAGTCGGTTAAGCGTCCGACTTCAGCCAGGTCACGATCTCGCGGTCCGTGAGTTCGAGCCCCGCATCAGGCTCTGGGCTGATGGCTCAGAGCCTGGAGCCTGTTTCCGATTCTGTGTCTCCCTCTCTCTCTGCCCCTCCCCCGTTCATGCTCTGTCTCTCTCTGTCCCAAAAATAAATAAACGTTGAAAAAAAAATTTAAAAAAAAATAAATAAAATAAAAAACTGGGGGAATTTTATTATACATCAAGTATACCTTAATAAAGCTGATTTGTAAAAATCCAAATCAGTCACCTTTGGCAAACCTTTGAGGAAACCAGCCCATAAATAAATGGGAAGATTAAGTTTTATCCTGCCTTTTCTGTATGAACTATATTTCAAGATAATCAAATAATTGAAAGAGGGAAAATTCTTTTTGACACAAGTCCAGCTAAAAAACACTGATAGAATTAGGGAGAAAAAAAATCACCATTTTTAACTCCAGCGGAAATAATGGATATAGGTAAATAATTTCAACGGCTGCTAAAGCCATTAGGTGAAAAGCTGATGTCGAACTTTATAAAGAAGGGATAAGAGCTACAACTCCTGAACTCACTTACCCATCTTAACATCAGTACAAATGAGACAATCAGATGACATTATGTGCATTCTGATAGGATGCAAGGGGAAATACCACCTACACAATATCACTTATGAAGTTTTCTTGCCCCTGGTATTGAACTGAATCTAATCAAGCTTCAAGATATAATTCTAGGAAACTTGAACGATAAGGGTACTTTAGGTTTCAAGTATTTGACCCCCAGACCTGCTGCGAAATATGTCCGGAAAGCTGTTTGATACTTGGGGCTAGTTAAGGCAAGAGATGTGGAATGGAAACCTTAGTTTGGGCATTCTCAGCCTCTGCTGGAAGCCATGTGAGGGATGGGAACTACGGAGGAAAGACTGTGGAATCCATCATCTGGCAATGGAAGTGGACTCCAGGAGAGGGACCTAGGACTGAGGTCTCTGGAATTGAGGTCAAGAAACCAAGAGTGCTTAGAGCATTGTCCAGACTTCTTTCACTTAGAGTTCAAATTTGCCTGGAGTGACAGTGCTTTGAAAGAGAAGACCCAGTCAGAGGAAGACAGATATCATATATTCTCATTCATAGGTGGAACTTGAGAAACATAACAGAAGACCATGGGGGAAGGAAAGGGGGAAAAATAGTTACAAACAGAGAGGGAGATCATAAGAGACTCTTAAATACAGAGAACAATCTGAGGGTTGATGGGCTGCTGGGGGAGAGGGTAAAATGGGTGATGGGCATTGAGGAGGACACTCGCTGGGATGAGTACTGGTTATCGTATGTAAGCGATGAACCACGGGAATCTACCCCCAAAACCAAGAGCACGCTGTACACACTTTTGTTAGCCAATTTGACAACAAATTATATTTAAAAGAAAAACAAAACAAAAAAAGAAATAGAAGACCCAAAGTGCTAACACCACCAATGGCCGAGAGGGAATAAGCAGATAGATGACTTGGGTGAGGAAGAAAGGGAAGATAGTGCCCAAGGGTTTTTTCTGCACCGGAAGATCTAGAAGTGGCACTCTTCAGTAGAACTGATTGGGTGGTATTCCCCTCCAGAGAATTCTCTGATTACCATAATTACGACCCATCCTTTACATCTTCTTAATTGTCCATTTACCTACCACTTTTAGGGGTACATGATCACATAATCAAATCTAACAAATGTTGATGAATAAGTGTCTCATCTATACCTAGTAATATGTGATCCTGTGCTAGAATTACAGACCTGTTCTTAATTGACTGATATTTAAAATCCATAACTTTATTTCTGGATATCAAAAAAGGAGAATTTTGAGACACTCCCTAAGAAGGCAATTCGTTTCCAGATCTTCTCAAATATATCCCACATTCCCTTTCTCTTAGCGCTCCGCCTATCTTCAAATCACGTTCTTCAGGCTGGAGATCTCGCGAGAGGTCGAGTGCGCATGAATTCTCCCAGGAGCCACCGCTCTTCCTCTTCCCGTAAGCGGCCTGAGGTGAGTGATTGTTTGCTGTCTCTCTCCAAGAGCTGAATCCTCCAGTTATCGCCGCCATCCGGGCCTCGGTGGCGCTGATGGCTATGCCCGCGGGAGGAAGCCTCCTGCGGCTACTGATTCTTCGCTGAAGGCGATGTCCCTCTGTGCAGGGGGACGTGTCGGAGCAGAAAGCCGCGATGGGCGGGAATGGGGGTGGAACGGGTACCGGCGGCCTGTCGTCAGTGCCGTTTCCGACTCCCGAGGGCCAGTGTGTTGCGGTGAGTGCTGGCCGCGACGCGGCGCGTGTGTGGCTGCAACGAGAAAGTTTGGGGGAATAAAAGTGAAGTTGGGTTGAGGCGTCACTTACCCATTTGAACGAGTGTTTCAAGTTCGATGGCGCTTAACCTAATAGCCCAAAAGCACCTGGGAAGATGGCATCACCTTCTATGGGGAGGGAGCGTGCAGAGGGTTGTAGACGAGCATTCTGCGGTGCCGTTGCGTGGAGTCCTTCTACTCCTGAGGGATCCAGAGTGGGGTTGAGACAGGCCACGTTCTCCTTCAGAGGGGAAAAGGGCTCATGAGGTCCGAGTCCCTAGTAGATGGCAGCGGGGAAGAAAGCTCTGGAGAAAAGGATGGCTGCGATGATGGCATTTCTTAGGACACCTTTGGATTAACCGTGAAAACAACTACTTTCTGAGCGGCTGTCGGTAGCATTTAATATGTATTTAAACTGCATCGGTGACTGTAAATGTGTGTTGACGGAATTTCCTCCTGATCCCTTCCAGGTGATCTCTGAAAATGGTTCGCTATTCACTTGACCCGGAAAACCCGACAAAATGTAAGTGAACCGGAAGAGATCTAAATTCCTTACCTTGGGGTAAGAGGAATCCTAAGACAACCCAAAATTAACCAAAACTTTTATTTTTCAGCATGCAAATCAAGAGGTTCAAATCTTCGTGTTCACTTTAAGGTATGTGAATCCTCATATATGTTCTGAAAGGGTTGTGCCACATTGTTCCAGTGTTTTGGTTTTTTTTTTTGTTGTTTGTTTTACCATTCTAAAAAGGTGGCTGCAGTGATGCGTTTCTTAGGACACCTTTGGATTTACCATGAAAACTAATCAGTTCTGAGCAGTCACCTTTGAGGCATCGAGTCTGTAATGATCAATCATATAATGAGCACTTTGATTTGTGGAATTGCGTGAGATGACCAGAGATCTATTGGAGAACTTGGTGTAGAGATCAAGATAACAAGACCCTTAACATGGTTACAAGATGATGGTGTTAAAGCATTATAGTTAGGGGGCGCCTGGGTGGCTCAGTCAGTGAACATCCGACTTTGGGTCACGTCATGATCTCTCAGTTCCCAGGTTCAAGCCTCAGGTCGGGCTCCGTGCTGACCGTTCAGAGCCTGGAGCCTGCTTCAGATTCTGTGTCTTCCCTCTCTCTCTGCCCCTCCCATCTCATGTTCTTTTCTCTCAAAAATAAACATTTAAAATTTTTAAAAAATAAAACCTATTACACTTAATAGAGGTTTGGGGTTTGTTTTTCCCTGACTTCCAAGTCTCCCTGGCTTTTAATCACAGACGTTTTTTTTTTTTTCTAATATTCCCTCCCCTTTAAAGAACGGGAAATCTTTTGTTGATGTATGTTGACATTTTAAACAATTTCGTGTTTACTTCAGAAATTGTTACTCTTTCACATCGTTAAGTCACAGTTTATTCTGTTTATACTTAGAACACACGGGAAACTGCCCAGGCCATCAAGGGTATGCATATCCGAAAAGCCACCAAGTATCTGAAAGATGTCACTTTGCAGAAGCAATGCGTGCCATTCCGACGCTACAATGGGGGAGTTGGTAGGTGTGCCCAGGTGAGAGCTCACAGTGGCTGTCTGAAATGACTTTGTAATGGAGAGGGGTCGGGTGGGGTTAGGATCTGCCTGGAATCAGGTTCTTTCTGGTTGCTGGGATGACCATCTTAGGACACCTTTGGATTAACCATGAAAAAAAAACTGTTCTGAGCAACCTTAGTGTTGGATTAAAAATCATATTGGTTGTCACACTGATTAAAATGAGGGGAAATGACTAACGCGTTCCTTGGATTCCTTTCAGGCCAAACAGTGGGGCTGGACACAGGGTCGGTGGCCCAAAAAGAGTGCCGAATTTTTACTGCACATGCTTAAAAATGCAGAGAGTAATGCTGAACTTAAGGTACCTAAACCATTGACTTTTATTTATTTATTTAGAGAGCTAGAGAGTGCACATGCGGGGGAGGGGCAGAGAGGGGGACAGAGGATCTGAAGTGGGCTCTGCTGACAGCAGAGCGCGGTGTGGGGTGAACTCCCAACAAACTGCAAGATCGTGACCTGATCCAAAGTTGGACACTCAACTGAGCCACCCAGGCACCCCAACATCTTTATTTATATGCATATAACTTGGATTGTTATTCAATTGTTGCTATTGTCCAGATTTGTTTCTTTGACTGTCTTGTTTTCTCAGTAACTGAAATTTCCCATTCGTTTTTTTAAATCTCTACCTCCCAATTTCCAGAAGACCAAAATTTTGTGTGTGAAGATCTTCAGAAGCATGATCCACTCCCCTTCATGACTTTTAGGGAGGCCCCTTACAAGCTGCATATAGCGCTGAGTTTTTTGGTTGTTTTTTTTTAATGTTTATTTTTGAGACAGACAGAGCATGAGTGGGGGAGGGTCAGAGAGAGAGGGAGACACAGAATCTGAAACAGGCTCCAGGCTCTGCACTGTCAGCACAGAGCCCAACGCAGGGCTCAAACTCACGGACCGTGAGATCATGACCTGAGCCGAAGTCAGACGCTTAACCGACTGAGCCACCCAGACGCACCCTGCCCTGAGTTTTAATAGTTATTTAGATTTAAGGAAGGACCCTTAGAATAAAGGTGAAAGCAAAAAAATGTTTGACAGGCTATTTGAAGTCTTAAGGTTTGCCTTGCAAAGATGGGGACTTGATTTTCCAGTGATAAGGTTTGTGGTGTTGAGATAAAGATGTCAATTTGATTTTGTTCGTCTCTTCCCAGGGTTTAGATGTAGATTCTCTGGTCATTGAGCACATCCAGGTGAACAAAGCCCCCAAAATGCGGCGTAGAACTTACAGGGCTCATGGTCGGATTAACCCATACATGAGCTCTCCCTGCCACATTGAGATGATCCTTACTGAAAAAGAGCAGATTGTTCCTAAACCAGAAGAGGAGGTTGCACAGAAGAAAAAGGTAAATTACTCACTGTTACTTAGTCATTGATCGGTTTTGTGTATGATTGATAGTGCCTTTTTGTATATACATATATCAGCACTGTATAATTATCTGCTGATGGCCCCACCTGAATTTTTATAGCGACTTAAAATGCAACATGTGCAAAAAACGGGCCCCTCCGTCCTCCCCAAACTAATAAGCTTGTTTGCAGTAAATGATCCCATTCAGTTCTTTAAGCCGGGAACCTGGGAGTGATTCTAGATTCCCCGCCCTTCAGCCTAACTAACTTCTGTTGGTTTAATTTCTTACATACTGTCTTCCGTTCTTTTTGCCACTTAATCACATGGTCTCCCTGTCTCCAGTCTTCAGCACAAACTCCCCTGCTTACTTTTTCTCCTGTCACTCCCCCCGTGCCATTTGTCTATGCCAGAGGAATTCCCTTTACCTCTTCCTTTTAAGATGTAGTGCAAACTTCTCCAGGAAACTTGTAACAGCCTTTTTTTTTCTTTCCCCAGATATCCCAGAAGAAACTGAAGAAACAAAAACTTATGGCCCGGGAGTAAATTCTGCATGAAATACATGCAAATAAAAGTAAAAACAATGCTGGTTGTCTTTGTTATTAAACGTATTACAAGTATCCTCACAAAATGGATCAAATGGGTTTTCTTCTGATTAGAATTAGAAACTGATTATTCTGTTAGCCCTGTGCCACTAATTTTGATTTGGAAACAGGCTGTTTTGAATTACTTGGTGCTACCTTGCATAAAATGGAATCTGAGTATGGGGCTATTTCTGAATTTTTTTCCAACCACTTTTATTGAGACTTAACACCTACTCACCCAAACACGATTCAGTTGATGGCTTTTATTATATTACACATCTGTCACCGGGCAAATCTTTGTGGGCATTTTCATTATCCCAAGAGGAACCTTACCTAACCCGATCCAGCCTTGAGCAACTACTAACATGGATGTATAGATTTTCCTCTTTTGGACATTTCATGCGAATGAGTTGACAGTATGTGGTCTTTTGTCACTGGCTTTAATTTTGCATAGTGTTTTGTGATAAAGCAAGTCTATTTTTTGACAAATAGGTATGCATCGTATAAACTACTAATGTTTGGACCCCTTTTTTAAGCTATTGTGGGTAGTGCAGCTGAAACTACAAGCTTGTGTGGGCGTGTCCTCATTTCTCTTGGGTCTGTACCAAAAGTGGATTTCCTGGATTTCGCCTGTCGTGCTGTTTACAGTCCCAACTGCAGTCTGTGAGGGTCCAATAAGCACTTAAAGCAACTTCGTGTTAATTCCCTGAGTCTCCGACCCTTTTAACTGGTACAGTGAAGTTTGGTCACAACAGCGTTCGGTAACAGCCTGGTCCTTACACGCAAGTGGAGTGACCTCTATGGCGGTGAACCACCGGCACCCGCCGTTTCCGGAACAACGTTTTGGATTCTGTTCGAGTGTCCGGGACAGCTGACTCCCCGACTCCCTTGAGCGCAGGGTTTGCGCTTGAGGTGCCGGCGCCGGAAGTCAGGGCGCGCGTCCGCCTGGGCGTCACCGCTACGTCCTGCGCGTCCTCAGCCTGACGCAGGCGCGCCTTTGTCGGCCCCTTTTGCGGTGCCCATTGGCTCGGCGGCAGCACGTCCCTCCCTCCGGAAGTGCGGACATTTCCACTTGGACCCGGTGGACGCGGGTGAGCGGTGCCCGGTGGGCTGGGGCTTTCGGCTGCGGGTTCGGGGCGGGGGTGCGCGCGGGGGGTCCCTGGTGCCGTCTGGCCGCTTCGCAGGCTCCAGCCCGGGTGGTGCTGAGCGAGCCCCACCCGCCTGCAGTTGGCCTGCGCCGGGCACCCCGCGGCCCGCCTGCGCTCTCCCGGGATACCCCGCTTCGCCCTCCAGACGCGCGCCTCTGCCTCCTGCCCTCCCCTCGCCGTTACCTCCTCCGTCCGCGGCCGCCCGCCTCTCCCTTTCCATATGTCCGTGTATCCTCTTCCTTGGCCTGCACTGTCGGCTTCACTTCGCTCTCTTGTCTTCACCACCGTTCGCTCGTATCCTGTCCTGTCTTTTGTCGTTGTCTTTGAATCAGCCCGTCCCGTAGAACGATGTGCCAAACGGGGTTACCTGAAGGGAGGTGGCGTTCCGACACGGTACCTGCCAGATTTCTAACAGAGCCTCAGCCTTTTCCTCTGTAGTCCGTCGTCTTGGACTAAGCCGAATGAAAGCGAATTCCTCTCCTCCGACAGTTTAAATGCGTTTTGCCCGCTTTGCTGGAATATCCGAGAACTGGCTTCATGAAAGTAGAGTGATAATCATCTTATCAGTTTGTCATAGCCAATTTCTAGACCTTCCTAAGCCACAGTTTCCACATGTATGAAGTTCCTCAGAGTGTCATAAAGATTGAGAGATAGGGGCGCCTGGGTGGCTCAGTCGGTTGGGCGGCCGACTTGGCTCAGGTCATGATCTCGCGGTCCGTGAGTTCAAGCCCCGCGTCGGGCACTGTGCTGACAGCTCAGAGCCTGGAGCCTGTTTCGGATTCTGTGTCTCCCTCTCTCTGACCCTCCCCCGTTCATGCTCTGTCTCTTCTCTGTCTCAAAAATAAATAAACATTAAAAAAAAAAAATTAAAAAAAAAAAAAGATTGAGAGATAAAATACAGTAGTTTCATTATGAAGAGAGCTAAACGGTTTTATAAAAGCCATGTTTGTGACATAAGCGATTGGTAGTACTTGCTCTTGAGAGTTTCTTTAAGACAATAATTAGGAGTAGGTAAAGATGAATCTGTGATGGGCTGCCGGTCATTAACTGAACCTAGTCCTAGGAGCACTGTCTGTTGTTTCAAAGGGTTTAAGTTGGTCTTGAAGGCTTGGTAGGAGGGGAATAACTTGATCATTGTATTTTTGTTAGGGGAGAAAGCAAGAGTATTGAGGTAGGAAACCAGAATTGGGAATTCTGATCTTAACCAACTCTAGTTACTATTTGCCCTTGCGTGAACTTTGGACAGGTTGCAGCTTTTGGATCTGGGTTTGTTGTTGGGGGTGGGGCGCGGGGGGGGGGGGGGGTAGGTTCCGGGTTTTTTTTGTGGTAACAAGGCTTAGAAGGCACCTAACCCATTCACACACTCTTCTGGCCTTTGTATTCGTTATTAACATATCTAATCCATCTGCATCCGGTGAGAGAGGCTATTGTCCTAATTGTCCACTGGAAGGAATCAAGATCAGACTCCTTGGATAATTTGCCCAAGGACACCGATTCGAAAGTGGTGAGAACAGGTCTCATATTCTGGCAGCTGCCAACCAGTCTGCTTTGCTTAGTAGGCTGTGGTGTAAGAGTGCAAGACCTAAAAACCACATCCCTTCAGACCAAATTCAGAAGGTCTATGGCCAAAAATAATGATTGCTTGGTAAATGCTGAAAAAGGCTCAGTGCTCGGTTTGGGTTTTCTCATCAGAAAATATGTTCTTTAAAACTTCGGAACAAAATAGTTGGGTAAATTCTTATAACGTTACTTTAATTTGACCAGAGGACTGTCTCAAAGAATGTAGCTATGAATCCTTTGTAAAATAGCTGATCGTTCCTTGATGTACATTTATGTTAACTTGTTTATAGCTCTTGTAATTCATTTCAAAGCCACATTCAGATTGGGTTGTCTGTACTGCTGCTTACTTGTATTGTGAATAATTTTAAATCACCTTAGTGTAGTCATTGTGCCGATTCATTTGCCAGCAAGTACTACCTGATTTGCAATATTTTGAAATAAGTTTTTTGGGGGGTTTATTTTGAGAGAGCGAGAGAGTGAGCATGGGTAGGGGAGAGGCAGAGAGGGAGAGAGAGAGAATCCCAAGCAGGCTCCGAGCTGTTAGTGCAGAGCCTGCAAACCCTGAAATCATGACCTGAGCCAAAATCAGGGGACATTTAACCAACTGAGCCACCCAGGTGCCTCCAAAATAGGAAATTTTAGCGTTCTGAACTATTAGTTTTCTGCACTGTTCTGAAGCTTGTTAGTGTTTCATGCCTACTTTAAGGGATTAAAAATTCTTGTAAATTTAAAGTCTTTGGTTCAGTAGTATATTATGGAAGTAGTGTTGTTGGTTTTGAGAAATTTCAAGATTTCTAATTAAGGAAATTCGAGGTATTAATTTTTTTTGAAATGGACAATTTACTTATAATGATAATAATACCGCATATTTTTTTTTTCTCAGCATACTTTAATTGCTATTAAAAAGAAAAAGGCAGGGGAGCCTAGGTGACTCAGTCAGTTAAGTGTCTGACTTCAGCTCAGGTCGTGATCTCACAGTTCCTGAGTTCAAGCCCCGTGTCGGGCTCTGCGCTGACAGCTCAGAGCCTGGAGCCTGCTTCAGATTCTGTGTCTGCGGCTCTCACTGCCCCTTCCCCACTCACGTGCACTCGCGCCCTCTCCCTTTTTCAAAAATAAATAAACATTAAAAAAAAAGAGAGAGAGAGAGCAAATCTATCAATGGAGAGTTGTTGCCTGGGAAAGTCCAGCTGATTTGCAGCCCAGAGGTCTTCCAAAGTGAGTCCTTAGCGAATTCCGTGTTAGAAGATTTGCCCTTAGCCTTGGAGTTTTCGCTGGTCAATATTGTCAGTTTCTGAAGATGATTAGGCCCTGGGAGTTAATTCCCACCAAACTGGAATAGAAGTCATAATTAATGCTCCATGTCTTTGAGCCTACTTTTCTTTGTATGGAAATGGCAAGGGTACTCCATCTCACTGGATTTTTTGAGGATTACATAGTTAATAAATGCAAAGGGCCTAACTGCCTGGTACCCAGCAACTAACTGGTGTTTTTCCTTTATCACATTTATGGTTGGGAAAAAGTGACTGAAGAGGCCTGGAGACGGGAGCCTCACTATTATTTTTATTCTGTCTGCACCTGTTACTCCTTCACAGAAAGTAGCATTTTATTGAATAGACTTGTGCTTTTCGCTAATTAATGATTTAAGTTTTTCCTTTAATGTAGAACTGGTCCTGTCCAGTATCTTAACCTAGGTAAGTTCCTTGCGTCGTTCGTGTCTGCTAACCGAACTTGTGTTTTCACGTGTGCCAGCACTTCGGGACCCCAGCCTGGGAGGATGGTGTGTATCCCTTGCATCGTCATTCCAGTTCTGCTCTGGATCTACAAGAAGTTCCTGGAGCCGTACATATACCCTCTGCTCTCCCCCTTTGTTAGTCGCATGTGGCCTAGTAAAGCCCTCCGAGAATCCCACGACAAAAACAAAGGCCAAGTAGACTGCAAGGTAGGAACACGAAGATACCTTGAATGAGGGCGGGTGAGGGGAGTGGTACAGTCAAGGTAAAATACGTGGCTTTGAAAAGGCAAGCTCTTGGAACCAGAAGCTTCCTTAATGTGCCTTTTTTTTTTTTTTTTTTAATGTTTGTTTATTTGTGAGAGAGAGACAGGCAGAGCATGAGTAGGGGAGGGGCATAGAAGGAGACACAGAATCTGAAGCAGGCTCCAGACTCTGTCAGCACAGAGGCCAGTGCAGGGTTCAAACCCATGGACCACTAGATCATGACCTGAGGCAGTTGGCTGCTTAACCGACTGAGCCACCCAGGCGCCCCTTCCTTAATGTGTCTTAATTTCTTTGTTTAAAATAAGGGGTTTGGGGTGGTTTTAAAGTAACTAACATTTGGTTTGAACTAAGGTTTTAAACTGGACTTCTGGTCAGTGCATTTATGTCTTGATTTTAAGCCATGATAGTAACCAATATTTCTTAGCTGGTAAGAATAATAGTAAATAGCTAATGGATGAGAAGAGATGATATTAAAATATGCCAGTTTCATTGATTGATAACTTGGGTAAGAGATTTAGTTGGAAGGATCATAGAAATTAAAGCAAAAAAAAAAAAAAAAAAAAAACCCACACACACAAAAAGGGGCACCTGGGTGGCTCAGTTGAGCATCTGACTTTGGCTCAAGTCGTGACCTCACAGTTCGTGAGTTCAAGCCCCACGTCGGGGTCTGTGCTGACAGCTCAAAGCCTGCTTTGGATTCTCCATCTCCCTCTCTCTCTCTGCTGCCCTTCCCCAAATAAACTAAAAAAGAAAAAAAATTATTTTTTAAAATGAATATTTGGACAACTCTGTTTTTAGCCTTGGAGCTTGTTAAGCTCAACTTCAACTGTGTTCTGCACTAATTTAGCTACCCTGCCCATTTCTGGAACCAGGGTTTTTTCATTCTGAAGTTTGTCTGTTTTTAAAGAGAAGATCTCTTAAAATGAGTGTCTTTTTGTTGTACTAATATCTATCATGGTTTTTTATTTTAGGGTGCAGACATGAATGGATTACCAACAAAAGGACCAATGGAAATCTCTGATAAAAAGAAAGACTAAAGTGCTTGTCCCAAAAGATCGCATTGTTTAAAAATGGACCTGATAATATGAAGCACCTTGCTTGTAATTGTCTCTGACCTTTTTCTCTGAGACCAGGATTCCGGATAGATAGCTTAGCTGCTTACCTGATACTGATCAGGAAATACGTGATATTTGTATTTAAGATGTGTTTAGTTAGTTGTATTTAATGATCTCATTCCTGAGTTCCTTTTTCATTAAAGTAGCTTTAATTTCTCTTATTACAGTTATGAAGAAATAAAAGGGTTGTGCCTGTAGACACTGCTACTAAGTCAGTACTCATAAATCCTTGGGCCTCTAGCTTTTGTTCAGGCTCTTTGAATTTGAACAGAGCACGATGTTACTGTGAAACAGTGCAGTGAGACTGTGCAGTGAAAGGAAAGTGTTTGGAGGGATGATGAGGACTTGAAACTTAAAGATACAATTACTGTCTAATACAACAGAGAAGCTTACTCAGGAGGGTAGCAATTACTGCTTATGGCTCTGAGAAAATAGAAAAGACAGGGAAATTGGGGAGACGCCTTTGAGAAATGGAATACCTTTTACAGAAATGTCTAATATACACTAATTCTAATCCTTGTTGCATTCCTTCTATTCTTACGAAGTATATTAAATATTCTGTTTAGCGTGTGGTGTCTTTTTTCTTTTAACGTTTAAATATTTAGTGGGTTGGCCGGTAAGCTCAGCTGGTTAGAGCGTGGTACTGGTAAAGTTTAAATATTTAAAAGGGCCATTTTGTAGCCCATCAAAAAGCAGAATTACAGTGCGACGGCATCTGTATAGTTGTGAAACAACAATTTTTTTTTTTTAAGAGTAGATTGTATCCATTACCGTTGCATAATAAGACACTCCAAAATTGGGTGGTTTTTAACAGGGGACTGGGCAGAGTCCTTTGCTGGTCTGGGTCCCCACATTGTCTTTCTTCCCTGGGCTTCTTCACATTAGTGTCGGGATGTATAAATAGTCAAAGATGATGACCATATCTTTGTATTGGATGTGTGCATTCCCTATGAGTTTAGAAGGAGAAGTTAGAAGGGACTCCTGCCCTTGAAGTCCTCGGTCCTCACTGAGGCTCTGTTAAGCTGTGTGTCAAGTCAGGTCATTGATGCACCCTGGACTTCATCTGATGCAAGGCAGTAGCTTTCAGTTTTTCTCTTCCACCCCACCTGAAGGATAAGAGAGATCCCCTTTAGCGACTGTGTTCAGCTGATTAGGTTTTTTGCACAGGACCCCCCAATGAGGTTTTTTTTTTAAGGTATAAAAACTATTATAAAAATAGATGTAGGGGTGCTTGGCTGGCTCAGTCAGTGGAGTGTGCATCTCTTGATCTTGGGGTTGTAGGTTCAAGCCCCTGCGTTAGGTGTGGAGATTACTTAAAATATTAAAAAAAAAAAAAAAAAAAAAAAAAAAAGCAAAGTTTGTAGTAGGAGAGTTCAAGAGCAAGTTAAATGTTCTTTCTCTGCCTTTATTCCAGCTCCACAGACGTAACCACTGTTAGTTTTTTGTGTAGCTTTCTAGCAACTTCCTTGATATTTTTGTTTTGTTTAAAAAAACTTTTTTAATGTTTATTTTAGAGAAAGAGGGAGAGACAGCGTGAGACACAAAATCTGAAGCAGGCTCCAGGCTCTGAGCTGTCAGTATAGAGCCTGAATGGGGCTCAAAGTCACAAACCGGGAGATCGTGACCTGAGCCGAACTCAGATGCTTAACCGACTGAGCCTCCCAGGCACCCCTTGTTTTCTTTAATGTTTTATTTTACTTTTGAGAGACAGAGTGCTCACGTGAGCAGGGGAGGGGCAGAGAGAGGGAGACAGAGGATCCCAAGCAGGCAGAGAGCCCGATGCGGGGCTCAAACTCCGGAACCACGACATGAAGACCTGAGCCAAAGTCGGACCCTCAACTGACGGAGCCACCCAGGCACCCCCTTAATTTGTTTTTATTAAATATATCACTTTTTAAAAATCATAATATTGCAAGGCGTATAATGTCCCTACTCCCTTCGTCCCCAAAGGCATTACTCATTTAGGTATTGTTGGTCTTCTGTTTATCGCCACGTTAATAAATAATAACATACGTGCTGCTGTCTTTGGAGCTATTAACTCTTACTTTCTGCCATGGTTGAGCTCAAGCTATCTTACACTGCAAGTCCCACTGCTTCTCCCGCACATCCTAATTTGTTTTCTGAATTTGGGTTGTCACTAGTATTTATAGCATCCTGAGTGCGCCAGATGTCTTCCATTTGCCCCTCCAAATCTGCTGCCTTTGCCCTACTCTGCTGCCCAGGAAACGGTATGAACTACATCAACAGACTTCTGGTCTCTAAGATTCTGCTGGGTTTAGCCAGTGGAGATCTATCGCAGGGGGAAGGGGAAGGAAGGAAGAAGGGCGGTCCGGGTATTTATTCCCTTGGCTGCCTCCCTTGAGGGCTCTTTAGGTCAATTCTGTCCCTCAACCAAAAGTCCCTGTGCCTCAAACTGGCCAACTGCACGTTTTCAGTTTCCATTAACTTCTCCCACACCTTGTCCTTTGGGGCTGATAGGGGTGATAGCATCTCTTAACTACGGGCTGTGGGTCACTGCATTATCTCGAGTGCCTTCTGCTTTCTGGGACACTAACAACGAGCACGCAGGAACCACCACTGGGTAGCGTGTGCTGCAGTCATCGTCCCCCCCCCCCCCCCCCCCCCCCCCCCCCCCCCCCCCCCCCCCCCCCGCCTTCAGTGTTTGACTCACATCATCACAAGGGCAAGTACGGGACAAGTAATATACTTTGAGGGGTGCCCGGGTGGCTCAGTTGGTTAAGCGTCCGACTCTCAGTTTCAGCTCAGGTCATGATCTCATGGTTGGTGAGCTCAAGCCCCGTGTCAGGCTCTGTGCTGACAGCTCGGAGCCTGGAGCCTGCTTTGGATTCTGTGTCTCCCTCTCTCTGCCCCACCCCAGCTCATGCTCTGACTCTCTCTCTGGCAAAAATAAATATTAAAAGATTTTTTTTTTTAATAAGATATTTTGAGAAATCACATTCACAACTTGTCACAGTATAATTGTTCTGTTTCATTATTAATCTCTTACTGTGTCTAATTTATAAATTAAACTTTGTCATAGGTATGCATGTGTAGGAAACAATAGTACATATGGGGTTCAGTGCTATCCACTGTTCCAGGCATCCACTGTGGGGCTCGGGGCGTATCACCCACAGATGCGAAGGAACTACGGTAGCATGCTGTGTTTCCTTTCACAACAAGCACGGCTTTCCTAGAGTTGTAAATTACCTTTTTTCTCCCTATGCACTTCCTTTCCTGACTAGTTGTTGCCGAGGCCTGGTGCCCAGGGGCAGTTCTTGGGACTTGCTACCGCTCCTGGATCCCACACCCCACATCTTCCTCTCTCTCGGTTTTCTCTCTCATTTTTTCTGAAGCACACCGTTTTTCTCATTCAATACTCTCAGAGGTTGAGTATGGGTACTTTTTGTAAAGTTCTCCCCAGTCATCCCAGTTCATGTAAACTCACGTTCCCAAGAATTGCTGGTCTTCCGAGGCCCTTTCCCTCTAACAGTGTCACACTCCAGCACTGATTCCCAGTCGTGTGTCTTACATACTAGTAAAACGTTCTTAAAAAGGTTGAGGGGACTGGGGCGCCTGGGTGGCTCAGTTAAGCGTCCAACTTCAGCTCAGGTCATGATCTCGCGGTTTGTGAGTTCGAGCCCTGCATCGGGCTCTGTGTTGACAGCTCAGAGCCTGGAGCCTGTTTCGGATTCTGTGTCTCCCTCTCTCTCTCTGCTCCTCCCCCGTCCATACTGTGTCTCTCTCTCTCTCAAAAATAAATAAATGCTAAAAAAAAAAAAAAAAAAGGTTGAGGGGACTGATACACAGTTGACATTTTTATTTGGCCAACCAAGAGTATTTTAAGAAGCTATAATGTTTTATCACCATTATTTCAGAAAAGACATTTTGACACTAAAAGGATGAAGAAGAACAGGAGAATAAAGGAAAACAATAGCCCGTCAGTTTGAATACATTTATGAAAAATGTTTTTACGGAAACTTCACACTAATTTTGTCCACATTTTTCTTCTTTTTATAGTTGGTTGGTGAAAACTTATCACCCACCTTAGACAGGATTTGGTAACCATTGTTCTATACCACACCAGTGTTCTCTTGTCCCCAAATATCAGTCCTATCTATCATGTTTCAAGATTGCCTTTCTAGTAAAAGCTAGAAAGCCCTGAAAAGGTGCTTTAAACGACCTTATCAAACAGTTAAGCCACCACTCCACTCCCACACATAGTGACCCAATGGAGGGTTTGGAGATTTTGGTCCCTGCTCTCCTGTGCTCTTTCCTCTGGATATCCTGATTCCCATTCTCCATACAATGGCAGGACAGCACAGACTGGGGCCTAAATCCCTTAGGCTCATAGCTTCTGGGAGATTCACTTTGCCTAATGAGCCCAGCAGTCTCATTATTGTATAATTATATCTTTCTACCAAACATGATCTAGTGTGTGTTAAAACAACACTTACCTAATTTGGCTCATTTGTGCCAATAAATTCTAACCGTGTCCTCTGAAATCGGTTACATTTCTTCAAGTCTTCTTTGGATTAGTTGGTTGTACCCAGTGTTATGGATTGAATTATGGCACGCAGCCTCCCACGCAATTTTTATGTTGAAGCCCTAACCCCCAGAACCACAAAATGTGACCCTATTTGCAAATAGGGTCATTGCAGATGGGATTAGTTCAAATGAAGTCGTTAGGGTGGATCCTAATCCAGTATGACTGGTATTCTTATAAAAAGGAAATTTGGACACACGCACACACACCCGTGCAGAGAGAACACAACGAGAAGAGAAAGGCAGAGATCGGGTGACCCTTCTACAAGCCGAGGAACTCCAAAGGTTGCCAGGAAACCACCGGATGCTAGCTGGAAGGCCTGGAACAGAATCTCCCTCACGGCCTCTGAAAGAGCCAGCTCGGCCGACACCTTGATTTTGGACTTGGCGCCTCAAGAACTTCAAGACAATAAATTCTCTATTGTTTAAATCACCCGATTTGTGGTACGTTGTCACAGCAGCCCTGAATAACACGCCCAGGCATTGTAGTCCACCTTAGTTGGAAAGACAAAATAACCCTGAAGGAATCAGCGTGGACCTTCACGAGTACCGGTGGTGTCGGTAAAGAGAGCCCTTGAGACGGCCTTGAGACTTCCCGTGAGCAGGTGTGAGCTCTACAGCCAGACCGCCTGGGTTCGAATCGCCACTGGCCAGTTTTGTGGTGTGAGGAAGTCTGGGTACCTATTCTGGAGGGTCATAAAGCCCATTGAGTTAATGCACCTGAAACTTTAGAACAGTGCCTGGCATGGGTAGCTGCTTTCCAGACTAATTCATTGAGTAATATTAATTTGTGACTCCTCCTGACTTGTCCCCAGCAGGAAGGAGACTGTGATGACGGCATAGTGCCCTCCCCCCGCCCCCCCCCCCCCCCCGGGTTTCTCCAGCAGCAGAGCGGTGGTCGCCTCCTCTCAGGAGGAAAGCTGGCAGGAGCTGTGGTGGTCTGGCTGGCCCAAGCCTTTCTCCCAAGGCTTAGCTTCAGAGCTCAGGATAAGTAAGGAGAGATGAACAGGAACCCTGTAGGCATGGCACAGATGTGTAGCTGAGCTACTGGTGGGGGTGGAGGGAATGGAGGGGTAATTGCGTAGCCTCTCGCTTGGCCAAGCAACTCCCTGGAACTGTGTAGTCACTGCCTTTTGGGCATTCGACACTCTCCGTGGCAGGCGTCTGGCTGACTGCTAACAGCTGGCATCGTTGCGAAAATGGTCCGTCCCATCATCAGCTTACTGGCTGTGTGTCCTTGTCCGAATCCTCATGCGTCCGGGGCACTCAGTCCCTCATCTCTCAAATGAAGGGACTTGACTGATTGCCAATGTTCCTTCCCAGTTGTCCTTTTGACTACCTGTTTACCCAAGACCCAGCTCGAACACAGGTAGAGGGATTGGCATCTCATTTTTCTTCCAAGTGGACCATTTCGCTATCAGTAAGCCAACGTCCAGTTAACAAACTATTGTGAAGTCCGAGTCATTGGTTTCCGAGTCATCAGTTTCTACACTAACCCTTTCTCATAGGGTTGTTGGGGGAGTTAAATAAAATAACAGTGCACAGCTCACGGCAACGAGCCTGTGATGTGAATTGTTAATTATGAGTCCTGGTACTCTTGTCAGAAAGTTCTTTGGTGGAGCTAAAATCTGCATCCTATAACTTCAGACCTTTGGTCCGTTTGGCACTCTGGGACAACATAAAACAAGTCTGGTCATGCCTCCTGAGAGCAGTTATAACAACGAGTCTTAGTCTCGCTGTTCATACTCAGTTCCGCCAGGCATGCCACATCTGACATGATTTCCAGACCTCTCACCATCCTGATTGCCCTGTCCAGATGATCCAGTTCTGGTTAATCTATACTTCTCTTCAGAGGGATGCCTGGGGACTGGCAACGACAACATGTGAGTTGAGTACCATCTGGATTACGCAGGTGAAATCACATTTATTACAAAAGGCATGCTAACTGCATTACTTAATTCTCATCGCAACGATGAGATGTGAGGGGAGTATTCCTGTCTCCTCTTTACAGAGAAGAAAACGAGGCTCCGAGGAGTCAAGTAGCTGTGATGCACTGTGTGTTTGTGTTCTCCTAAAAGTCCTATCGTTAAACTAACCCTACCTGGGGTGACAGTAGGAGGCGGGGCCTTTGTAGGTAGTTAGATTTCAATAAGGTCATGAGGGTGGAGCCTCCATGATGGCTGTTTTCATTAGAAGAAACTGGAGCCCTAGCGACATCTGGGTGGCTTAGTTGTTTAAGTGTCAGACTTCGGCTCAGGTCATGATCTCATGGTCTTTGAGTCTGAGCCCGGTGTCGGGCCCTGTGCTGACAGCTCGGAGCCTGGAGTCTGCTTCGGATTCTGTATCTCCTTCTCTCTCTGTCCCTTCCCCGCTGTCTCTTTCTTTCAAAAATGAATAAACATAAAGAAAGAAAGAAAAGAAAGAAAGAAAGAAAGAAAGAAAGAAAGAAAGAAGAAAGAAAGAAAGAAAGAAAGAAAGAAAAAAAAAGAAAGAAAGAAAGAAAGAAAGAAAGAAAGAAAGAAAGAAAGAAACTGGCACTCTTTCTCCACCATGTGAGGATACGATGAGAAGATGCTTCTGATCTTGGACTTCCCACCTTCCGAACTGTGAGAAGTAATTGTCTATTGTTTAAGTCCCCCAGTCTACAGTATTCTGCTTATTTATTTCGAGAGAGAGAGCGCACAGAGCAGGGGAGAGGCAGAGAGAGAGAGAGGGAGAGAGAGAGAGAGAGGGAGAGAGAGAGAGAATCCCAAGCTGGCTTTGTGGGTTGTCAGCATGGACCCTGATTTAGGGCCTGAAACCATGAACCGTGAGATCAGGAACTGAGGCGAAATCAAGAGTAGGACACTCAACCAACTGAACAACCCAGGTGCCCGCTGCCTTCTTTTAAAGACTTTATTTTTATTTATTTATTTTTTTTTTTTAATTTTTTTTTCAACGTTTGTTTATTTTTGGGACAGAGAGAGACAGAGCATGAACGGGGGAGGGGCAGAGAGAGAGGGAGACACAGAATCGGAAACAGGCTCCAGGCTCTGAGCCATCAGCCCAGAGCCCGACGCGGGGCTCGAACTCACGGACCGCGAGATCATGACCTGGCTGAAGTCGGACGCTTAACCGACTGCGCCACCCAGGCGCCCCAAAGACTTTATTTTTAAGTCAGCTCTACACCCACCATGGGGCTTGAACTCACAACCCCGAGATCAAGAGTTGCATGCTCTATGGACTGAGCCACCCAGGCACCCCTACAGTTACTTTCTAAGTAGCATGAATATTTGTACAGTCTCAGACTGAAAATGTGTCCGGAAAACAGGCAGCCATTTGGAAAGTTTTCTTTCTTAAACTTTATATTTTGGAATGTATTCATTTTCCGTTGTTGCTATAATAAGTTACCACAAATTTAGTGGCTTCAGACAACACAGAATTATTATCTTCTAGTTCTGCAGGTCAGAAGTCTGACATAATTCTCACTAAGCTAAAGTCAAGGTATGGGCAAGCCTGTGTTCCCTTCTGGAGGCTCTAGGGGAGAATGTGTTTCCTCATCTTCTCCAGCTTCTAGGGGCCACTGGGCACACCCCAGTCTCTTGCCATCTTCCAAGTCAGAAGTGACCGACCGTTGCATTGCTTCACTTGACCTTCTTGCAGAGCCATATTTAGGACTCTCTTTTGGCTTCCTCTCACTTTTCATTTTCGTGATTACGTTAGATCCCCCCTGATAATCCCGGATAATCTCTCTGCTTGAAGGTCATCTGATTAGCAACCTAATACTATCTGCAACTCTCTGCCTTGTAACCTAACATATTCATAAGTTTGGGGGATTTGGATGTGGATATCTTCAGTGGGATCATTATTCTGCCTACCACATGGAATAATTTTAAATGTTTATTTATTGTGTGTCTGTGAGAGAGAGAGAGAGAGAGAGAGAGCGAGAGTGACAGCATTCGAATGGGGAAGGGGCAGAGAGAGAGGGAGAGAGAGAATACTAAGCAGGCTCTGCACTGTCAGCTCCGAGCCTGACGTAGGGCTCAATATCACGAACCATGAGATCATGACCTGAGCCAAAATAAACAGTTGGATGCCTAATTGACTGAGCCACCCAGCGCCTCTGCAATAATTTCAGATTTACAAAAGAATTGCAAGGTACAGAGAGTTCCTGTATATCCTTCTCCCGGTTTCCTTTAATGTTAATGTCTTACATAACCATAACACCTTTGTCAAAACTAGGAAATTAACATTGGTACAATACCATTAACTCAACTCCAGGCTTCATTCTGATTTCATAAGTTTTCCCACTATTGCCTTTTTTGGTTCTAGGATCTGACACAGACACTCACTTGCATTTAGTAGCAGGGTTGTCGTGACTTTCTGGTAGTGTTTCTGCACCAACTAGACACTGATGTAATCAGGTCAAAGTTATCGTGACAGTGGTTCCGGCACTATGGGGAGTTGATGACCAAGGATAATACTTAGCACATTACGTACACAATAAATATTTAGTGAAGGATTGCTACTCTAGCTCATGCTTCATATATTGGGAAAACCATTCCTAATCTAATACGCTGATTTATGATGTTTGCCCAGCAGCGTTATGACATTTACCTAGGAGCAGTGGTAAGACCCTTTTTATTTCAAGCCCTCCAAAAACTATAAAAAAAAGGAGAATGTTAAATTTAACAATAGGATTGTCTCCAAGTAGAATGAATTGTTTCTTGGTCTATAGCGCTAGTTCTGGAGAGAGACTCACATTTGTTGCTTGGTCATTTGGGGGCAGGTGGAGGGTATAATTTTTGGTACAGGCAAAAATATAAAGTACTTTGAGTTTGGTTTTGGTGCCTCTCTTTTGCTATAATTTTAAAATAAAAATTATAAAATTATACATGTAATCATATTCATTGCAGAAAAAATAGAAAGCAGGGAACAACTGAATTTAATCACACACCACCTCATACTCCAAAGTTAATAATTAATATTCTTTTAGCCTTTTCCCCTCCTGGGGATGTGTGTGTGTGTGCATCTATCTATCTATATACATAATTCATTTATAAAAATTGTACAAGATTACATATACTATTTCCACTGGATAGATCATGAGCATGTATCCTAGCATTCTTTACAATGGCTGCATAGCAGTGCCCATCTCTTTTTAGCTAGGCTCCAAGGTACCTTGTGTTTTTAGTATGTTTTTCTGTAATAGTCCTGACAGCTCAGGGAGTTTATTGGTAATAGATGCTAGAAAAGTGTACCTAAAATTTGTATAGTACTTCTCGGGGTACATCTGACACACTGACTGTAGAAGGGAAATTAGTGATATTTGTCTCACCTTTATTTGTTGAAAGCAGTAACAGTGCACAGCACATAGAAACCAACCCGGAATGGGAGTTGCTAATTATTGTTATTGATTTGCCAATAGTCCTGTATGGGAAGAATCATCATCATCTTTATGTGTTTAAGAGGAAACTAACGGGAAAAGTTCAAGGATGGACGTTGATCTGGTAACTTCAGCTCATTTGACTTCAAATTCCAAATTTTGGCTGTATAGATACTCTTTCCCATGGGACGTGTGCTTTCTATAAACGGTGCAGGTAACAGATCTGCTACCTGCCTCCATCAAAAGTTATTTTCCAAAAGTCAGCTCTCGACACTAGGGTTTGAAAAGAATAAAGATGGAGATTAAAAAAAAAAAAACCCAAAAGATTAATCATTTTCCTATTTCCCAATTCTTCAGAGCCCTACAAGGAATTGCTTGACTGTGAGTTGGCTATCCAGTTGGGATAAAGAGGGGCTTTAACAAAGTTAAGCCACCAGAACACGTGGAGCGGGGTAAGCGGTCCAGCAGTCCGTAGTGGGCCTGGCCGCTTCTCGAATTTGCCACGTGGCTTTGCGGTTGCCCTGGACGCGCGCTAGGTGGGTGGAGAAACGTCTAACGTCTGAAGGACTACATTTCCCAGAAGCCTGCGCGGCCGCGCGCCACGTGACCGTCAGCCGGGGCGCGCCTGGCGGTTCGGTCCCCAGCCGCGTTCTCCGCCGTTTCCCTCTTCTCTCCCCGCCTCCCGGCCTGCGCACGGACGCGGCCGGGGCGGGAGCCGAGCCGGAGTCGAGCCGGAGCCCGAGCCGCAGAGACGTGGAAACATGGAGGCCTGAGCCGGCGTGCGCCACTCCGGCTGCAGCGGCGACAGCGGCTTCTTCCGATCCCTCTCTGCCACCCTCTCGCGTGTCGCTGGAGCTGGAAGCGGATCTGCCCGCCGGCTGAGACAGGTGGGCTCTGGCGCCGCCCCCAGCGGAGCGGCCCTGAAAATCCGGCGGGGCCCCCGGCCCCTTGTCGGAGCGGGTTCGAGGCCACCCGCCAGTCGGTGGGGCTTCTCCGCCAGGGCGGGGTAGAGGGTCCTTTCCTGCCAGTGGAGGACTGGGCCACCCTGGAGGGGCTGTGCCTGGGCCCCAAGAGCTGCCCACATCTTCCCTTCTCCCCGCCCCCTTCCAGGGAACAGTGGCACTCAGAGGGTGAGGGAGTGTGTTAGTCAAGAGAGTGAGAGGGACGTCTGTCCGAGTCGCGGTAAGAGTTGGAGGGATACCGAAGAGCAAGTAGATGCTCCGGGAGATGGGGCGATGTTGGTCTGACAAATGGGCGTGTGATGGGCAGGGTGAGCAATAGTGTTGTTGTTGTTGTTGTTGTTTTTTTTGACATATACATTGTTATTGAGATGTAATTCACCTACCATAAAATTCACCCTTTAAAAGTACAATTAAAGTATAACTCCGTGGTTTTTAGCGTATTCACTGGGTTTGTGCAACTCTCTAATTCCAGAACATTTTTGTTACCCAAAAGAGAAACTCCTACCCATTAACGGTCTGTATTTCCCCCTTTCCCACCCCCTGGCAGCTAGCAGTTGTGTGTCAGCTGAACGGTGAAAGGGTGGGAAGTTAGCCCAGGTGTTTGTGAGTTAGTGGCAGTAGCGGGATGATAAAGCTGATCGCATGAAAGTACTGAGCTGGGGTAGAGGAGTGATGGGGTGACTGTAATAGGCCCGGCAAAGGGGTACACAGAATGGACAGAATCGGGGGGGGGGGGCAGATGAAGCGGGACCCTGAAAGGGAAGAGCGGAGGTTGGTGGGAGAGGCGTGTAGGGAGGAGCTGCTCAAAGATGTGGAAACATGGAGGGTGGAGGCCGGGGAGAGGAGTGTAATCTTACAGAGGAACCCAGGCTTCGGTCTGATGGGTTGAGAGCTCAAGAGAGAAACTGGAGGTGGAAGGGAGGAGATTTATAGGAATAGGTGAGTGGTTGCTGCTGAGCATGAAATTTATGATTTTTGGAAAGATTATTCTGCTTTATAACTTACATCTTGGGTATAATTCTCTTGGCAACTGAGACTAGCCAAATAGAAATACTCCCATTCTGCAGATGAAGAACTAGTCTCTCAGAGCTTAAGTGATTTGCTGAAACTCTTAAGGTTTTAAATAAGGTAAAATGACTTGGAGATTAAAGAATAATTGAACTATAAATTGCAGATGGTTTGAGTGGCAGAGAATTGAGGGGGGCGATGCCACAGGAAGGAGATTCTGTTAAATGTATTAAGTTTTATTTTGATAGAGGCCAAGGACTTTGTTTTTGTAACTTTTAAATACAAATACAGAAGAGTTCAGACATTGAAATAATTTAATATGCCCTCATGTACCCATTACCCAGCTTCAACAGTTAGTAACTCAGGCTAATTTAGTTTCATCTGTGTCCTTTCATCCATTCCCATCCCCACTCTGAACTATTTTATTTAATTTTATTTAATTTTAATTTTATTTTATTTTAGTGTTTATTTATATTTGAGGGTGGGAGAGGGGCAGAGAGAGAAGGAGACAGAATCCGAGGTGGGCTCTGTGTCGGCAGTGCAAAGCCCAACGTGGGGCTTGAACCCACGAACCGTGAGATCATGACCTGAGCTGAAGTCTGTCGCTCAGTTGACTGAATCACCCAGGCTTCCTATTTTAATTTTATTTTAATTTAATTTAATTTAATTTAATTTAATTTAATTTAATTTAATTTTTAAGAGAGAGACAAAGAAGTAAAAAGACACCAGCGGGCAGAGAGGCAGAGAGAGAAGGAAAGAGAGAATCTTAACCAGACTCCTTGCCCAGTGTGGAGCCTGACAGTCTTACAACCTTGTGATCGTGATCTAAGCTGAAATCAGGAGTCCGATAGTTAACCAACTGAGCCACCCAAGCGCCCCCAAACTATTTTATTTTATTATTTTTTTTTAATTTTAGCAAGAAAGAGAGTGAGTTGTGGAGAGGGACAGTGGGAGAGGGAGAGAGAATCCCAAGCAGGCTTCATACACAGCACGGAGCCAGACTTGGGGGCTCAATGCCAGTATTCTGGGTCATGACCCAGGGCGAAATCCAGAGTGGGTCACTCAACTGACTGAGCCACACAGGTGCCTGGCCCCCTGTTTTAAAGCAGATCATAGGCATACCATTTCATTTGTAAATATGTGAGTGTATATCTGTGGAAGGTTGAGGTACTCTTTTTTTAATATACCCACATACAAGTATCACATCCAAAAAAATCAATGGTAAGCTCTTAATATCAATATTTAGAAGGACTTATTTTTTAAAATGTGGTATCCATTTGATACAAAGAAGTTACACATTCCAACCGCTTTGATGTTTGACTCTCTAAAAAAATATGGTATAATTGTTTCCTGATTTTTTTCCAGTTGTTCCTGGTATCCTGTTCCTTTTTCTTGGTTAATATAGTTCATCTTGTGTAAAAAGTTTGAAGAATTGTCACTTTGGCATTTTAATCGATGGAGTTTTGTAAGAGCGGGAGAAAGATAGAAGTGAAATGTAACACATGCACAGATTTTTATTTTATTTTATTTTATTTTTTAATTTTTTTTTCAACGTTTTTTATTTATTTTTGGGACAGAGAGACAGAGCATGAACGGGGGAGGGGCAGAGAGAGAGGGAGACACAGAATTGGAAACAGGCTCCAGGCTCTGCGCCATCAGCCCAGAGCCTGACGCGGGGCTCGAACTCCCGGACCGCGAGATCGTGACCTGGCTGAAGTCGGACACTTAACCGACTGCGCCACCCAGGCGCCCCTGCACAGATTTTTAAAAAGTGAAATGTATATTCACAAATAACTTATGTCTGTTCTAAGTATGGGCAATTTGATTATGCTTTTCTAGATAATTTCACATATTGTGAGAAGTTGTTTACTGTGTGTGTATTAGTTTTCTATGCCTACTGTAATAAAGTACCACAAATTTAGTGTCCTAAAAACAACACAAATTATTTTTAAAGTTCTGTATTTTAGGGGCACCCGGGTGGCTCAGTCAGTGATGTGTCCAACTTTGGCTTGGGTCTTGCGGTTCGTGGGTTCGGGCCCTGTGTTGGGCTCTCTGCTGTTATCATGGAGCCAGCCTCGGATCCTCTGTCCCCCCACCCCCACTTTTTCTTCTCCCCTGTGCGTGCTCTCTCTCTCTCTCTCTCTCAAAAATAAAGAAACATTTAAACAAATTTTTAAAGGTCTCTATTTTAGAAGTCCAAAATGGGTCTCACTGGGCTAAAAAAATTAGTGTGTCAACAAGTCTCTATTCTCTTCTGGAGTTTTCTAGAGGTTTCCTTACCTCTTCTAGCTTCTAGAGGCCACCCCCTGTTCCTTGGCTTGTGGGCCTCTTATTCCATCTTCAAAGTGAGTAGTATTGTATCTCTCCAGTGACAGTTGGGAAAGGTTAAGGACCCATGTGACTAGATCAGGCTTATCTAGATAATTCAAGAGGATCTCCCCTATCTCAAGGTCCTTGACTTAATTATAGCTGCAAAGTCCCCTTTGCCAGGTAAGATAGCAATCACTGGTTCCATAGATTAGGACATGGACATCTTTGGGGGCTGTTACTCTTTCTGCCATGGTGTGTCTGGGGACATTTTGCTGAGACTTCGGAAAATAGGTGAGGTGACTTCTTTTGCTACTACAAATTCAATGTAAGTGTCATCTTTCACTGTGTAGGCAATGGGAATGGTTAGTGGTAGAGAGGACCACTCCATCTTCCTTTTTAGTGACCATGACAAACATATGGGAAGTACCTGTGCACTTGCAGTGTGGGCTTTGGTAAAATGAGACCCTTAAAAGTGATGAAGTGTTTGGGAATGCAAGCTGGCACAGCCATTCTGGAAAACAGTATGGAGGTGCCTCAAAAAACTAAAAATAGAACTAGCCTACAACCCAGCAATTGCACTACTAGGCATTTATCCACGGGATACAGGTGTGCTGTTTCTAAGGGACTCATGCACTATTGACATATTTTATATGTTTATAGCAGCACTATCGACAATAGCCAAAGTATGGAAAGAGCCCACATGTCCATTGATGGATGAATGGATAAAGATGTGGTATATATATACAATGGAGTATTACTCGGCCATCAAAAAGAATGAAATCTTGCCATTTGCAACTGGAGGGTATTATGCTAAGTGAAATTAGTCAGAGAAAGACAAAAATCATGACTTCACTCATATGAGGACTTTAAGAGACAAAATGGATGAACATAAGGGAAGGGAAACAAAAATAATGTAAAAACAGGGAGGGGGACAAAACAGAAGAGATTCATAAATATGGAGAACAAACTGAGGGTTACTGGAGGGGTTGTGGGCGGGGGGATGGGCTAAATGGGGAAGGGGCACTAAGGAATCTACCCCTGAAATCATTGTTTCACCATATGCTAACTAATTTGGATGTAAAAAAAAAAAAAAAAGTGACTAAGCGTAAAAGCGATGTAACAACCTGCAAAGGTTTTTTGTATTTCGTTTGGGTCTCTTTATATTCATGTTTCTAAAGTTTTGTGTACTTGTAATCAGAGTGTGTGTAACACCCAGCAGCTGCTTGAAGTCACAGGGCAGGCTGGGGCAGTGAGGGAGAAGGCTCTCCGACTCAGTGGGTGATCAAGGCACCCCCAGTTCGTCGGGAAGCTCTTAAAGTGAGAAAACATTCAGGAAGAGTGAGCTCCTGACAGACCTGGGCTCGAGGCCCCTTCCCGACTTGTCCTTCTGTGACCTGGTTGGTTGAAAAGGGCTTTGAGCCTTTCCCAGGACCAGGAGAAGAGTGAATGTTGGAGGTAGAGAGGGCTTCGGGAAGGCCTCTAGTTTGGTGTCCTGCTTCCGTCCTCAGCTCCCGAGGTCGGGACCGTGTCAGGGCGTGAAGGTGCTGGCTCTGGTGGTGGTGTGTTTCCAGTTACCGCGTCTCAGGAAGAGACTGTTCAGTATCTGCTCCTGCTCTTTACCTCGCTTCTCCTTGGGAGCTTCTTAGTGGTGCTTAATGCCCTGAACTTCTGCTTAAAACCTGCGTGTAAACAGCGTGTAAGTTATCTGCCTGATACTTCTTTGTGGTCCAAATAATCTAAACTAGCAGCGTTGAGAACAACTTTATAAATAGGTCTCACTTACTAAAATGTTCTGTTTCTTTTCATTCCTTTCGGGAAGTTTGGTTGGTACTTTCTGATCTCTAATATTTTTTAAGATGTCTTTTTTTTTTTATTTTGAGAGAGAGGGAGAATCTTAAGCAGGCTCTGCACTGTGAGTGCAGAGCCCAGTGCTGGCCTCGATTCCATGAACCGTGAGATCATGGCCTGAGCTGGAATCGAGAGTCGGATGCTCCACCGACTGAAACACCCAGGCCCTCCGATTTCTTCTGTAAGTTTGATCCCATTCGTTACATATGCGGACACCAGGCTGGGGTTACGGGGTAGGAGTGGGGCTGGGTGTGTGGACAAAATGGGTAAAGGTGGTCAAAAGGTACAGACTTCTAGTTATAAGTCATGGGGGTGTGATGTGCAGCATGGCGACTACAGTTAATGAGGCTCTATTGTATATTTGAAAGTTGCTAACAGTAAATCTTTTAAGTTCTCATCACAAGAAAAAATTGTAACGATGTACGGTGATGGATGTCAACTAGATTTACTGTGGTGATATTTTTGCAATATATACATGCATAGAATACTCTGGTACACCTGAAACTAACATAATGCTTCATGTCAATTATATCTCAATGTAAAAACACTGCAGGCACTAAAAGTAGCTGTTAACTCTCCAATAACACTGGAAGAATTAAACAATACATATTCTGTATGTGATGTGATTGATAATTTCTTTTTTAGATGGAGTCAGTCACCAAATCATAACAGTTCCTTCAGAATATCTCTTGCAACCCTTCCCTTCAGAATACTTTTTAAAAAATTGTGTGTGTTTTTTTTTTTAACATTTATTCAGTTTTGAGAGACAGACAGAGACAAAGCGTGAGTGGGAGGGGCAGAGAGAGAGGGAGACACAGAATCCGAAGCAGCTCCAGGCTCAGAGCTGTCAGCACAGAGCCTGACACAGGGCTCAAACTCATGAACCGCGAGATCATGACCTGAGCCGAAGTCGGACGCTTAACCGACTGAGCCACCCAGGCGCCCCTTGAATGCTTTTGAAATCTCTTGCATCAGTTAAGATTCGGTTTGGCTGTGCAGAGCAGACTTGATTGAATAATAGCTTAGACATCTTGTTTGTTTCCCGTGTAAAAGCCCAGAGGTAGACAGCTCAGGGCTGGCATGGTGACTCCACTGTCATTAGTTACCCAGTTTCTTACTCTGTCTGTCATCCCTGGGGTGTGGCTTGCTTTCTGGGTCCCGATGGTGGTGCATGGCATGCAGTTAGATAAATGGTCTGGCACCCACAAAGAGTTCTGGACTGGACGTAGGTATTTTGAAATCATCAGTGTATGGGGAAGAGTTCACTGATCTCTTAGAAGACCCAGGGATGTGTGCTATCTTCTGGTTCCAGTGGACAAAGTACAAACCTGTTAGTGAGTCGTCCTGTTGTAAAGCATCAGGCATCAGCCTGCTCTCTGGCCCTTTTTTGCTTCCACTCTGATTCCCTCCCTCCCTGCTCCAGCCCTGCTCCAGCCGTGTTGAACTTCTCTCAGTTCCTGGAATGGGCCCTTGCCTGTGTTTGTCTTCACTCTAAGCCTTCACGTGTGGCGTTCCCTTTGCTTTGATGCCTTTCTGAACCCTACACCCAGCTAGGCCAGTCCTTCTTATCCTTCAGGCTCTAGCTTTGATGGTACGACCTTTGGGAAGCTTTCACTGAGTCTTGAATAGTTGCCATATTATAATTTCCTGTCGATTTACCTATATCTCTTACTCGACTGTAAGTCAGTTCCATTCTTCACAGTTTCAGTCTTGGTGCTTAGCATTGTGCTGGTCACTAGTGGGCACTTGGGAAATATCGGCAGACCCCCTGTGTTTGCCTAAGCATAATGTGATGGTGCTTGGGTACTGCTAGTTTGTGTTTTCACCCTGGCACTCTTCTTTGGTACTTGCACGTTGAGTTGTTTATATGAATCAGTGATTGTGATGGTGAGTAGTAAAGCACGTTCTCTCTAATTTTATTTGTTTATCTTTAAAGTTTATTTATTTATTTGGGGAGGGAGGGGCAGAGAGAGAGAATCCCAAGCAGGCTTCGCGCTGTCGACGCAGACCCAGAAGCAGGGCTTGAACTCACCAACTGTGAGATCACGACTTGAGCCGAAGTCAAGAGTGGGATTAACCAACTGAGCCACCCTGGTGCCCCTTCTCTACTTTATTTAAAAGTTAATTTTTCTTTTTTTTAAAAAAAATTTTTTTGTTAACGTTTTATTTATTTTTGAGACAGAGAGAGACAGAGCATGAACGGGGGAGGGGCAGAGAGAGAGGGAGACACAGAATCGGAAGCAGGCTCCAGGCTCTGAGCCATCAGCCCAGAGCCCGACTCGGGGCTCAAACTCACGGACCACAAGATCGTGACCTGAGCTAAAGTCGGATGCTTAACTGACTGAGCCACCCAGGCGCCCCTAAAAGTTAATTTTTCTATTTAAAGTAGTGCTTTTATTTTAGAAAAGATAAGAATAATAGTAGAAGAAGGTACATTATACAAAATGGGCAGTGCCTTGCCTTCTCTATCCTTTGGAGTCGGGTTCTGACTAATATAACTAAATGGCCATTTTTTGGTTTATCAACTGTGGGTGCTACCTATTGACTCCTTGTTATGGTACACGAGGTGCTCTTCCTCCTCCTCCCCTGTCTTCCAGCCCTTCCATAGGTAAGAATTCTTGGCTCATTGAGCGTTCAGCGTTTACATTGCTAAGAGATATTGCTCGCTGCTGAGCTGAGTAATTTACCTGGTTTCCCTGCTCCCCACCCCCATTTGCTGCTTTTTTCACGGACGTATTACTAATTTTTACCAAATACTTTGAAAGGCCTGTGGGGATTGGGGCCCGGGAAACTGACGCAAGATGTTACTCTGGCGACCGCTGTTGCTGTGAGCACTGAATCGTTTTGGTCCCTGTCCCAGAGGCTTCGTGGCTTTGTTAGTGTTCGTGTAAGATAAAATCTCAGACACTTCACACCCAGCCCAGCAGTGTCTACACTTAACACCCCTCTGTTTTGTTCCTGCTTTCTTCCTGGCGCTCCTGTTACTTCTGTCTTCGTGGTGCCTTCTAAGTTTCCATTTCCTGTTTGCCATCTGTCTTCCTGTCCTTTATTATGGGAGTTTCCTTGACCTTATCTTCTCTTTAGTGAATTAAAAAAACTTTTTTTTCAGGTTTATTCATTTATTTTATTATTATTTATTTTTAATGTTTATTTATTTTTGAGACAGAGAGAGACAGAGCATGAACAGGGGAGGGTCAGAGAGAGAGGGAGACACAGAATCGGAAGCAGGTTCCAGGCTCTGAGCTGTCAGCACAGAGCCTGACGCGGGGCTCGAACTCACGGACCATGAGATCATGACCTTAGCCGAAGTCGGACGCTTAACCGACTGAGCCACCCAGGCGCCCCTATTCATTTATTTTTGAGAGGGAGAGGGAAGCAGAGAGAGAGGGAGAAAGTATCCTGAGCAAGCTCCACGCTGTCAGTGCAGAACCCAGTGCGGGGCTTAATCTCACTAACCGAACTGTGAGGTCATGACCTGAGCTGAAATCAAGAGTTGGACAGTTAACCCACTGAGACACCCAGGCGCCCCTCTCTAGTGAATTTTTTAATCAGTTTTTAATTTCAGGCATCTTTTCTTGTTCTTTGATTGTTTTCTTTTTTTTCTTTTTTTTTCTTTTTTTTTTTTCTTTTTTTAAAAAAAATTTTTTTTTTTTTCAACGTTTATTTATTTTTGGGACAGAGAGAGACAGAGCATGAACGGGGGAGGGGCAGAGAGAGAGGGAGACACAGAATCGGAAACAGGCTCCAGGCTCTGAGCCATCAGCCCAGAGCCCGACGTGGGGCTCGAACTCACGGACCGTGAGATCGTGACCTGGCTGAAGTCGAACGCTTAACCGACTGCGCCACCCAGGCGCCCCTGTTTTCTTTTTTTTTAAATGACATCTTGTTCTTGGGTCATGGAAACTGTGTGGTATAGTGGTTAAGAGCATGGTTTCTGCACCTAGCCTGCCTTGGTCTGAAACTCCGGTTCGTCATTTTCTAACTCTATAGTCTTGGGGAAGTCACTTAATCTTTTTTCACCTTCGTTCCTTCTTCTAGGCCAAAAGTTGCCAGACATTTGTGTAAAGGGCCAGATTGTAAATAATTTAGGCATTGTGGGCCAAGAAGCAAAATGAAGCATATTATTATACAGGTACTTTTTTTTTTTAATGTTTATTTTTGAGAGAGAGAGAGGGGGAGAGAGAGAGAGAGAGAGGGAGACAGAGGATCCGAAGAGGGCTCTGTGCTGAGAGCGGAGAGCCCAGTGTGGGGCTCGAACTCCACAACCATGAGATCATGACCTGAGCCGAAGTTGGACGTTTAACTGACTGGGCCACTCAGGTGCCCCTGTTATACGGGCACTTATGTGATGAGAGAGGAGAAATTTCCATAAGTTTTTTACTGAGGAAATTGAAAATACAATACTAATAATGGCTGAGAATAGGTTTTTTGTAATAAAGGTTTTCTTTTTTTTTTTTTAACGTTTTTTTTTTTTTTAATTTTTTTGTGAGACAGGGAGAGACAGAAGATGAACAGGGGAGAGTCAGAGAGAGAGGGAGACACAGAATCTGAAACAGGCTCCAGGCTCTGAGCCATCAGCACAGAGCCCGACGCAGGGCTCGAACTCATGTAATAAAGGTTTTCTTTTTTTTTTTTTTTTAATTTTTTTTTTTTTCAACGTTTATTTATTTTTGGGACAGAGACAGAGCATGAACGGGGGAAGGGCAGAGAGAGAGGGAGACACAGAATCGGAAACAGGCTCCAGGCTCTGAGCCATCAGCCCAGAGCCCGACGCGGGGCTCGAACTCACAGACCGCGAGATCGTGACCTGGCTGAAGTCGGACGCTTAACCGACTGCGCCACCCAGGCGCCCCAATAAAGGTTTTCTAATAAGAAGAATGAAATCTCTTTTTGGAGGAGAGGGGATAACATTTTACCTAATAGGGAATACTGAATGTAAACCTCAGTTGTCAGAATTGATTACAGATGTTCATATGTACTGTTTAAAAGTTTTTTTAAGGGGCGCCTGGGTGGCGCAGTCGGCTAAGCGTCCGACTTCAGCCAGGTCACGATCTCGCAGTCCGTGAGTTCGAGCCCCGCGTCGGGCTCTGGGCTGATGGCTCAGAGCCTGGAGCCTGTTTCCGATTCTGTGTGTCTCTCTCTCTCTGCCCCTCCCCCGTTCATGCTCTGTCTCTCTCTGTCCCCAAAATAAATAAACGTTGAAAAAAAAAATTCTAAAAATTTTTTTAAAAAGTATTTTTGAGAGAGAGAGAGAGAGAGACAGAGCACAAGCTGGGCAGGTGAAGCGATAGAGAGGGAGACAGAATCTGAAGCAGATTCCAGGCTCTGAGCTGTCAGCACAGAGCCCCGACGCAGGGCTCAAACTCACGAACTGTGAGATCATGACCTGAGCCGAAGTTGGACGCTTAACCAACTGAGCCACCCAGGAGCCCCTTAAATTTTTTTTTAATGTTTATTTTTGAGAGCGCAAGTGAGCGCTCATGCACAAGTTGGGGAGGGGCAGAGAGGAGGGGAGACACAGAATCCGAAGCAGGTTCCAGGCTCTGAGCCGTCAGCACAGAGCCTGACACGGGGCTTGAACTCACCAACTGCGAGATCATGACCTGAGCCTAAGTCGGATGCTCAACTGACTGAGCCACCCAGGTGTCCCTAACGTGGGTTTTTTTTTTTTTAATGTTTATTTATTTTTGGGAGAGAAAGAGACACAGAGTGTAAGTGGGAGAGAGGCAGAGAGAGAAGGAGACACGGGATCCAAAGCAGGCTCCAGGCTCTGCGCTGTCAGCACAGAGCCTGATCTGGGGCTCGAACCTATAAACTGTGAGATCATGACCTGAGCTGAAGTCAAACACTTAACAGAGTGAGCCACCCAGGTGCCCCCCTAACATGGGTTTTTAATGAGGTTTTTTGTATTTCATCTTTGAAAGTATTTCGTGTAAAGTTTATTTATTTTGAGAGAGAGAGAGAGAGAGAGAGAGTGGGGGTAGGGGCAGAGAGAGAGGGAGAGAATCCCAGGCAGGCTCTGAGCCTGTCAGCGCAGAGCCCTGAAGCAGGGCTCAGTCTCACGAACTGAACCATGAGATCATGACCTGAGGTGAGATCAAGAGTTGGACGCTTAACCGACTGAGCCACCCAGGTGCCCCTGAAAGTATCTTTTTCCATGGTGCCTCCAAACACAGATATCAACCCATGAACGTATGATTTTAGTGGAGCGTATTTATTGCTTGGAAGGCATCTGTTGAATTCTGCTAGATTGTTTTTTTGATACTTACCTTTTAGCAAATCATCGCATTGCCCGCTAATCACTTATGATGGAAGGTTAGGTAGAAGCTTCTTGTTGCACAGTTAAATGGTTTTTGAAATGTGGAAAGTACTTTTTTTTTCTTTTTTCTTTTTTTTTTTTTTTAAGATTTTATTTTTAAGCAGTCTCTACACCCAGCATGGGGCTTGAACTCACAACCCCAAGATCAAGGGTTGCATGCTCCACTGAGCGAGCCACCCAGGTGTCCCTGGAAAGTACTTTTATACTTATATTGAGGTCTGAAAAATGCTGGAACTGTAGTTTTATTTTGGAAAATATATCTGCTGCATATTTGTTTGGGATTGGAGATCCCATCTCATTTTAATTTTTTTACAGCCTAGAAAGTGTGTAACGCAGTTTGACATGACTTAAGATTCAGTGTCAGTTGTCCTTGAAATGACTATCTCAGTATAGGTTTTGCATGGAAGTGCTATTGGCCTCCTAATTTTAGATTGAATTCATTGAGAAATATTACCAAATCAGCAAAAATGAATTTTCAAAGCCATTCAGTGTTCAGTGTTCAGTAACAGTGGCTCAGGGGGATGGTTCTTCAGAAAAATTTCATTCTCAGTTCTGAGCTCGAGAAATTTCCCTAAAAACATACCCCTGCTAAGTCATGGTACTGTGTGGTAGGACACATCAGGATATTCAGCTTCTGTTTCAGACAGAATTTTTATGGAACCGATGGGGGTTAAGTTCATGAAGGTAATGAAGTTAACGGTCGTAACTGGTTTAATAACACGTTAGATTCAAATATTTGATGCAGTGCTCCTGCTCATTGATCATACAATGACTAATGAGTAGGTTGTTGCTATTGTTTTTTTTTTTTTAAAGTTGTTTTGAGAGAGCGAGAGTGTATGAGTGTACAAGCAGTGGGGCAGAGCAGAGGGAGAGAGAGGATCCCAAGTAGGCTGCGTGCTGCCAGCGCAGAGCCCGATGCGGGTCTCAGACTCGCAAACCATGAGATCATGACCTGAGCCAAAACCAAGAGTCAGATCCTTAACCAACTGAGCCACCCAGGCGCCCCATTGTGTGGTGTGTGTGTGTGTGTGTGTGTGTGTGTGTGTGTGTGTGTGTGTTTAAATATTGAATAGGTTATAAACACCTTGCATTTTTACAAGGTTTGTAAATTTGTCCATCTAAGCCTTTTCTGATGGTTTTTTTTACCACCATCAGTTATTATGCATGTTAGCAGATCCCACTTCAGGTTGTACCGAATTAGTATTTTCCTCCACTTTTTTGGAAAATAATCATAGGTGTAGTGGTTCCATTCAGACTGTTCTCTGAGCAGTTCTTTTCTTTTTTTTTTTTTTTAATATATGAAATTTATTGTCAAATTGGTTTCCATACAACACCCAGTGCTCATCCCAAAAGGTGCCCTCCTCAATACCCATCACCCACCCTCTCCTCCCTCCCACCCCCCATCAACCCTCAGTTTGTTCTCAGTTTTTAACAGTCTCTTATGCTTTGGCTCTCTCCCACTCTAACCTCTTTTTTTTTTTTTTTTCCTTCCCCTCCCCCATGGGTTCCCGTTAAGTTTCTCAGGATCCACATAAGAGTGAAACCATATGGTATCTGTCTTTCTCTGTATGGCTTATTTCACTTAACATCACACTCTCCAGTTCCATCCACGTTGCTACAAAAGGCCATATTTCATTTTTTCTCATTGCCACGTAGTATTCCATTGTGTATATAAACCACAATTTCTTTATCCATTCATCAGTTGATGGACATTTAGGCTCTTTCCATAATTTGGCTATTGAACAGTTATTTTCAATGGAGGGTCTGAAAGATGTTTATTTTTCCTGGACACATTTCTTTGGCTGCTGCACTCACACACGATTTAGTTCATCTCATGATTGGTCAGTGACTTTTCTTGTTTGGTTAATACATGAACCATCCAGAGACTTTGGTTACAGCCTTGTTTTCATTCTTTATTGTTGGGAAAGCACCCTGCTGTGATGAAATGCTGTATTTTGTATTTTTATTTGTTTTTTTAAGTTTATTTTGAGAGAGGAGAGTGTGCACAAGGTCACATGCGTGTGCAAGTGGGGGCGGGGCAGAAAGAGAGGGAGAGAGAAAATCCCAAGCAGGCTGTGCACTGTGAGCACAGAGCCGGACGTGGGGCTCATCTCATGAACCATGAGAATGACCCCGGGCTGAAATCAAGAGTTGGACGCTTAACCAGCTGAGCCATCCGGGCACCCCTGAAATGTTGTGTTTAAATTTGCTGACTCTCCTGATCGTCGCTTCCGTGAACCGGGAGCGCTCCGTGGTAGGGCATGTGAGGCTGTGCGTAGCTGGTAATGTCTTCCTACGTGGCGTTCCAGTGCAAGCGTGATGCTGTTACCCAACAGACGTGATGCTTCCCCATCTCATCAGGTTTAAAAAAACGATCTCTGCTCTGCTATAAAAGCATGACGTCAAAGTCTGCTTTCTTCTTTTCTTGTTTTGACATGACGTATATCCAGTGGTAGTGAGTGTCACAATATGCAGGGTACTTGCAGTGCTGACTTCTAACTGTGTTATTGAGATTTGTAGTGTGGGCAGCAGCAGTATAAGGGGATGAAGGTGTCACATGCGGTCTGGGTAGTAACTATACAGTTCTGCTGTTGTCACAAAAACAGCTACAGGCAACATGTGAACAAGTGAGTGTTGCAGTGTTCCACTAGAACTCTCATAACGTCCACATGTCACAACATATTCTTTTGGTTTTTTTTTTCATTCAT
The DNA here is from genome assembly GCF_016509475.1 of Prionailurus bengalensis. Classification (NCBI taxonomy): domain Eukaryota; kingdom Metazoa; phylum Chordata; class Mammalia; order Carnivora; family Felidae; genus Prionailurus; species Prionailurus bengalensis. Next base: position 69,135,831 of record NC_057356.1, on the reverse strand, counting down.
TTAAAAATGTAAAAATCATTCTTCAGGCAGCAGGCTGGACCTGGCTCCTTGGGTCGTAATTTGCTAACCCATGATCTATGTGACGAGAATGTAGAAATACCACCTTAGGCTGTGGTGAGGAACAGGTGAGTTAATATGTAGAAAGCACTTTGAATAGTGCCTGGGGGACGGGGGGAAACACCTGGGTGGCTCGGTTGGGTAAGCCTCATACTCTTGATTTCAGCTCAGGGCATATTCTCATGGTTCGTGAGTTCGAGCCCCACGTTGGGCTCTGTGCTGATGGCACGGAGTCTGCTTGGGGTTGTGTCTCTCCCTCTCTCTCTGCTCCTCCTCTGTTCACTCATTCACTCTCTCAAAATAAGCTTAAAAAAACTGAATAGTGCCTAGGGATATAGCAGGTGCTAAGTAAATATTTGCGTTCATTATTGTTACTGTTTACTCTCTCTGAGGCTATTTTAGTTTTTAATTTCTTCTTAGAATCATCTGTGTTCCAATTCCTTTCTTTGGTTGATTTTCGTTTCTTTATTTTGTGTCGGAGGCATTCCTCACGAGTCTAATCATTTTACACTGGGGCTTCCTCAGCTCTGCTGGTTCAGTTAGTACCCCTCTGTCACCTTTCCATCTTCCACACCTCTTCTGATCTTTGTGAGCTTAATCTTTTTATTCTCGTTACTCTCATTTCACAGGAGTGGAATACCCCACTGTACTTAATATAGCACTTGGAACATAGTGACCTTTTGGAGAATGTTCCATTACTTGGTGGACCAAAGGCATCTGTGTGTTTAACATGTCCTTTGGCCAGTGACTATTGTCCACTATTTCTCTCGTCTCCTGTTTCAACCGTGAGGTTTTGTCTTAAAGTCTTGAGTACAGGGGCGCCTGGGTAGCTTAGTCTGTTAAGCGTCCGACTCTTGATTTCTGCCTAGATCATGGGGTGTGAGATCAAGCCGTGAGTTGGGCTCCATGCTGAGCTAGCACAGAGCCTGCTTAAGATTCTCTCTCTTCCTCTCCTCCTCTTCCCTGCTCCCTCTCTCTCAAAAAAAAAAAAAACCCAAAACAAAACATGTTTCTTTTAAAAAGTCTCATACAAATGAGGGGACATGTGTAGTTTTTTTTTCCTTTCTCAGGAAGCAGGTGATTCTGGAATATAGCTTATGATTAATGGATTTTCAGCTTAAGTTGGGATAAAGTACACTGTGGTGTCATTTACATATTTTGAGGGTGTTAGGACAGAATTTGGTTATGGATTTTTCAGATCCACTAACGTTTACTTTCCATTTAAGGCACATGAAATCAGGAGACCACGAGTCAGTACGCATAAAAGAGGAGACATAATTTTACGTATATATCAAATATTTCATGAATTAAAAACAGAATATTGAGCATATCATTTCTTGTTCAAAGTATCATTTTTGACCATGGTGGTAAAATTGACTCGGGGAAATAATTGGCCCGAGAAGTTAAATAGCAGTATGAGAGTCAGACAGCAAAACCAGGTATTACCGGAAGGATAGTTAAATTCCAAACGATAGTGAAGATAGTGTGTTTTAGGATTACAGAGGAAAGGGAGGGCTCATTCTGTGGTTAGGGTCAAAGGGGCTGGGGATCGGGGGTGGTGGTCGAAGGCAGGCGTGAATGGCATGAACAGAGGTGTAGATGGGCATGCTAGCTATTGACAAGAACACTTGCCTCTACTTTGGTTTGTTTGTTTTTTTTTAAAGTTTATTTCCCTATTTTGAGAGAGAGAGTGTGTGTGCTTACACATGCCCGCTTGAGCAGAGGGAGGCACAGAGAGAAGGGAGAGAGAGAATCCCAAGCAGGTTTTGTACTGTCGGTGCAGAGCCTGACTCAGGGCTCGAACTCACAAACCAACCATGAGATCGTGACCTGAGCTGAAACCAAAAACTAGAAACTTACCGACTGAGCCATCCAGGCACCCTGCTCCACACCACCCCCCCCCCGCCCCCCACCCCATCTTTTTTTTTTTTTTTTTTTTTAGCTAGGAGAGTGCATGAGTGGGGAGAGGGGCAGAGGGGGAGAGAGAATCCCAAGCAGGCTCCATGCTTAGCTCTGAACCCAGCGTGGGGCTTGATCCCACAACCCTGGGATCATGACCTGGGCCAAAATCAAGAGTCAGATGCTCAACCAACTGAGCCACCCAGGCTCATAAAATCATAAAATTTTACGAAGCAGCTCCTGCTGCCCCCCCCCCCCCCCCCCATGCTAGGTCAGCTTCTGTAATGCCACATGATCGAGTGTAACAGTATCCAAATTTGTTTGCTTCCCGCCTCTTCGCCTGGATTCACCCTGCACAGGCCACCACCATATTAATCCTCAACAGGTCATTCAAGCCAGGACTGCGATTAAAACCAAAGGTTCTAGTATGAGACAGACCCTTACTAAGTCTGTGCTGAGCGAGGGTGAATCTCCGTTTTACACCACCGCATAATGGGAAAAACAGTGCTTCCGACTCATAAAGTTTTCTGAGGACGAAGCAGGATGAAGCAGCATGCAAAGCACTCAGGAAGGGACCTGGGGGAGTGTGCCTAGCCAAAAAAAAAGGTGAGATGTAATAGATCTTTAATGTGAGTGAAATTACCACTCCCGTCACTTCACGCACCAGCCCAATAACATTCAGTGATTGTTCATTACCTGAAACACAGAGTACGGTACTGGCATTCCAGACCCTCCACAGTCGGAAAGCTCGTGTTCCAACTTTATTTCCAAGTACCCTCCAAACCAGTGATTCCCAAACTTATTTAAGTACATCAGACACCCGAGGAGCATGTGATTAAAATGCAAATGCATGCCCCTCCCCCCCCCCCCCCCCAGGTTCACAATGTCGGAGGAGGGCCCAGGCATCTGCATTTTCAAAACGTTCATACTAATTTGGATATAAGTAGTCTGTAACCTCAGCCTATAGATAAGTGTCATAACAAAGTACAGGCGGGGCGCCTGGTTGGCTCAGTAGGTTGTGCATCCAACTGTTGATTTCGGCTCAGGTCATGATCCCAGGGTTGTGGGATCGAGCCCTGTGTCGGGCTCCATGCTAAGTGTGAAGCTTACCTGGAAAAAGATGATGTTGGGGCGCCTGGGTGGCTCAGTCGGACGGGTTGAGCGTCCGACTTCAGCTCAGGTCGCCATCTCACTGTTGGGGAATTTGAGCCCCACGTTGGGCTCGTTGCTGTCCGCGCAGAGCCCACTTGGGATCTTCTGTCTCCCTCCCTCTGCCCTTTGCCTGCTTGCACTCTCTCTTGCAAAAATAAAATAAAATAAAACATTAAAAGAGAGAAAAGATGATACATAGAATTGTGGATGCCGCAGAAGAACCCACAGGAGTTTTTTTAATTTTTATTTTTATTGAAGTATAGTTGGCATACAATCCATGAGTTTCAGGTGTGAAACTCATGAAATCGTTTTCACAGAGAGTATACGCCCTTAAAATTTTGATAGATACTGCCAGATATCTACACACTAAAAGGGTGCCTGTTTCGTATTGCCTCGTGCTGCTATCAAGGTTTGTTTTTTTTTTAACCTTTACTAATACGATGGGTCGAAATGATACCGTGTTGTTATAATTAGCATATTTTATTACTAATTTATACTGAAAGTGTTTTTATATATTTATTGTTTGTGGGGCCTTGGCTGTTTCAACAGGTTGTTTTTTGGTGTTGGGGTTTATTATTTTTTTGAGAAATTTCTCTTCAGCAGTGTGCTGCAGGTTGATTGGAAATGGGGAAGAAAGGTAAAGCCTGATTCATGCCTCTCAGAAGTAATCGACCTCAGGAGACAGGTCATAGATACTACAGAAAGTTTCAAGGTAGTTTTTACATAGTGGGAACTTTATGGGGGTAGTGGGAAGTTGAGAGAGGAAACTGATCTGGGGAGGGAGGATGGCATCCGTTTTTATGTGTGAAGCTCAAGTTCTTGACTACACAGCATTAACGACGGGTCCTTTAAAAGGTTTATTACTGAAAGCATTAGTGATAGCACACTTTATTTATTTGTTTATTTTTTACATTTATTTATTTTTGAGAGACAGAGCGAGACAGAGCACAAGCGGGGGAGGGGCAGAGAGAGAGGGAGACACAGAATCCGAAGCAGGCTCCAGGCTCTGAGCTGTCAGCATGGATCCTGATGTGGGGCTCAAACTCACTAACCACGAGATTGGGACCTGGGCCGAAGTCGGACACTTAACCACCCAGGTGCCCCAGCACACGTTTCATTTCTAGTCTAGGCTTAGGTAAGGAGCATGGTTATCCACAAAATTACTGATTATATATACAGTTATATATTCTTGAGTTAAAAACAACTGTAAGTATTTTAGGGATACAGACAGAACTGGCACTCGGGTCAGAGGTTGGGAGTAGAAGCCACGAGTGAAACCAGGAGATAGGCTCCGTTCCTGACAGATTGAGAGAAGGCAGGGCCGACAGCCCAGGAAGCCTGGTGCCCAGCCAGAGGGAAAAGCAACAGGGCCCTTAGGAGCTGAGGTGATTGGATAGTGGGTTTTTCAAGTTCCGTTTTATTCTGGGTTTCACTGATAAGGGTCTCACTGATAAAGTTCCAAATAAATTGTGTTCAGTTCAGGTGGTGTGTGTGTATGTGTTTGTGTTTGGAATTCCTGGCATGAATCGTGGCAGAGGAGAGACCATTGGGCCTCAGTTTTCTACTTTGCTTTCTGTGAGGGTTGGGAGCAGGTGGAACTTTCTGGCAAGAATCTCCAGTGGCTAGTTGTCTTGCTTGGCTGCCCTTGTCCCTCCTGGGCCTTCCAGCTGCCTGAGGCCTGGCCTTGGGCGCCGCCTTCACTGTTCTCGGCAGATAGTACTTACTGTTGCTCCCTGGGGGAGTGAAGGCAAAGGTGACAGGCTGGGTGTCCCGAGTCATCCCGGTCAGTTGTCCCCGGGCTCCGGCATTTTTCTGGCCTTCTGCTTCCAGACTGGAGTTGCTGTTTATACTCTTGCTGCCCTTGATCAGAGGGTCTTCTGCCTGCCTTGGGATGCCGCTTCCCTTCTCAGTCCATCTCCGGCTGTTTTCCAGTTTCCGGGGATGCCTCACAACTTCTGGTCTCCTGTGACATTCTGAGTATGGCCGTGGCATTACTGACAATTAAGCTTTTTTTTTTGAATATTCTGTCCAGTCTCTCCTGAGAAGCTTATAGGCTTGATTCATATTGTTGTTTTAGAAGGGTTTCATAGTGGTCCTGGATTGAACTGACTTTAATACTTTGTGGCCTATCCTCGCAGCTTTGAAAATAAAATTTATTTGCTATAAATCAATAAAAAATAGGCAAAGGAGAACAACAGGCGATGGCCTCTTTCACAGCAAAAGAAATGCAAACTAAAATCATACTGAAAAACTTTTCTGTCTCAGCAGTTGGCAGGGATCAGAAAGTTTGATGAGACGGTGGTGGCCGTGCTGTGGAGAACAGGTGCAGAGGTGAGCGGGGTGCAGGCTGGCAGCCTCTGAAGAGGGCAGCTAAGCGGTACACGGGAGGAAAAGAAGTCCCCCCTCCACCCATCTGAGTTCATAGACCCTTGTCACGGAAGACAGGTTAGCAGGAGAAAGCAAGTAGAAGTTTATTAACGTGTGTACCTCACGTATACATGGGAGATACCGAGGGAAATATGAGCACTTCTCTGAGGTGGCGTAGATTTCAGACTCAAATACCGTCTTAGGGGGGACAGGGGAGGGGAGGTGTGGGTCTCTTAGGGGCTCGTAAATGGTTTCTAGGAAAGAGGAATGAGCCCTTAGAAGAACAGACGAGAGGTGCGTTAGTTTGGGACGGTGTGTCTGGTGTGGTGTCCACTTCTGGTCTTCCCTGTGATGAGTTACCCGGTTGGTGAAACTCTCAGGGGAGGGATTTATAATAATGAAGTTCTTTTGGAGGAACGGTCTTGAGGCAGATAGACAGCTTCGTCCTGCATTTGTTAGTTTTCACATGCCTGTGGCTCAAAATCATCAAAATGCCAAAGTGGCATTTTTAAATGTTTCATTGAGACATATTCAGGAGTCTCAGGGATGATTAATTATTAGAGTATTATAATTCTGTTATTAGAATTGGAAAGCTTTGATAAAAAAGAAGTAGGTAGTTGAGGATGAAATCTGCTGTGTATTCCTCAGAATTATAAAGTTAACAGGAACTCCCTGACGGACCCAAATGCATGACTCCTTTTGCTTTTATTGAAAAAGTTTGGTTTTGAGTAAGACTTGAAATAATTTATCTGGGGAAAGTAGTCTGTGTAATAAAAGAGGGTTCCAAGCCACCAAGAAAAATAATTGTGAGCTCTTAATATCTCATCATGTGATGTTATAGGTGATGAAGTAACGTAATATGGAAAAATAAACCAAGTGGTTGTGATAGAAAGTACCTGTAAGACTTGCTGGCACCTTTCTTGGGCACGTGGATTAGACTTTGAAAGGGTTTGGCTTTTTTTTTTTTTTACCCGATTAAAAAAAAAAAAAACCCTTTATTTTGTAATGATTATAGACTCATAAGTTGCGAAAATAATGTGGAGAAATCCCAAGTACCTTTCCCTCAGCTTTCCTCAGTGTTAATATAAGGATTGTACATTATCCATTCCAGGAAGTTCATATTGACCCAAAATAATAGACGGTGGACCGCACTTGGGTTCTTCAGGCTTTACGTTCTTTTTCCCTTGTGTGTGTGTAGCTCTGTGAAATTTTATCACATGCATAGATTCGTGCGGCCATCACCACCACCACCGCAGTCAAGATACAGAATTTTTCCATTCCCACAAATGAACTTCCTCAGGCGGCCCTTTGATGGTCACCTTCTGCCCCCTCCACGCCCTGGCAGGCCACCGATCTGTGCTTCCCCACTAGTTTTGTCATCTTGAGTGTTACATAAATAGAGTCACGGTGCGTAACCTTTTTGTTCGCCAAAACTCTTTTTCAATAACAAATTACAAGCATACAGAAAAGTAGAAAGAACAGTACAACACATTAACGCCTGTTCCTTCCGTCCGGATTTAATAATTGTTAATAGCTTGCCATGTTTGCTTTGTCTGTATTTTGTTCTGAAACCGTTTGAAAGTTAAGTTGCAGATAAGATTACTCTTTACCACTAAATGTTCAAGCACACATCTCCTAAGAATTAGGTCATTTTTCTACTTACACTATCATTATCTCACGTATGTCCATATGATATCTTCTATTCAGTCCATATCCAGTTGGGTCTCAAGATTGTCTTTTATAATGGTTTTTTTCTCTTTACAAATCTGGGTTCGTTGAAGATTCATGCATACGTTTGGTTGTTACAATATCCCTTCAGTTGAGAGAAGCCCCCAACCCCATGCACAGGGTGGTGGTTCTTTACAACGAATGTCGTGTATTCTGCATTTGTCACAATATTGCCGCATGTGGTCATCTCAGTCATTTCTTTATTCTCAAGCTTCTTGGTTTTGAGCGCTCAAAAGCGCTTCTTTTAAATTAGTTAGGATGTTTTAAGGCCCAGAACGTGGTCTGTTTTGGTGACTATTCAGTGTGAACTGGAGGGCAATGTGTATTCCGCTGTTGTTGGATGAAGTAGGCCGTAGATGTCAGATCCGGTTGATTGATGGTGGTGTATAGATCCGTCAGGGCCTCACTGATTTTATTCCCCGCTGGGTCTGAGCATTTCCGAGAGAGGTGTGCTCAGGTCTTCCTTCATAATCGTGGTTTACCTCTCCTTGCAGTTCTGGTAGTTTTTGCCTCCTGTATTCTGACGCTGTTGTGCTAGGCGGTCCACATTAAGATTAGGTCTTCTTGGACAGTTGACTCCTTTATCATTATGTAATGCTCTCTTGTTTTCTTTTTTTTTAATCTGTGATAAGTTTCCTTGCTCTGAAGTCGACTGTGTCTAAGCTTAATACAGCTTCTCCTGCTTTCTTTTGATTAGTGTTAAGTGATACATCTCTCTCCATCTCTTTACTTTTAATCTGTATGTGTCTCGTATATTTAAAGTGGGTTTCTTGGGGTGCCTGGTGGCTCAGCACAGAGCCTGCTTTGGGTCCTCTGTCCCCCCTTCTCTCTGCCCCTCCCCCGTTCATGTGCGTGCACACCTTTTCTCCCCCCTAAAACAACAACAACAACAACAACAACAACAACAAAATATTAAACAAAATATAAAGTGTTTTTTTTTTTTTTTTTTTTTTTTTTTTTTTTTTATAATTTTTTTTTTCAACGTTTATTTATTTTGGGACAGAGAGAGACAGAGCATGAACGGGGGAGGGGCAGAGAGAGAGGGAGACACAGAATCGGAAACAGGCTCCAGGCTCCGAGCCATCAGCCCAGAGCCCGATGCGGGGCTCGAACTCCCGGACCGCGAGATCGTGACCTGGCTGAAGTCGGACGCTTAACCGACTGCGCCACCCAGGCGCCCCTATAAAGTGTTTCTTGTAGACACATTTGGTTGGGTCTTATTTTTTGATCCACTTTGACAATCTCTTTTAATTGGCAGATTTAGGCCATTGATGTTCAGGGTGATTATTGATAAAGTTGGATTAATGTCTACCAGTGTTTGTTCCTCTTTTCTATTCACTGCCCTTGTTTTTGTTCCTTTTTTGGTCTTCTCTTGCTCTGCCTTTTGTGGTGCTGATGGAGTACTTACGTGAATCCCTTCTCTCTCCTTTCTTAGCATGTCCATTGCGCTTTTTAAAACTTTTGTTTAGTGGTTGCCCTTGTGTTTGCGATACACACAGCTAACCCGAGTGCACTTTCAGACCACACCCTACCATTTCACAGGTAGCGCAAGTACCTTGCGATAACAAAGTACCTCATCCTCATTCCTCTCTTCCATTCCTTTTATCATCCCCGTTGTTCACTCACTTTTATATAAACTAGAATCACTAAATGCAGTGTGGCTCTTATTTTGAGTCTGTAACTTTTGGGGATGGGCTTTGCTCCCTTATCACAATGCCCTGGAGACCTGTGCAAGTTCACGGATATATCAAAGGGTTCCTTCTTTTTATTCCATTATACGGAGGGACCTCAGTTCGCTTATTCATTCACGCGTTGAAAGAACATTTGGGTAGTTTTTTTGTGTGAACCTAAGTTTTCATTTCTCTGGGATCATACGTAGTCCAGGAATGCAACTGCCGGGTCAAATGGTATGTCTGTGTTTAACTTGATAAGAAACCGCGTAACCGTTTGCCAGAGTTGCTGTTCCATGTTACGTTCCGACCGGCACTGTATGAGAGTGCCACTTGCTCTGCATCCTTGACAGCTTTGGTACTCTCAGTGTTTGTTTGTTTGTTTGTTTGTTTTTTACCTTAGCGATTCCAGTAGATGTGTACTAGCAGTATATCATTGTGCTCTTAATTTGTAGTTCCTTACTGGCTAATAATGATGGAATATCTTTTCATGTGTTTGTCATTTGCGTATCTTCTTTGGTGATGTGTTAAAATCTTCTGCATATTTTCTGATTGGACTGTTTTCTCATTGTTGAGTTCAGAGAGTTCCTTCTGTGTTCTGGGTACAAGTCCTTTGTTGGCTCTGTGACTTAACAAATATTTTCTCTAAGTCTGTGGCTTTTTTTTTTTTTTTCATTCTCTTTGCAGGGTCTTGCACTGACCAAAAGTTTTTAATTTTTGTGAAGCTTAATTTGTCACCTTTGTTTTTTTATGGGCTGTGCTTTTGTGTTATGTCTAATAAGCCCCTCCTAACCCCAGGTCACAAAGATTTTCTCCCTTGTTCTCACCTAAAAAGGGTTTTATAGACTTTTGTTTTATGTTTAGGTGTGTGATTTATTTTGAGTTGTTTGTTTGTTTATTTATTTATTTATTTAAATGAGCTCTGTGTCCAGTGTGGGGCTTGAGCTCATGACACTGAGATCAAGAGTCGCAGGCTCTACTGACTGAGCCAGCCAGGTGCCCCTATTTTGAGTTAACTTTTAAGATGCAAGGGTTTTTTGTTAGTGGCCTCTGGATTCCAGCACCATTTGTTCAAAGAACGGTCTTTGCTCTATTGAATTGCTTTTGCATTGTTGACAAAAATCAGCTGGTTGTATTCTAGTGAGTCCCTTTCTGGATTTTCTGTTTTGTTTCATTGATCTATGTGTTTATCCCTACTGTGGGTTTGAATTCAGTTCCTCTTTTCTGACCAAGCTGTGACTATTGCTTGTCAGTAAACACATAATGGTGGAAATCTGAAATTTAGATTTTGGGAGATAACTTTAATAATATAATGACATAAAACTATATCAGACAAATAGATTTCTTAAAGTTTGCTAATTGTTTGCCTCCGTAAAGAATAATTTACAGTTTTGGTCACTACGAATTTCGTTATGATGGTAACTTTGTGTTTCCCATATGTGTTAAAAATTTAACTATGAGTAGGTGAAGGAGCTTAAACATATTTAATTTTTAAAATCAAAGTAATACATAGACATAGTTAAAAAAACTCAGATAATCTGATGGACACAAAACAAAAAGACTGCATGACCACCCTCTCCACTCCAGAGAGGGCTGCACTCCAGTCTCTTAGCTGTTGTTTCTGGTTATTTATTTCCTGATTTATAACTAACATACTTTCACTGTTATTTGCCGATTTAGTAATTACGTATTTTCCGCTGACTTCCTGCCTATTATGGAAGATGAGAATTTCACACTCTTAAACCACCACTACTGATTCTTTTTTAAGCCTCTTCCCAATATAGTTCCCTCGCAATTTTTGGTTAAATGTCTGCTTTTTCTATTGTGATGATTACATAAATATCGATAACTGTAGAATTGAGTCATGTACTATGATTACATGACCCTTAAACAATTTTTGTTTTTTTCACAGAGCGTAATTAAAAAATCATCTGTTTTCTGTGTAGCTGTCCTTCGTTCCTACCAGATTCTCCTACAATATTGGTAACGCGCCACAGAATAAGGTCAGACAGGTCAGGTGACCTGTCGCTCTCTGGCTTGCTTCCCCCCGGAGGTCATGGGGCCGTCTCGACTCGTGTCCCAGCCTGCTGCACGTGTCTTCTCCTGGGCGTCTCTTACTCCTGTCTTGTGTTGCAGGCTTTGTTTCTTGAATTCCTTGTCTTCATTTTTCTTGGTTTATTCACTCACCTTGAAAGGGTACATCTTCCAGCACCTTCCAGAAGATGGGGCCATGGGAGGCTTTTTTGAGTTGCAGCAAGTCTAAAAATGCCTTTATTCTACCTTTATACTTAACTGGTAGCTTGGCTAGCCAAAGAATTGTAGTTAAAATTGTTATTATTATTTTCTTAAATGTTTTTATTTATTTTTGAGAGAGCGTGAGCAAGGGAGGGGCAGAGAGAGAGGACAGAGGATCTGAAGCCAGCTCTGTGCTGACTACGGCAAGCTTCATGTGGGGCTCGAACTCACAAATCGTGAGATCATGACCTGAGCCAGGTCGGATGCTCAACCAACTGATCCACCCAGGCACCCCTAAAATTATTTTTTATTAATATTTTAGAGACATTGCTTCCCTATCATTTACCTTCCAGTATTGCTGCTGAGTGATTGAGAAACCATTCTTTTAAAACAACTCTCACTCTATATTTATGGCAGGAACAGAGGGTAATAGGCCAGACCCCTGTACATACTGTCCATTTTCAGCAAGTCTAAATATTTGGCACATGTGCTTCATCCCCTTTCTATAATTTTATTTTTTTATTATTTTTTTAACGTTTATTTGTTTTGGAGAGACAGAACGTGAGCGGGGGAGGGGCAGAGAGAGAGAGAGAGTGAGACACAGAATCCGAGGCAGGCTCCAGGCTCTGAGCTGTCGGCACGGAGCCTGATGCGGGGCTCGAACCCACTAACCATGAGATCATGACCTGAGCCAAAGTCGGACGCTTAACTGACCAAGCCAGCTAGGTGCCCCCGTCCCTTTCCCTCTGTTCCTTTCCCCTTTTCTGTTTGAGAAAGTGTTTATTGATACCACTAAAGCTCCTCTGTTCCTCTCCTGATAACATTCTGTAAAAGCATTCTTCTGAATTTGCTGTGTATTTTTTCCATGTATATTTTAATAATTTGTAGTAGGTATGAACATATCCATGATATTGTTCGCATGTTTTAAAATCATATAAGTGAAATCACACCATGTCTGTTATTCTGTAGCATTTTCTTTAGTGTGTATTTTGTCCGTGTTGGTAATTGTAGCTCTAGTTAATTCATTTTCATTAGTGTAATGTACCCCATTGTAAGGTTATATTAAAACACTTCATTTTAAATGACTTAAAATGTGTAAAATAGCTTTGGAATTGGGTGTGACAAGTAAGGCATTTATATATTTCAGAATATTTTTATAGCATTTTCTAATTGGGCTTACTAATTCCTCATTTAAGATATTAAACCACAGTGCTGGCTTGGGCAGCGCACATACTAAAATTGGAACGATACGGAGAAGATTAGTGTGGCCCCTGTGCAAGGGTGACATGTAGATTTGTGAAGCTTCCGGATTTTTTAAAAATAAAAATAAAAAATTAAACCACAATCTAGACGTACGATTAGCTGGCTTGATATGGAGGCTTAGTTGGAGCCAGCTGGTTTTGGGGTCCCTGTCCCCTGGGTAGGGAAGAAGAAAATGCTAGGTGGTGTTGAATTCAGGGCCAGGGACAGGAAGCCAGATTAGTATTTCTCCCTCCTGTTCAGAAGACCGGCTGTCTGTGCACTGGGGGAGCCTCATCCATTTAGGTAATTTAGCTTAGTCCAGTCGCAAAGTTCCAAAGAGAATGTGGAAGGCATGCTTCCAAATTCTGATGTTGGCTTCAGTGTCTCTGTGGAGTAAGGAGGGACAGACGTAAGAAAGTAAGTTGCTACCAATGGAGGTTCTCATCCAACCGGAGTTTTCCCTTTGGACATGGTTTCCTTTCATTGCGATGGTAATTTTAGCATAGTGTAATTATTATTCATCTTACCACCATTTTATATTGTCAGTGAGAGGCTTTCCTGAACAAATTGAGATAGAGCATGATCTAGAACTCTGTCAAGTGTGGTTTGATGAAGACAGCAATTCATGCTTTATCTAAACCTTCTGCCTTCACCGTCGTCTCCCTGGGCTGCCTGGGGCACAGCTGGGCCCTACAGCACCACCCTCACTTGTCCACACCTGGCTGGAGGGGCCGGGGCTTTGGGAAGAGAAGAGCCCTTTCCTGCAGAAGTCCCTTCCCTGGCCCCATCTGCACCCACCCTGTCTGCACATCCCCGCAGGGCCTAGGGTGGCCTCGGCAACAGCTGGGCCCTGAGGCCATTACCAGCTTCTGGCCTTTCCCGGAACAAGGGGGCTGGACCCTAGTGTGGTTGGTGGACACCTGCCCTGGGGGAGCCCCTTTGACGGGCGCATGAGGAATGGGGGGGCTGCCGTGGGGCTGTGAGGCTGGCCTGCTGCTCACGGATGCGCTGAGGGGCGTTTTCACCCCTGTGCTGTGAATGTCCCGAGGAACTGCCGTAAGGCCCGCGTTGGGGTCAGTTTGTTCCCCCTCAGTACACACTGGAACTGCTTGTCCCTCGGGGGTCCCCACGCCCCTGGCCAGTGCCTGGCCGCCTCCTGGTGCTCAGACGTCCCTGGCCGTCAGTGTCACCTGATGCTGGACTCGCCTCTGTGCCTTGCTGTGTCCCAGGCCTGCCGCGGTGCTGTGTGGGGCTCAGTGTGCCCTGATGACCCTGAGGACCACCAGAAGAAGCCAGAATAAATGGTTTGCCCTGTCAAAAGAACAAAAAGAAAAACAAACAAAAAAACCTCAAGCACAACAGATGTTGCAGATGCTGATCATTTATTCTCCTAAGCTTTCCTTCAGTGTACTGCTCAGGGCATACCTGTTACATGCTAGTCTAGACACTGGGGAGAGGAAGGTGAATCAGTTCTTATTTTCAGAAAAACCAAGTGCCTCACGGTTTAGGGGAAGAAGCCTGCCAGCTAATGCTGATATGCATGACAGCACAACGAGAGGGACACTAAGTGTCAGCTTTGGAACGGGGAGTCCGTTCTCTTTCAGCACATAACTCAGTTCAGGTTCCTTCTCCCCTGAGCATAGGTAGCTGATGGCCGTCCCTTCGGCTACTTGCCCCCCTTCTGAGCACGTTCAAGATATGCACTCTCTATCTCTTTATCACCATCATTTGTTGTAAAAGGCCTTCATTTTCGGGGGCATCTGGGTGACTCAGGCACTTAAGCATCCGACTTCAGTTGGGGTCATGATTTCATGGCTCATGGGTTCGAGCCCCGCATCGGGCTCTGTGCTGACAGCTCAGAACCTGGAGCTTGCTTTGGATTCTGTGTCTCCCTCTCTCTCTGCGCCTCCCTTGTGCTCTCTCTCTCTCTCTCCCTCTCAAATATAAATGAACATTAAAAAATAAAAGTAGCTTCATTTTCAGACAATTGGTAAGAAGTTATCATTGTTAGGGATTTGCTTTGAGACGTTTCCTAGGCAGAGCTATGCTCATTTGAAGATCTAAAGCATGGAGTTGGACTTTTGTGTGTGTGTTAGCTAAGACAGATTTTAATTTTAGCCCCTTTCTCTCCTTTGTGACTTTGTATCTGGTGTCTAATATATTTAAAAATAAAGAGAAGTGTGATTTCCTTAAGTAATTTTCCGGGTTGGTTTTTTTTTTTTTTTTTTTTTTCATTTAGGTCAAGGATGGGAAAAGTATGATTAATGTTGAGCAAGTTTGAAATTTCCTTTCATTCTTTGTAGATTGTCTTGCGGAAATGAAGGCTTAAGGACAAGTTATCTACCAGATTGGAAGATGGGATCGAACAGCAGCAGAATCGGTGATCTTCCTAAAAATGAGTACTTAAAAAAGTTATCGGGCACGGAATCCGTCTCTGAGAATGACCCGTTCTGGAATCAGCTCCTCTCGTTTTCTTTCCCTGCACCAACCAGCAGGTAAGAGGTTACTCGGAGATTGAAAATTCATGTAAACTTGTGTGGTATGCCGATTCAAAAAAGGAAGTTTTTAATGTTCTGTCTGTCCATCCTCTGTCATACACGTACCCGTAGAAAATCCAAAAGGTGGGGCGCCTGGGTGGCGCAGTCGGTTGGGCGTCCGGCTTCGGCCAGGTCACGATCTCGCGGTCCGTGGGTTCGAGCCCCGCGTCGGCCTCTGGGCTGATGGCTCGGAGCCTGGAGCCTGTTTCCAATTCTGTGTCTCCCTCTCTCTCTGCTCCTCCCCCGTTCATGCTCTGTCTCTCTCTGTCCCAAAAATAAAATAAACGTTGAAAAAAAAAATAAAAATAAAAAAGAAAATCCAAAAGGTATGGAAAGTTGGAAATAAGTTTTTCTCTTTCCTTTCTTCCACCCAGCCACCTCCCTTCCCTGGAGGTGGTTCCTCATAGCAGTTTCTTTTGAATCTTCTCGAATAATACAAGGTTATTTAAGCATATATGTCTCATGTAGGTCTACAACATTGTTTAAACACAAGTGCCAGCATCCTGTACATGCCTTGCTTTTTCTTTTTTTGCTCCTATCCCTTGCTTTTTTTTCCCTACAGTTAAGTAAAATGTATTTTGTAAACGTGTGCTTATATGCAACTGTCTTATTCACTCAAATGGCTACAGAAAATAAACTTGAAAAAAACAAAAAAATGAAAAAAAAACCCCAACAACCCTCTCTCTGCCCCTCCCCTGCTCACTCTCTTGTGTCTGTCTCTCTCTCTTTCTCTCTCAAAATAAATAAACGTTAAAAGAAGTTTTTTTTATTTTTATTTATTTTTTATTTTTTAATTTTTTTAATTTTTTTTTTTTCCCAACGTTTATTTATTTTTGGGACAGAGAGAGACAGAGCATGAACGGGGGAGGGGCAGAGAGAGAGGGAGACACAGAATCAGAAACAGGCTCCAGGCTCCGAGCCATCAGCCCAGAGCTCGACGCGGGGCTCGAACTCACGGACCGCAAGATCGTGACCTGGCTGAAGTCGGACGCTTAACCGACTGCGCCACCCAGGCGCCCCAAAAGAAGTTTTTTTTAAATAAAGTGGTTTGAGGGGGGCGCCTGGGTGGCGCAGTTGGTTAAGCATCGACTTCAGCTCAGGTCGTGATCTCACGGTTTGTGGGTTCAAGCCCCTCGTTGTGCTCTGTGCTGACAGCTCAGAGCCCGGAGCCGGCTTCAGATTCTGTGTGTCCCTTTCTCTCTGTCCCTCCCCCGCTTGTGCGTGAGCATGCACTCTATATCCCTCTCTCTCTCAAAAATAAACATTAAAAAAAAATTAGAAAGAAAGAAATGTAACTACCAGAAGCAACGAATGCAACTTATTTAGTTCCTAATTCTAACAGACATTATAAAGCCAACTGTAGAAATGTCCATATGGACTCGGTAGGAGGATTTATTGTTAATTTTGTTGGGTCTGATAATGGTATTATGGTTATAGAAGAAAATGTCCTTATTTTTCTTTAAAATGCTTTGAAAAAAGTGGGTGCAGCAAATACAGAAACAATCAGAATGGTATTAATTATGAATGGATAAGCCAAACATGGCACATTCATGCAACGGACTATCACTGAGAAATAAAAAGGAATGAGGTATTGATATATGCTGTGACATAACATTCACAGATCCCAGGGACTAGAACATCTTTAGGGGGCTGCTGTTCTGCCTGTCACACTAAACCTGTGTAGGTATTGACTATGTGGGTATTCAGTATTCTAGTCACTCTACGTTATTATATGCCTATCAGTTTTTATAATAAAGTTAAAAAGGAGATCTTGGTTTTCATCTGTCAAATTGGCACAGGTCAAAGAGTCTCAAATTGCATTAAATTGACAAAAGGGTGGGGAAACAGACCTTCTTGCCCTGCTTGTAGGAGTGTAAATGGACACAAGTTCCATGGAACAGTTTGGCAAGATCGGTCAAAATTATAAACACGAACACTCTGACCCAGCAATGCTACTTTGCAGAATTTATACTAGAGATGTATTTGTACACAGGGGAAATGATGTATGCAGCATTATTTGTTATGACAGAAGCCTAAAAACAACATCCACAAACAGAAAACTGATTAAATATTTTCTGTAGATACCCTGCAGCCATTAAAATTAAAAAAAATTTTTTTGTTTATTTTTGAGAGAGAGAAAAAAACTTTTTTTTAAGTTTATTTCTTTGAAGAGACAGAGACAGCTTGAAAGGGGGAGGGGCAGGGAGAGGGGGAGGCAGAGAATCCCAAGCAGGCTCTGTGTTTGAACTCACAAAAACTGCGAGATCATGACCTGAGCCGAAATTAAGAGTCAGATGCTCAACCCATTGAGCCACTCCAGCACCCCAGTTACGTTTCTTAAATGTCTTTATTTATTTATTTTTAGAGAGAGGGGGAGAGAGAGCATGAGCGGGGCAAGGGTGGAGAGAGAGGGAATCCCAAGCAGGCTCTGCACTGACAGCTGGATCTCATGAACTGGGAGATCATGACCTGAGCGAAACCAAGAGTCAGATGCTTAAGCTACTGACCCACCCAGATGCCCTTTAAATGTCTTTATAATAGACATATTCACTCTCCAGCCCCTGCCACATTTTTTTCCCCCTGTGCTATTAAATTTTTCAACAAACTGGGTGTGTTTTTCTGTAGAATGTTCCACCTTCTGGATTTACCTGATTGCTTCTCATATCTTGTAACTGTGTGTGTGTGTGTGTGTGTGTGTGTGTGTGTGTGTGTGTTTTGTAAACTGGAAGTCAGATTTAAAAGCTTGATGCAACTTAAACAGTTTTGGTAAGGGTACTGTGTAAGTGATTCCATATACTTGATATTGTGCTACATCAGGATGCAGAAACTGTGGTTTTGTATCAGTTATCGTGCTAAGATTGATTTGAGGTTTGAGTGTGTTTTAGCCTCCATTGATGACTGGTCTGAATCACCTGTTTCATAAGAAATTACAAAGTGGTGATATTTTTAATTTGATCCTTTCTTTTGTATTTATTAACTGGAATTTTTCTGTAAAGAAGAACTCTCCTTCATCTTTTAAGTTATATGCAGTTTTTACTCTATGATTAAATAAGGGTAAACACTTAATTCCTTTCCTTCACCAATTTTCAGTATGAAAATAGGATAACGGTGACAAATAAGTATTTCCCCTCTCCCTCAACCCCAGGCTTAGGAGGCCTGTCTCTCTGCCTTTGGATGGTGAATTAAAAAGAAAAAAATCTATGGATGTATGTTGTGGTCCTTATGGTTTTAATTTGCCTTTTTTTTTTAAGTTTATTTATTTATTTTGCGAGAGAGTGTGGGCACGAGTGGGAGAGGGGCAGAGAGAGAGAGGGAGAGCAAGAATCCCAACCAGTCTCCACTCTGTCAGCAGAGCCTGACGCTTGGTTTGATCTCACAAACCATGAGATCATGACCTGAGCCGAGGTCAAGGGTCGCTTAACCGACCGAGCCTCCCAGGCACCCCCAATCTGCCTTTCTTTAATGATCAAGGGTATGTGTATTTTTATGTGTTTAAAGAGTAAGGATTATTGCTATTTCCTTTTTGTGAACTATTTATATATTTTGGCAATAATGTTCAATTTCTAGTTTCTGGATACAGTTGGATTGGGCCTTGGAAGTTTCACTTAGTTTACGGTTTCATGTGATAGCATGGATTAGTTGCATGTTATAGGAAGTGGGTACTTATTACTGCTTCTGAGATCCTTAGAAAGTTAAAGAAGCTGTGGCTTGGTGGGAGACGTCAAACTGAAGACAATTATAGCATCAGCAGAGTACGAAACCGTTTTCCTTCACAATCAACAAAACTAACAGGCAGCCGACAGAATGGGAGAAGATATTTGCAAATGACCTATCGGGTCGAGGGTTAGTATCCAAAATCGATAAAGAAATGACCAAGCTCAACACCCAAAAACCAAATAATGTAGCGCAGAGATTGGCAGAAGACACGAATAGATACTTTTCCAAAGACGACATCCGGATGGCTAACAGACACATGTAAAGATGCTCAACATCACTCATCATCAGGGAAATAAATACAGATCAAAACCACAATGGAATACCACCTCACACCTGTCAGGATGGCTAAAATTAATGACTCAGGAAACAACAGATGTTGGCGAGGATGAGGAGAAAGAGGAACCCTTTTGCACTGCTGGTGGGATGCAAACTAGTACAGCCACTCTGGAGAACAGTATGGCGGTTCCTCAAAAAATTGAAAATAAAACTACCCTCCGACCCAGCAGTGGCACTACTAGATATTTATCCAGAGAACACAGGAGTGCTGATTTGAAGGGGCACATGCACTCCAGTATTTATAACAGCACTATTGACAATAGTCGAAGCATGGAAAGAGCCCAAATGTCCATCAACTGGTGGGTGGATAAAGAAGATGTGGTGTATCTATACAATGGAACACTCCTTGGTAGTCAGAAAGAATGAAATCTTGCCATTTACAACAACGTGGATGGAACTAGAGCGTATTATGTGAGCGAAATAAGTCAGTCAGAGGAGGGCAGATATCCTGTGATTTCACTCATGTGTGGAATTTGAAAAACACAACAGATGACATAGCGGAAGGGAAAGAAAAGATAAAAACAGAGAGGGAGGCAAACCATAAGAGACTCGTAACTACAGAGAACAAACTGGGGGTTGGTGTGGGTGGGTGGGAGGATGGGTTAAAGGGGTGACGGGCATTAAGGCGGGCACTTGTTGGGATGAGCACGGGGTGTCCTTTGTAAGAGTTGAATCACTGGGTTCTACTCCTGAAGCCAAGACTACACTGTATGTTATCTAACTTGAATTTAAAAAAAAAGAAAATGAATCTGTTTCCTTACTCCGTGAGGAGTTTCTCACTGAGTGCCACTGCTCGTGTTGAAATAAGACTTAGAGGAAAAAGGGCATAGAGAGACTTCGTCATTTGCTGTCACACACGTTTTCTTTTCACTTGGGTAAGCTACGGTACAGCGCAGTTTTTAGTGTCTTCTGAAAGGCATTGAAAAAGACTTAACTAAATGGAGAGAGATACCATGTTTAGAGATGAAGAAGACTACCGTAAAAATGTCCGTTCTTCCCAAATGGACCTACAGAGAAGGTGATTCCAGTTAAAAATCACAACAGCTTTTTATGGGGGCTGGGGGGATAAGGTGGAGAGATTTTGATGAGCTGATTCTAAAACTTAAAACGGCAAAGAGCAGATCCTAATAATCGAAGAAGAAGAAGGGTGCGTATGCGGACATGTGTTTGATTTGTGCAGAACTGGCACCTCGGAGCACTGGGGGAAGGATGAACTTCTTAAGGAATAGCGATGCGAAGAATTCGTTAGTTCTTTTTGTCTATTTCATACCCTCTAAAAGTTTGCCATATTTTTGCTGGTGCTTCGTGGTTTGAATTACTGTGCCTTCATCGTTAGTTTTGTTAATTACTGCTCTTTCTCGAAGATCCTTTGCTGTTCTCACGCATTTATTCTCTTTGATGTCATTCCGTTTTCTTAATTCACCCTAGTTTATACGAAAAAGCATATTAGGAATCTTAGAAAGTGTGAAAAGTTGTAAAGTGAATAAGCGGCATCGTGCAGGTGTGTGTGTGGGATGGTCCTGGAGGCTTCGTTGGTGGCATTGTACCTCTGCCCCTTTGTGCTGGTATTGTCCCTGCCCCTCGGTGCTGGTGTTTGATGTGTGACCTGTAGAGCCTTGACATTGAGCAGGCCCTGAGCTAGCAGGTGCCGCCTCATTGGCAGAGTCAGAGATGGGATTACCTAGTGTATGAATTATTCAGCACTACGATGAATCTCTGCAGAGAAGACTCTGAATTTAGATGGTTTTTAGATTGCTCACTCCTGGAATTTCTTGGATCCATATGTGCGTTTTTGAAGTGCAGCCCATTTTTTGCAGCCAAAAATTGATGTCTGCCTTTTTTTTTTTAAGACACTGTAAGGCCTTTAGGACTAATCTAATTCTTGCTTACTATAAATTATTTTTGGCACTAGAGTAATCAGATTTTGTTCGAGTTTCCAGGCATGGTTGCAAAATCCTATTAAGATTCTTCAATAGTTTTTAACTTTTCACTGTGTTAAAATTACTTGTGAAGCAAAAGTCTGAAATAAAATCAAGATTAATTTAAGAGTAGAGTTTAAATAATATGCTGTTTATTTTTTCTTAATAAAATATTTAAAATTGCTTGCATGGCCGATTTTATATATTTCTAAATACTAAATAATAGCAGCAAAAACAAGAAACAAAACCGTGCTTATTATTTTTTGGTTTGTGGGCATCCGAGTATCCCCCCGTGAGGGTATGGTATATGGGAACACATTTGTAATTAATATGTGTCGTCCTTGTGACTGGACCAGATGACCTTTCGTTATTTATAAGCTATTATTAATTTTGTAAATGTTTATTTTTTAGTTTTTTGAGAGAGAGAGAGAGGCAGAGCATGAGCGGGGGAGGGGTAGAGGGGGAGACACAGAATCCGAAGCAGGCTCCAGGCTCCGAGCTGTCAGCACAGAGCCCGACGCGGGGCTCGAACCCACCGACCGCGAGATCGTGACCTCAGCTGAAGTCTGAGCTTGACCGACTGAGCCACCCAGGCGCCCCTGTAAGCTAAATTTATCCATTTACATCTCAGGATATAATGAGGAACTAGATAACGTCTCTTGCCCTGGAAGAGCTTATAATCTGTCTGTAAACCAACACATGAGTGCAGTGGAGCATGAACACAGCAGCAGCGTCTCAGGGTCTGAGGCAGAGCGGGACAGGGTGAGTCACAGATTTCCTGGGAAGAAGTGGCACTTATGTTTTGAAAGGGAACTCATTCTCATGGTTCAAATCCCAGAAGGTACCAAAGGCTATGTCATGGAAGTCCCCTTCCCACCCCTGTGGCCCTCAGCCAGTAGCCCTTTCTGGAGGCAACTGAAGAAGGAGAGATGCTTAAGTGGCCTCCTGAGCCCTAGGGAATAGGAGGGGCTGGCCCCAGTAGGGGAGGGGCAGAGGGGAGGCCCGGTGTGTGGAACTGGAGGTGAGGGGCGGGGGCTTGGTAGAATTGAGGGGTCTTGTAAAAAAGAAAGCAGTTTCGATTTTGCCCTAATGTGATTGAAAGATTTTTATCATAAAGGCCGGGATCAGACTTTCATTTTATTAGATACTCTGCATCACCTTGTGACTGTCACTGTGTCCTTCAGCAGAAATTACGGTTGACCCTTGAACAGCACAGATTTGAACTCTGCGGGTCCACGTGTATGTGGATTTTTTTCTGATAAATGTAGCCCTGTACTGTAAATCTGTTTTCTCTTTCTTACGATTTTCTTTTTTTTTTTTTTTTAAATTTTTTTTTTCAACTTTTTTATTTATTTATTTTTGGGACAGAGAGAGACAGAGCATGAACGGGGGAGGGGCAGAGAGAGAGGGAGACACAGAATCGGAAACAGGCTCCAGGCTCCGAGCCATCAGCCCAGAGCCTGACACGGGGCTCGAACTCACAGACCGCGAGATCGTGACCTGGCTGATGTCGGTCGCTTAACCGACTGCGCCACCCAGGCGCCCCTCTTAAGATTTTCTTTAATGGCATAGTCTTTTCTTTAGCTGACTTTCTATAGGATATAATACATATAGCATACAAATACGTGCGAATAGACTGTGTGTTATTGGTAAGGCTTCTGGTCAATAGTAGGCCCTTAGGGGTTAAGTTTGGCTCAAAAGTTATATGTGGTGGTTCCCATGCCAGGGGCACCTGGGTGGTTCAGTTGGTTAAGCGTCCAACTCTTGATTTCAGCTCAGGTCGTGATCTCATGGTTGTGAAATTGAACCCCGTGTCTGGCTCTGTACCAGTGTGGAGCCTGCTCGGATTTCTCTCTCTCTCTCTCTCTCTCTCTCTGCCTGTCCCTCCCTCTCTTTCTCAAAATAAATAAATTTTGGAAAAAAAAGTTATATGTGGATTTTTCACGGTGCAGGGTCAGGGTCCACTGCATTACTTCTTCAGTGTCTTTGTTTTGTTTTTTAAATAATTCGGTTACAGGATCAGTTATGTATGGTTCAGGTAGGTGCAATGTTAGAAGGTATATGGATGCTGTGTAGGATAGTCAGGATTACAGGACTCTGGAAAGTGTTTTGGAGGGGTTGGAATGTGCCACCCGGATGCCCCTGTAGCTGGAACTTTAAAAATTATCGTTTATTTTTGTCTGAAAAGATAATATGTTCTTGAGGTCCCAAATTCAAAAGACACAAAAGGTTACAAAGCGGGAAGTCTCCCTTCCTCCATCCTGTCGTGTGTCCCGTTGCCTTCCCCAGAGGCAGCCGATGTTGCCAAGTGTTCTTAGATGTGCTTTCAGAGGACGTCTCATGCTGTCTTAGTCCGTTTAGGCCCCTGTAACAGAACCCCCCCCCCGGACCGGGGAGCTCATGAACAAGCGGAGTTTTCTGCTCACGGTTCTAGCGGCCGGGAGTCTGCGGCTGTGACATCAGCATGACTGGGTGAGGGTCCTCTTCCTGGTGCGTAGTCAGGACCTTCTCTGGCCCTCACGTGGCAGAAGGGGTGAGCAGGCTCTGTGGGGGCCTTTCTTTTTTTTTTTTTTTTTTAAATTTTTTTTTCAACGTTTATTTATTTTTGGGACAGAGAGAGACAGAGCATGAACGGGGGAGGGGCAGAGAGAGAGGGAGACACAGAATCGGAAACAGGCTCCAGGTTCTGAGCCATCAGCCCAGAGCCTGACGCGGGGCTCGAACTCACGGACCGCGAGATCGTGACCTGGCTGAGGTCGGACGCTTAACCGACTGCGCCACCCAGGCGCCCCTGTGGGGGCCTTTCTAATAATGGGAACAGATCCCATGCCTGAAGGTCTCACCCCTCCCCCAAAGGCCCACCTGCTAATCCCATCACCTTTTGGGGTTAGGATTTCAACATATGCATTATGGGAGGGGGATCCAAACGTTCAGACCGTAGCACGTGCATTTATAAACGCATGCACATACATGCCCCTTGTTTTAGACAATAACGTATGTTACATGCTCTTCTGTACCTTGGGGTTTTGGATTGTATTTTGGAGAGCCTTCTCTATATTAGCTTCCTCATTCTTTTTGATGAGGGCATAGCATATGCCCTGAATATACCAAAATTAATATAGCCAAATACATTAACCGTTTGGATTGCTTCCAATGTTTTGTTATTACATTGCAAGCGAGTGCCACAATGAATAGCCATGTACGTATGGATGAAAGCGGTTCTTGTGCTGTGAGTAAAGCATGACTGAAGGACTTGCATTAATTCTTCTAGTTTGTGTTGGCAGGGCATGAGACACAAGTGTGATAGGTGGGGACCAGATTTTACGGATCACTAAAAACGCTTCCCAGCATGATTCATGGTGTTGCAGGGTAGAGTCATAAGCCTGCCCGGGTCTAGTGGCCTGGAGAAGGGTGCTTATTTTGGGCCACACCTGTTGAAAAGCTGAGGATGAGCATTGTAGGTTCTTGTTGAGTGGGTTTGGCTAAAGTATTGTTTTAGGGAGATCACTTGTTAGGGAGGGTGAATGGTAGATTGGAAGGAGCAGGAAAGAAGAGAAAGTAGGGCAGGAAACCCACATGCCAGGCGCTGCGGTAATGGATCCACCGCGTGATGAAGATCTGAGTGTCTGTGCCGACGCAGGAAATGGAAAGTACCGCATCCTCCTGGAACTGGCATAGCCAGCTAACAGAACAGTGCATAGAATGATGTATTTTAGGGGTGCCTGGGTGGCTCAGCCTGTTAAGCGTCTGACTTCAGCTCAGGTCATGATCTCACGGTTTGTGAGTTCGAGCCCCACATCGGGCTTTGTGTGGACACCTCAGAGCCTGGAGCCTGCTTCAGATTCTTTGTCTACTCCTCTATATCCTTCCCCACTCCTGCTGTCTGTCTGTCTGTCTCTCTCTCTGTCAAAAGTAAATAAACATTAAGAAAAACATTTTTTTTAAATAAAAAAGAATGATATATTTTAAAAGTTCTTTTGTTTTAAATTGATACTTGATTCGAGCATAAATACTTAATGAGCTTACAGTTCTAGATTTGAGAGCAATGCTCAGCCATATAGTGACAGCTTGTGCACTTATTTTTTAATTTTAATTTTTATTGAATTACGGTGGACATGCAGGGTTCTATTAGTTTTAGGTGGACAACCTAGTGATTCAACAATTCTTCTTCTGCATTGTGCAGTGCTCCCCACAATGTGTAGTTGCCATACAACATCATTACAGCGCTATTGATTGTGTTCTCTGTTGTACTTTTCATCCCATGACTTATTTTATGACTAGAAGTTTAAACCTCTCAATCCCCTCCACTTATTTCCTCCATTCCTCCACCTCCCTCTCCTAGCAACCACCAGGTTTCTTTCTTTCCTTTTCTTTCTTTCTTTCTTTCTTTCTTTCTTTCTTTCTTTCTTTCTTTCCTTCCTTCCTTCCTTCCTTCCTTCCCCCTCCTCCCCTTCCCTTCCTTTCAAATGTTTATTTTTAAAAAAAAAAAAATTTTTTTTTTTTTAACGTTTATTTATTTTTGGGACAGAGAAAGACAGAGCATGAACGGGGGAGGGGCAGAGAGAGGGGGAGACACAGAATCGGAAACAGGCTCCAGGCTCCGAGCCATCAGCCCAGAGCCTGACGCGGGGCTCGAACTCACGGACCGCGAGATCGTGACCTGAGCTGAAGTCGGATGCTTAACCGACTGCGCCACCCAGGCACCCCTCAAATGTTTATTTTTGAGAGAGAGAGTGCAGGCAAGCACGATCAAGGGAGGGGCAGAGAGAGAGAGGTAGACAGAGAGTTCCAAGCAGGCTCCTTGCTGTTAGTGCAGAGCCCCTCTTGGGGCTTGAACTCATGAACCGTGATATTATGACCTGAGCTGAAATCAAGACTCGGGTGGATGCTTAACTGACCGAATCACCCAGGTACCCCTGTTCTCTGTGTTTATGATTCTGTTTCTGTTTTTGGTTTGTTTGTTTGTTTGTTTGTTTGTTTATTTATCTATCCATCTATTTATTTATTTTAAGAGTCCACATGCTTTTGTATACTTATTAAGAATGAGAATCATTTTACCGAAAAGGTGCACTGAATTTTTGAGTGACCTGTAAGGAATGGAGGCAGTGAAGCATGATAGGGGGAGCATAGATTTTGGAGCCAGACCAACTTTGTCTGGTTCCACTGTCTCAGCTCCACTACTGACTAGTTTTGTGAATTTAGGCAAGCTGCTTAATCTCACTGGGACTTTTGAAGCTTCTGCAAAATGGAAACGGTAACACCTGCCCTCTAGATTTTTTGGTGTGTGTGTATGGGGGGGGGGTATAAAACACCATAAAGCATGTAAAAGTGTTTGACTTTCTGCTTCTTTCAAGGATTAAATATCAATCAGTTTAAAAAAGAGGAAAGGCTCTGTCTTGGGACAGTCTAAAATATTTGAGGGCTGAAAAAAAAAGCAACAGGAATTACCAATTTCTCCGATAACTGCTATTTCCTAAAGTTTGAGAATACTCTGACTCTTTTGAATTAATTGTTCAGTTGTTTCAGAAAATTAGATCAGCCACGTAGTATAGTAATACTTGTCTTTGTGCTTGCATAATGTCCTTTTATAAAGATCACCTTTAGAAACCTTTACTGCATTGTGAAAATTGTATTATGTTTTCCAACCACTAGATGGCGCTCAAACAAGGCAAGAAGGCGGCTTTTGGCACACACAGTTAACTTAAGCTCATTTTTACTTTATTTTATTTTATTTTATTTTATTTTATTTTATTTTATTTTATTTTATTTTATTCTATTTTATTTTATTATTTTATTTATTTTAATTTAATTTAATTTAATTTAATTTTTAATATATGAGATTTATTGTCAAATTGGTTTCCATACAACACCTAGTGCTCATCCCAAAAGATGCCCTCTTCAATACCCATCATCCACCCTCCCCTCCCTCCCACCTCCCCATCAACCCTCAGTTTGTTCTCAGTTTTTAAGAGTCTCTTATGGTTTGGCTCTCTCCCACTCTAACCTCTTTTTTTTTTCCTTCCCCTCCCCCATGGGTTTCTGTTAAGTTTCTCAGGATCCACATAAGAGTGAAAACATATGGTATCTGTCTTTCTCTGTATGGCTTATTTCACTTAGCATCACACTCTCCAGTTCCGTCCATGTTGCTACAAAGGGCCATATTTCATTCTTTCTCATTGCCACGTAGTACTCCATTGTGTATATAAACCACAATTTCTTTTTTTTTAAAAAAATTTTTTTTTTCAACGTTTATTTATTTTTGGGACAGAGAGAGACAGAGCATGAACGGGGGAGGGGCAGAGAGAGAGGGAGACACAGAATCGGAAACAGGCTCCAGGCTCTGAGCCATCAGCCCAGAGCCCGATGCGGGGCTCGAACTCACGGACCGCGAGATCGTGACCTGGCTGAAGTCGGACGCTCAACCAACTGCGCCACCCAGGCGCCCCAATAAACCACAATTTCTTTATCCATTCATCAGTTGATGGACATTTAGGCTCTTTCCATAATTTGGCTATTGTTGAGAGTGCTGCTATAAACATTGGGGTACAAGTGCCCCTCTGCATCAGTACTCCTGTATCCCTTGGGTAAATTCCTAGCAGTGCTATTGCTGGGTCATAGGGTAGGTCTATTTTTAATTTTTTCAGGAATCTCCACACTGTTTTCCAGAGTGGCTACACCAGTTTGCATTCCCACCAACAGTGCAAGAGGGTTCCCATTTCTCCACATCCTCTCCAGCATCCATAGTCTCCTGATTTGTTCATTTTAGCCACTCTGACTGGTGTGAGGTGATATCTGAGTGTGGTTTTGATTTGTATTTCCCTGATGAGGAGCGACGTTGAGCATCTTTTCATGTGTCTGTTGGCCATTGGATGTCTTCTTTAGAGAAGTGTCTATTCATGTTTTCTGCCCATTTCTTCAATGCATTATTTGTTTTTTGGGTGTGGTGAGCTCTTATAGATTTTGGATACTAGCTCTTTGTCCGATATGTCATTTGCAAATATCTTTTCCCATTCCGTTGGTTGCCTTTTAGTAGTGTTGGTTGTTTCCTTTGCTGTGCAGAAGCTTTTTATCTTGATGAGGTCCCGATAGTTCAGTTTTGCTTTTAATTCCCTTGCCTTTGGGGATGTGTCAAGTATAAGCTCATTTTTTTGAATACCAGATAATGCATATTTACTTTTGGTACCTTTGTATACAGTGAAGCACAAAGAAGGAAAAAAAAGTAAAAATAATAGCAATCAGAAGTAACTATCATTAACATTTTGGTGTATATGCCATCAATTCTCTTGTTTAAAAATGTGTCATATTCTACATGTTCTTTCTTTAACTTACATTTTTTAAATGTTTGCTTATATATTTTGGAGAGTGAGAGAGAGAGAGGGAGCGGGGGAGGGACACAGAGAGAGGGAGAGAGAGGATCCCAAGTAGGCTCTGTGCTGTCAGCACAGAACCCCACAAGGGGCGCGATCTCACAACCGTGAGATCATAACCTGAGCCAAAATCAGAGAGTCAGAAACTTAATTGGCTGAGCCACCCAAGCGCCCCAACTTACATTTTCCTCACGTCAGTGTTTTCCTACAGCATAGCTTATAAATGGATGTATGGTATTCTGTCTTATGGATGTCAGTATGTCAGTAATTTAACTAACATTGAACATTTTGGTTGTCTTTTTTTAAATTTTTTTATTTTTTAACGTTTATGTATTTTTGAGAGAGAGAGAGCATGAGCAGGGGAGGGGCAGAGAGAGAGGAAGACAGAATCCAAAGCAGGCTTCAAGCTCGGAGCTGTCAGCACAGAGCCCGACGTGGGGCTCGAACTCACCAACCCCGAGATCGTGGCCTGAGGCGAAGTCTGACGCTTAACCGACTGAGCCACCCAGGCGCCCCTGGTTGTCTGGTTTTTGTCATTATATGTAAAACTATGATGAACTTCTTGTAGTCAAGTCTTTTTACATATCTGTAATTATATAAGTGGAGTGAGCTCTTAGTTGATTTGGTGGTAAAATTGTCTTTTTTTTTTTTTTTTAATCACACAAATCTTTCATTGTAGAGAAGTTAGAAAATATGAAAACAAGAGGGAAAATAGTCATGTATTTTCTTCACATAAAGAAAGCCACTGTTGATATTTGGTATATATTCTTCCATACTTTTTATAAAATTTTTTTTTCAATGTTTATTTTATTTTTGGGACAGAGAGAGACAGAGCATGAACGGGGGAGGGGCAGAGAGAGAGAGGGAGACACAGAATCGGAAACAGGCTCCAGGCTCCGAGCCATCAGCCCAGAGCCTGACGCGGGGCTCGAACTCACGGACCGCGAGATCGTGACCTGGCTGAAGTCGGACGCTTAACCGACTGCACCACCCAGGCGCCCCACTTCCATACTTTTTATAATGCACATGCCTGTAGATAGACATGTGTATTTATATCTGTCTTTTTTTCTCCTACAAATATGGGATTATACTGTATTACTGTTATGCGACCAAAAAATTAATGTATTCTTTTTTTTTTTTTAAGGTTATTTATTTACTTTAAGAGAGTGAGCGAGTTGGGGAGGGGCAGAGAGAGAGAGGGAGAGAAAGAATTCCACACAGGCTCCATGTTATCAGTGCAGAGCCTGACCTGGGGCTCGATCTTAGGAATTGTGAGTCCATGGCCTGAGGTGAAACCAAGCATTGGACACTTAACTGACCAAGCCACCCAGGTGCCCCTGTATTTTTTTTTTTTTTTTAAATTTTATTTTTAAGTAATCTCTACCCACCCAGTGTGGGGCTTGAACTCCCAACCCTGAGATCAAGAGTCGCATGCTACACTGACTGAGCCAGCCAGATGCCCCAAATTAATATATTCTATATGACATATTTCCTTTTCAGTAATTGTGAATTTTTAAAGTTTATTTATCAAAAAAATAGTTACTGAGTGCCCCGTCTTCATGAGACACTACTGTTTTAAAGGCTGGAAGTCTTTCTGTGAACATGAGGAATGAAGTCCCTGCCCTCTTATAGTTTGTATTTTAGTGGAGGAGATGGGCAATACATAAAGAAATAAATACATAAAATCATTTCTGAAAATGCCAAGTGCAGTGAAGAAAAATAAAGCAGAGCAAAGTCGCGGAGAGTGACGGAATGGGAGCAAATACAAGCAAGAGATTTCTTTAGATAGAGGGTCTCTGGGGAAGCAGCATTTAAGTAGAGACAGTAGCGAAACCAGGGACTGAGCGATGCAAATGAAAGAATATTCCAGGTAGAGGGAACGGCAGGTACCAGCATGCACCTGCCGCAGGAGGAAGTCCTACATGTCAGTGGAATGGCAGGAGGCAGAACAGTTAGCAGGGAAACATGGGACTTTGGCCACGTTCGAGACTTTTTATGTTGCATGGTATTCCAGAGACGAGCACATTTTACTGCTGGCATTTGAGAGGGGAGTCTAGTCTGTTACGACTTACTAACTCTTCTATACTACAGAAAGATTTTACTCACATAGTCTGATTTCTTAGGGTAAAATTTACATAACGTGAAATTTACTATTGCAGTTGTTTCTGAGTGTGCGATTCAGTCAAGTACATTCCTAGTGTGGTATGGTCACCACCAGCATATGTTTCCAGAACTCTTTCATCATCTCAGGCGGAAACTGAGTACCAATTAAATCCTAATCCCCCATTGCCCCTTTCCCAGCCCCTGGTAACTTCTGTTGTACTTTCTGTCTCTGTGAATTTGCCTCTTTGAGGTACTTCTTATAAGTGCAACCGTATAACATTTGTCATTTCATGTCTGGCTTCTTTCACTTTCATCCACGTGGCACGTGTCAGAATTTCCTTTTTAGCTTGAATAATGTCCATTTTATGTACATACCATATCGTATTTTCTTAATTAATTAACTTTTTTATTTTAGAGAGAACACAAGCAGGGGAGAGGGGCAGAGAGAGAGAGGTAGAGAATCCCAAGCCCACGCTCAGTGCAGAGCCCGATGTGGGGCCTGATCCCACAACCCTGAGATGGTGACCTGAGCCGAAACCAAGAGTCAGATGCTCGCCTGACTGAGCCACCCAGGTGCCCCATCACATCATGTTTATTTGAACTTCAGTTTGTTGTACTTACATATTCTTTTTAAAAAGGTCTCCATTTTGGGGGCACCTGGATGGCTGAGTTGGTTGAGTGTCTGACTTCGGCTCAGATCATGATCTCACAGTTTGTGGGTTCAAGCCCCACGTCGGGCCCTGCACTGACAGTGTGGAGCCTGCTTTGGACTCTCTGTCTCCTTCTCTCTCTGCCCCTTACCCGCTCACGCGTGCATGCTCTCACTCTCTCTCTCTCTCTCTCTCAAAAAAAAAAAAATTAAAAAACATAAAAATAAATGTTTTCCATTTCTGTTCAGCATTGTTAGGTTCCAGTCACCACTGTGATTGTTTTTTTGTTTTTTGTTTTTCCAGGGATCCCTCTTACATTATAAGAAACTATGTATATTCAGCCAAGAGACTCGGCTAACGTACACGTCATCATTCAGTTAGCAGTGGTTTATTGCACACGTACTGCGTGGCCAGGTGCTGGGCTTGTTGCCTTAGGTGCCTGTCCATGTGTAGATCACTTGTCAGGTCTGTGAGGTTGGGTCTGCACGTGAGACACTGAGACCTCGGGGTTGTCCAGGCTCACATGGCTCGAGGCTGACGGGAACCAGGTTTACACCCAGTTTCTGTAGCTCCAGAGCTGGATTCTGTGGGCCCTCATGGTACACAGTCTCCATTTGGAAGCAGAATCGCAGACGAATTCACATAATGGTGAAAGAGCTACAACATCAAATTGTATGACGATCTTGGAGCACAGAATCGCCAGATCATCTGTTCACATCTTGGAGCACTTTCAAAGCACAGTAGGTCACAATAACAGGTACTTTATGTCTGAGGGCCGTTACATACAATGTAATTGTGAGGATTGCATTGTTTACAGCATGGGTAGGCTGTCCCCCATTTAGCCTGGCCTTGAGTGGAGTGTGACTTCCTCCTGTTTGCAGTGAGCTGCCTGAATGATCCTTCCTCGGAGTTTCTTGATGTTCCCTCAGCTGGGAAACAGGAAGAGAGTCTTTTATTTGAATTAGGTCACATGGTTTTAACTGACAGAAACAATTCAGTGATTGCAACATTTTTTTTTTTTTTCCTTTGAATTTTTGATGCCTGTGTCCGCTGCTGTGCCTTTATTCCCTTCGGCATGCTTGCTGTTCAGTTTCATTAGCTGTTTCAAGTTGAAGCCGTCTGCTCTGCTGTTGGTGTAGTTGAATGGTGACCAGGGTCACGTACTCGGTGTTTCGCGAAGGGAATAAATAACTTGAGACTTCTTTTGGCACCTTATTTTCTCCCGTCGAGGGGCCGAAAGGTCAGTTTTCACATCTTGAGTCAAAACCTTTATTTCCCGTTCTTTCATTTATCCCCTTCTATGCAAGATCACTTTAGAAGATGCGTGAGTTTGCCCGGGGCTGATGATTTCTCCCTCAGACTAAAAGTGGAAATGGGGGCAGTAGAACTAGCCTTGTTTAAAACATGAAAATGAGGGGCAAGTGCATTTTACTGCGAGGACTCCCTTCCTTCCTTTCCCCGCTGTGTTGGGTAGCATCTGGATTTTCAAGTCATTTTTTTCTGTCACTTTCTTGAGAAAATAAAGACAGTATTATCTTGCATGGTGGCTGCTGAAACTGTGACATTTTAATAGTTATGCTTCCTTTCACTGTGGCAGTTGAATGGCAACATATAGGATTCTCTGTGGATCCCATGAATCTAAACACCTTTTAGGTCCTGCTTGGCGCATTCAAAATTGCTATCATAAATTTATATGCAGTTTTTAGCCTTTGGCTTTTTCCTATGAATAGGCCCTTTTGAAACATTCCCTTTCCCATAGTTGAACCAGTGAATGGGCTGATTCTAGTTAGTTTTGTGAATGATTTCTGCAATTTTCTCTTTGCTAAGGGAAAGAAAAGTCTTTAGGAATGCTTCCATACTTTGCTGAATGGTTACTTGTTTATTTACTCAGGTTGTGTTTTAAACTGGCAAAACATTACATATTTGTCAGAGTGTGTGTGCTGTGGGCTGAAAGAGATAGTATCAATATAATGTCAATTTTGAAATCATTTTGTGGCAAAATCCTCAGTGAAAGGGACATAAGCATTTTCAGTTTCTTTTTTGAACCTCATGATTATAGTTTGATTGTTCAGAAATCTATATATAATTTACCCCAACAGCTTTCTGTCCATCAGCCTTTCATTAAATATGATTTGAACTATGAATTTGTCATCTGTCATTATTGAGATTCATGAGATGGGTGTGCTTAAAGGTGAAATAAAACCAGTCTAAATTGCTGAAAGCTGTGAATTAGGGAATATATAATTTAAAAATTTAGCTTCCTGACCAAAGTATAGTTTATGATTTCTAACAGTTACAAAAAAGTCCCATCTGACATCCTTCCACTTTCCTTATTAGACTTAAAACTTTCTGTTTCCTTTAGTTTCTTACCATTCACATAAGCTTTACATGATTTTAATCATAACATACGATTTTTGTGCTGGATAATACGTGTGTGGCACAAGTTGTTTTAGGTATGTATAGAAATTCCAAGCAGTTAGTGGGAGTGTTTTAGATTGATGTCCTGTGGGTTTACTGTAATAAAAAAGCTAAATACTATTCATATTGTAAGAATATTAGATATAAGATGTGTTTATTCCTACATTGTGATCTTGGGCAAGCTACTTGGCTTCTCTGTTTCTGTTGCCTATAAAATGAGAATACTCCTGTTTTGTCAGGCAGCTTCTTGGGGTTTTGGAAAGCAATCAAGTGAAATGACCACGGTGAGACAACTTTGAATAGTTTCTAGGTCTATACACATTACAAATTCTAATCAGCAAATTTATTTGCATATCAACAATTAATATGCTAAAGTCCTTAAACATGCTTCTTTTGTAGAAGTTTTTTTTTTTAAATATTACTTTCCCTTTTTTTTTTTTTTTTTTAGTTTATTTATTTATTTTGAGAGACAAAGAGGGCACAAGCAGGGGAGGGGCAGAAAGGGGGAGGGAGGGAGGGAGGGAGAGAGAATCCCAAGCAGGCTCCACACTGTCCGCACAGAGCCCGATGTGGGGCTCAAACCCAGGAACCGTGAGATCATGACCTGAGCCGAAATCAAGAGTTGGACGCTTAACTGACTGAGCCACCCAGGCACCCCTCTTTTGTAGACATTAAACAACGCTTGTCCTAAAACTTCTCCATCGTTGAAGTACTTTGTTTAAAATACAACATGAAAGTCCGTTTAACCTCCATTTTAGCCAAACAGCCGAAATTCTAAATTAGTGGAGTTCAAATTAATGAAGTCACATTTTTAGTTAAAAAAAATATTTTTCTCTGTAGTGTAAAAACTTAAAAAAAAAAAAAAAAACCCTTGCTTTTATGTGGGAACCCACATACTTCTGTATTTGAGAGTATGGTAAGACTGTGTTTAGGTTGCAGTGTTGTTTTACAACCAACTGGTAATCTCTTTTCTAAGATCGTGTTTATTCAACCTTTTTTTCTTGCTTTAATCCCCGAGGGCCAGCACCATGGCCTGGCAGCATCCATTGGTACCTCTTATGTTACTCACAATCCAGAGTGTGGCCGGATGAAGGATGACACAGATGGGTTGGTAGAAAAGAGAAGGAAGAGTCGGGGGCATTGTGGAGGGGGAGCCACATTGGATCGTAGAAACCACCTGAGGGCCACAGACAGGTCCTTCCGGTGGGTGTTCTTGGCCCCATGACACAGGTCACAGGTCAGCTCAGTCATCAGCCTAAATGCGCTGCCCCTGGGAGCTGCAGTGGTGAGTGTTTTGCTTGGCAGCCATAGCCTGGCTGACCTCGTACACCAGCTGACTAAAATATGGTGGTAAATAACTCTTCCATATTTTCATGTGTGACAATTAACAGGAAGAGGTATTTGGTTTATTAGATGACCCTTTTTATATATTTATTTTGGTTGCAGAACCTTGAATTCTTGAACTACAGGCCTCATTTGAAATTGGCTTTTTTTTCCCCTGCCAACCAATGTTCTTTCTTGTTTATCGGTCAGTTGTGGAAACCGCTCTCCGTCTCGCAGTGGCACTGTGTTGGTGAATGCAGGGCCGTGTACCCTCACACCGAGCTCTGGCCCTTTTGTTCTTTCATTTACCAGCTAATGTCGGGATCTCGGTGAGGTGGTTGTGGAGAGCAGATACCTAACCATCAGGGACAAGGTTGTTTCCCGTCTCTCCTGTCACTTCATGAATTACGGCTGAAGATATTTGGAGATATTTTCTGTATAAGTGGCTGATATGGTTGATTATTTTTATAATGAAAAAAATAGCCACAGTTTTTTTGTTGTTGTTGTTGAATGTTTATTTATTTTTGAGAGAGAGGGACAGAGTGAGAGCAGGGGAGGGGCAGAGAGAGAGGGAGACACAGAACCCGAAGCGGGCTCCAGCCTCCGAGCTGTCGGCACAGAGCCCGTCGCGGGGCTCGAACTCACAAACCGCGAGATCGTGACCTGAGCTGAAGTCAGATGCTCAACCGACTGAGCCACCCAGGTGCCCCCAAAATATCCACAGTTTTTTACTGAATATTTGCTAATATTTTTCTTTTTCTATCACAGCTGAACATTTCTTCTCCTTCCTGTTCTCCTTCTCCTTCGCCTCCTAATTTTTTTTAAAGATTTTTATTTTTAAGCAATCTCTACACCCAGTGTGGGGCTTGAACTTAAACCTCGAGGTCAAGAGTTGCGTGCTCTACTAACTGAGCCAGCCAGCCAGACGCCCCACATCTGAACATTTCCGTATCCCTTTCACTGTACCATTTTGAAGTTACAGCCAGAGTTCTTTGTCAGAGGATCATAACTTCACAGTTTAAATCCAAAGAAGTCGTAAACTCTCTATACAGCAGTTCTTGATGTACCCCCATGTTATTTAATACAAAAATTGACTTCCTGGTATGATGAAAGAACTTAGGTGGTGTTGAATAGAATTTGCTTTGAATTTACAG
Source organism: Prionailurus bengalensis (assembly GCF_016509475.1). NCBI lineage: Eukaryota > Metazoa > Chordata > Mammalia > Carnivora > Felidae > Prionailurus > Prionailurus bengalensis. The sequence continues at coordinate 69,099,957 of NC_057356.1, read as the reverse complement.
TGGCATGATAATAATTTACCAGACGTCACATCCTTAATGAATTCCTCCCAGTAGACCATTTTAGAGGGGAAAAAATTCAATGTGATAAAGGCTCTTAGCTTGCTTTTGGTCAACATATGCTTATCTGAGTATTAGGATCACTGGATTTGGTGTTAAAAGATCTGGACTAGTAATTTTGCAAATTTAGGAATATGTGTGAGTTTATAAGCCACAGTTATGTGTTTTTAGTGGGTGGTAATTAGTGAAATCTTTCTACAGTGTAATATGCAATATTCATCAGAACAGAAGGGTTCATTGGCCTACCAACTGCACTTCTGGAGTTTATGTTAAGGAGATAATTGGACATGTTCAGAAGAATGTGTAGAAAGATACATGTATAAAGACAGTCATAGCAATGTTTATGAAAGAAAATTGCTAACAATCTAAATGTTCATGAGTAAGGAAATTCGATAAAAAAAATAAAAATAATGCATCTGCACACTGTAACATTACAGTCCTTAAAAATGATCATATGTTTATAGAAAGGGGAAGAGATTCACAGCATATTAAGTGGTTAAAGCCAGTTATAAAAAAAAGCTCATATATAGTGTAATCTATTCAAGCAAAGTTGTGTTTAAGTGTGTATTTTAAAAATGTGTATATTTGTATAATTCTTGTATAGGTTTGTGTAGCTTTATGTTTATGATCCAGTTTTTAAAATTTGTTATTTTAAAATAATTACAGATGCATAGGAGGTTGCTAAAAATGTTCAGGGAGGTCTCTTGCATTCTTCACTCACCTCCCCCAGCGGTAACAATTCACATAACTACGGTTCAGTGCCAAAGCCAGGAAACTGACATTGGTACAATCCACAAAGGTGCTCGGGATTTCAGCAATTCTATATATGCACTCACTTGCGTGTGTATCTATAGCTCTATACAGTTTTTATCACATGTGTAGACTCGTATTACCACTGCCACAGTCAAGATGCTCACCTCTTTCGTCCCAACAGGGCTCCCTGTGCTTTGCCTTTATAGCCACACTCATCACCCTGCCCCCTCATCGCTAACTCCTGGTAGCCACTGATCAGTTTTCAATCTCTGTTATTTTGTTATTTCAAGAAAGTTATGTAAATGGCATAATACAATATTAAACATTTTGAGATTGACTCTTTTCACTCAGGATAGTCTTGAGACCCATTCAAGTTAGTCTGTATATCCGTAGTTCATTTTTATTGCTTTTTATTGCTGAGTAGTAGCCTATGTTGTGTATGTACCATAGTTTGTTTAAACAATGACCCATTGGAGGACATTTGGATTGTTTCCAGTTTTTTGCAAGTTGAGGTTTCTTTTTTAAAAAAATGTATTATCATTATTTTAAATTTATTTTTTTAATGTTTTTATTTATTTTTGAGAGAAAGATAGTGCACATGGGGGAGGGGCAGAGAGAGAGGGAGACAGAGGATCCGAAGCGGGATCTGTGCTGACAGCAGTGAGCCCCATGTGGGGCTTGAACCCATGAACTGCGAGATCACGACCTGAGGCAAAGTCAGACGCTTAACCGACTGAGCCACTCAGGCGCCTCAGAATTTATTTTTCATTGAAGTACAGTTGATGTCATATTGTTGGTTTTAGGTATACAGCATAGTGAGGTGATAAACAAAATACTCACCATGGTAAGTGCAGTTACCGGGTGCATAATTGGTTTTGTACAAAACTGCCAAACTGTTTTCTCATGGCTACATCATTTTACATATGATCTTTGTTTCTCTTCATCTTTGCCGGCCTTTGGTGTTGTCACTTGTTTTTTTTTAAGCAGCACTGATAGGTGTGCATGTCTTTAGCATGGTTCAGTTTTGCAATAAAAAAAATAAAAACCATTCTCTTAAAAAAAGAAAAATTGGGGCGCCTGGGTGGCTCAGTCGGTTAAGCATCTGACTTCGGCTCAGGTCATGATCTCGCGGTCTGTGACTTCAAGTTGGGTGTTGGGCTCTGTGCTGACAGCTCAGAGCCCAGACCCTGCTTTAGCTTCTGTGTCTCCCTCTCTCTCTGCCCCTCCCCTGTTTGTGCTCTCTCTCTCTCCCTCCCTCTCCCTCCCTCCCTCTCTCTCTCTCTCTCTCTCTCTCTCTCAAAAATAAATAAATGTTAAGAAAAAAAGAAAAACTACCTAGGTAAGCCTGTTCTGCCACTTATTAGAAGTTGCTTAATATTGATTGAGGAGTTTCCTAGGTGAATAAGGACTGTTGATTTCCTTGGCACTCCACTGGGGTTGTTCTTCTATGGTAGAACACTAGTGTATAAATAAAATCAAAGCCAATCACCTATCCTTGTTTGACACAACAAGTATAAAACTACTTCAGAAATTGCTGAATTTTGTTTTATACTTCCCTTCTGTGCCATGGCGGGGAAGACTGGCAAATTACTTGTAAGGCGTGGTAAGGAATAATATATGCAAATTTGATATTTTAATACACATGGTTTTGTTGTCATGGTGGGTTAGGAGACTTCCGTTGAGCTCTGTGCTGAGCACTTTCCATACCTTGCCGTTTATTCCTTACAACTATCCTGCGAGATGGTGGTATCTTTCTCTCCGTTCTACAGACGAGGAAACCGAGACTCTCTCAGAGTAACTTTGATATTGCTTATATATACCAAGTGACTTTGGTATAAGCTTATACCAATAGGAAACAAGGAAGCTGGCACTTAAATACGTGGCTTCAAAATACGTACTCTTCCCATTATGCGTGTACATTGCTTTCATTAACAGGCCACATGATTGGAAATTCAAGTGCCGGTGTGTGTGAGTTTGGTAACTGATGGGAACACTTAAGTTGAGAGGTGGTATACCTGATGCAAAAGGATTGAAAATGACCGGCCTGTGAATCTAGTGGCGACAGAGGCCTTCTGTGTTCTTCCTGTTGGTGTTCCTTCCCAGCGCTCCAATTTGGTATATCGTTTTAGCGGAATTAAACTAAAATTTTTAAGCGTTATGCACTTGACTGTGTTCTCCTTTAGTCACAGTTAAGTTAGTGATTTATCTATGTTTGCTGGCCCAACACTTGGCCTCATTGGCTAATTGCAGTGTTGTTGTGAGTGCACGATTAGGCTTCTCACGCGTCACCAGAGGCATTAGGGTTATTCTTTTTTTTTTTTTTTTTTGTCTAAAAATCTCAAGATGGTTGTAGTCATTTTACTGTTGTACACTTGGCTACCTTGGCTGCTGCTCTAAGAGTTCGCTGTGTTTTTGATTCTGTGCTCAGTAGCTTCCCATTGAATGCAGGATGAAATCCAGACTCCCTAACGCGACATGGAGGTTCTTCACTCTCCTTCTCTGCCGTGCCACTCTTCGGTGCTGCCTACGCTTCGTAGCTATTTCACTTGGTTTTGCCGTATGTTAGTACATTCCGCAGAGGCGGCGTAGAGCGTGTGGACGATCTGAGACGTAACCTGGCAGTCATTGAGCTGTGTTACCGGTACTCACTGGGGAATTTTGTCTCAGAAGCTCTCCCCCAAGCGTGTGGAGAGTGTGAGGTTGCAGTCGGTAAGGGTTCTCCTTAGGGAGATTCTCTTCATGAGAATCAAAGGAAGGAAGAAAGGGAGCAGAAATGGCAGTTGTGATGTTTAAGAACTTGCCTGTGGTTGTGAAAATTTTAGTAAGTGCTTCATTGCCGAATTATCTTCAGGGAAGTCCAGTGAAGGTTCTTAAAACTGGGAAAATTGGGGCGCCTGGGTGGCGCAGTCGGTTAAGCGTCCGACTTCAGCCAGGTCACGATCTCACGGTCCGTGAGTTCGAGCCCCGCGTCGGGCTCTGGGCTGATGGCTCAGAGCCTGGAGCCTGTTTCCGATTCTGTGTCTCCCTCTCTCTCTGCCCCTCCCCCGTTCATGCTCTGTCTCTCTCTGTCCCAAAAATAAATAAACGTTGAAAAAAAAAATTAAAAAAAAAAAACAAACTGGGAAAATCCCTGGAGCAGTTACACGTTTTCTTGTGATGCGTGAGTGTAATTCTTGGGACTGTCTCTCCACGGCCATAGGCCTCGTTGTTTAGCGTGTCACCGGCAACCTGGAGACTCCCGTGACTCCCATGTGTTGCCGCCGGAGAAGTGGCCCAGGCCCAAGCGTGAGGAGTGTGATACCTTATCACATAGAAGGATGGCCGCAGACAGAGCCGCACCTGATCGTCGGATCAGTATGGGTGTTTGTCTAGAGTTTACCTCATTTAGTGAAAGTTTGATGACTGGTTTTAAGTATTTCTCCTTAATCTCCCGTCATTGACATTTAAAATATCGACCTGGGGGTTGTGGAGTTTAAGATACTCTGTGTGGTACTAATGTATTGAACCTGTACTGGTGTAGATATTTGCTGCCCTCTCGCCGCCTTTTTGCACGCTCCCAGTGCCCCAGATTCGCCTTCAGAAACGACATTCGGTTTCTAATTGTAATTGTCTTGGAAACATTGGCATGTTTTGCAGCACCATTTTACTTTTATTTACTGCAAATGATGATTTGTCAGTTGCCTGGTGCCAGAACATCTGAGTTCATTTGTTTAACTAAAACAGCCCCGTGCATCGATGCCTATAACGCACAGCAACAGTTACCAGCCACCCCAGTCGCTTACCACCTCATTTTGGCTCTGAATCAAGCAAGTGAGAAAGAAGATCATTCCTAAAATGTTCCAAGAAGTTTAGAAAATGGGGAGGGTGGAGGGATGAGAGGAAGGGGGATTCTAGTAGAACAGTCGGCGTGTTGCTTTTGGCAGGGGTGTGCCTGGCTGGTTTTCTTTGCGGAAGAAAGTAACGCTTCAGGGTGCGGAGACCACAGCGTGTGCACTACGACAGCAGAGCTCTGTGGATCTTTGATTTACTAGGTCATGACTCAAGTGTTCCGGCCGAACCACGGCACCAGGCGCGGCCGGTGAATGAGACACGTTCCCTCTTCTCTTGTTGCTCATACTCCCGGCGCTGGAGACGCTTCCGACCCGAGGTGGCGATTGTTGAGGTGGTGGCAGTGAAACGGGACTCTTCCAGGTCGTTCCGTGTGTGGGGGGACCCAGGCCTGATGGGCCTGATCACAGGATGGCAGGTGCTGGCTGGCTTAACCACCAGAGGGGGCTTTCCAAGAGACGTGGGGGTGGGATAATTCCCAGCTTTCCTTATCTCTTCATCCAAGAAATCAGACTGCTTCGAAAGGATACATTTTTTCCACACCTGGAATTAAATAAGTATTTAAAAACAGTTTAATAAAATTTAAACTTCGGGGCGGGCCTTGCCTTGAGGGCTGGAGAGTGTGAAGTGTTTCTTGAGGAACAAGGGGAAGTAATGAACTTTGTCCTCTGATGAAGTATCTGACGATGGCATTCATTCACTCAGTACATTTTTATTATGTGCCTGCTTTGTACCAGGCTGGGAACGCCGTGATGAGCAAGGAGTCCACAATCCTGGAGTGGAGCGGGGCACAGACAAAGAAATGGGCAATGTTGCTACCGAGTACTCGGTTTTATAAGTGGGTGCTTTGAGGGCTGAAACCGGGCTTCTCACCTGGTCTTAGACGACCAAAGATTTCCCGGAGGAAGAGATATCCAAACCAGCCTCGCTAACAGATGTTGAATTGATCCTTTTTTCAGGCTAATATTGTATTAAAAATAAAATCAGAACCCTGTTTTGGGAACATCCAATACCCTTCTGTTGAGAACAGGTTAAAGAACTGAACTCTATGCTCCAGCCATCTAGTATCTACTTTTCTAGTCTTGTAGTTTGCCATTCTCCAGTGTAGACGAACCTCTGCTTTCCAGAACGTGCCAGGCTCTCTGTGATGATTTGCATGCGCTGTCAGTCGTGTCTGGAAAGCCCTCTCCTGATGTCTGCCAGACTGAGTTCTCTTGTGGTTACTTCCTCCAGGATGCCTTCCTTGACTGCTCCTAGGGTAGGTTGGGTGCACCTCTTAGGACCTTACATACAGGGCTGGGCTTGATCTTGGCGTTTTCCCCCCAACCCCCCCACCCCACCAAATAGTCTAGCTGCTTCTTTATTCCTCCGTGTAACCTGGGGGCTGAGACAGCATCTTTCATGGAACCCAGCATGTCCTGAGCGCCCAGGCAGTGTTTGCTGAATGAACAAGCTTAGAAGGTCTTGAAGGCTGTAGCCACATGTATATAATTGAAGTTCTTGGTTCCATCCAGTTTTAAGAGAGTGTTATTGACTGAGGAAAGTCGAAACACCACCGAAACAGATTTTATGTGTGTGGTCTAGTTATTAACCTCATAAAGCTATTTACAGTCTTTTGCATTTATACCTCTTTACTTTTATTTTTTTGCCTGAGTAACCAATAAACTGAGTAATTCATAGTTTCTACTTCTTGCCAACAAGTGTATATTATTAAATCTGACCACAGTGATTTATTAATAAGAACTCTTTTGGTTATTAACAAGAATCAATTTGATTTGACATATGGCAGAAAGAGGGGCATATGTGATGAAGAGACAGGGATGTCTCATTGAATCCAAGATCAAGAACACAGACAGGCTTTGGGAAGAGCTGGCCCCAAGAATTGGAAGGCCAGCAGGAATCCTTTAATTGCTCTGTTCATCTCTGCTTCTTTCCTCAAATCTCTTTTATTCATTTTCTCTATTTTCTTACTAACTTGCTTTCTCTGCTTCTCAGTGGATAGAGGATGGTTTCCTGTAACTCTCAGCTTCGCAGCCATATTCTAGTTGTATGGAAAACCTTCCTTTCCGTTCCAGTTCCAGATTCCCCAGACATTCCAAATGTCTGTCTCTGATCGAGTCAGCAGTGGCCAGGGAGTGGGGTCTTGCTGAACAAGCCTGTCTGGCTCTCCTCACCCCTGGGGGGGGAGGGGGGATGGGGACACCAGGCTGACAGACACTGTGAGGTGGGCAGACCCGAAAACTATTTTTGTAAATAAAAATACAGTGATAAAGCCCAGAGACCCACAAATGCTTTATTATAGCATTATTTCTAGGTTATTTTGGCTAAAAAAAACTCCAATGAGAAACTTAGAGATTTAACTTTGACAAGATATTTATCTTTTTGAATGTGAGTATAACTTGAGATTCTTTAAAAAAATAATTTTTCTAATGTTTATTTTTCAGAGAAAGAGAGCATGAGTGGAGGTAGGGAGGTCGTGAGTGAAGGCGGGGGGGCGGGGTGCGCAGAGAGAGAGGGAGGCACAGAATCCGAAGCAGGCTCCATGCTCTGAGCTGTCAGCACAGAGCCTAACATGGGGCTCAAACCCATGAGCCGTGAGATCATGACCTGAGCCAAAGTCGGACGCCCAACCGACCGAGCCACCCAGGCGCCCCTATAACTTGAGAATCTTAAGGTAATGGCATGTTTGCTGCAGTAGTGAGTGGGTTCCAGCTTTGTGCGTGTGTATAATACTTATAATTCTTAGACGTGACACTGCCTTCCGTTGTCAGGAGACAGGTTCCGGAGCAGCTCTCCTGCAAATACAATGTGAGACACAGGTCATTTAAAGTTTTCCAACAGCCACATTAGAGAAGTGAAGCAGGTGAAATCAGTCTTAATAATACATTTCGTATGTATCTATGTGTGCATAAAAAGAGGGTTTATAGCTTCTGCTTATCAGAAGAGATTGTCATGGGGCGCCTGGGTGGCTCAGCCGGTTAAACAGCCGACTCTGGATTTCGGCTCAGGTCAGGATCTCACGGTCCCTGAGATTGAGCCCTGTGTCGGGCTCTCTGCTGACAGCGTGGAGCCTGCTTGGGATTCTTTCTCTCCCTCTCTCTCTCCGCCCCGTCCCCACTCACTCCCTCTCATGCTCTCGAAATAAATATTAAAAAAAAAAAAAAAAGAAGAGGTTGTCATGGGATTTAAATGTACTAATAGATTTTAAAGTGCTTTGAAAAATATAACATAAAGCATTATTTTAATTAACCGGGGGAGGGGGGAACCCACTACATTTTGGAATCAGTAATAGCGATCATTTATTAGGTTTTACTCTGTGCCAGATACTGTTCCAAGCACTTCATAACATATTATGTAATTTAATGATAACGCTGTCTTTTGGAGCAGGTACAATTATTTATCATCTCTGTTTTATATAGAAGGAAACTAAGACATAAAGTGTTAAGAAATTAGTCCAAAGTCACGTAGCTGGTAAGTAGTTGAGCTGGAATTGGAATGCACTTTTTTTTTTTTTTTTAAATTGTGGCAAAACACAACATAACATTGATCACCTTAACCATTTTTAAGTGTGTGCTTCTGTGACATTAAATACACTCGCGTTGTTGTTTGACCCACCATCCGTCTCCAGAACTTTTCATCTTCCCAGACTGAAACCCGACTCATTAAACACTAACTCCCCATTCCCCCCGCCTTCAATGCCACTAACTGCCGTTCTTTCTGTCTCTACGAATCTGACTACTCCAGGGGCCTTCTATAAGTGGAATCATACAGTATTTCTTTTTTTGCGGCTGGTTTGTGTCACTCAGCGTAATGTCTTCAAGGTTCATCTGTGTTGTAGCACGTGTTAGAATTTCTTTCCTTTTTAAGGCTGAATGATGTTACACTGTATGAATGTACCACATTTTGTACCGTGATTCACCCATTGATGGACATTTTGATTGTTTCTGCTTTGGGCTGTTATGAGTGATGGTGAATGTGATGTGCAGATACCAGGTCGAGTCCCTGCTTTCGGTCCTTTTTGGGTATCTGTATACCCAGAAATGGAATTGCTGGATCAGGCAGTAATTTTATATTTAACGTTTTGCTGAATTGCCATACTCTGTTTCAAAGCACCAGCACCGTTTTATATAATGCACGAAGGTCCCCATTTCTCTATATCTCCTCCAACACTTAACCTTCTCTCTCTCCTTTTTTTTTTTTTTTAAAGTAGCCATTTTAATAGGTGTGAAAGCAGTATCTCGTTGTGGTTTTGATTTGCATTTCCCTGATGAATCGTGTTGCTGCACATCTTTTTACATACCTATTGCCTTTTGTATGTCGTCTTTGGAGAAATGTCCCTTTAAAGTTTTGCCCATTTTTAAATTGAGTTGTTTGGTTTTTTGTTGAGTCAGAGGTTTTTGTTTTTGTTTTCGTATATTCTGGATATCAGTCTCTTATCAGATAGATGACTTGCAAACATTTTCTCCCATTCTGCTGTGTTGGCTTTTCACCCTGAGATAGTATCCTTTGATACGCAAAAGCTTTTCATTTTGATAAAGTCAAACTTACATATTTTTTTCTTTTAATGTCTGTGTTTTTGGTATCATATCCAAGAAATCATTGCCTAATCCAGTGTCATAAAACTTTCCCCTGTGTTTTTTTCCGAGTTTTATGTCTGTTTCTGTCTGTGCCTCCTGTCCCCGTGTCACTCATATCTATCTCTGTGTGTTTCTGTTTTTCTTTGTTTATAAATTATTGAAGCTTATGTATGTGTTCTCGTGCTTTTCTTGCCTTGTTTCTTCCTTTATTTGTTGATCTATTTAAAGGTATTGCAGGTATCATGAGACTTCATGTTTCTCCTAAAAATAATGGCATTTTTTTCAAATAACTCTAACCCCATGATTGGTACTCTCTGAGTACATTTTCTAATTATGTCGAAAACAGAAGCTTAACTTCATTTTGTCTTTTTATTTTTTTTTTTAATGTTTTTATTTATTTTGAGAGACCAAGTGCAAGCGGGGGAGGGGCAGAGAGAGAGGGAGACACAGAATCTGAAGCAGGTTCCAGGCTCGGAGCTGTCAGCACAGAGCCCGACTTGGGGCTTGAACCCACAAAATGAGATCATGACCTGAGCTGGAGTCAGATATTTAACCAACTGAGCCACCCAATAAAATTTGTGATTTTATTGTTTATCATGGTACATCCTATTTTCCTTCTAAATTGTTTTTCTCCTCTTTATTTTATTTATTCCTTTAACTGGTCAGTGTGTACCTATTTAGCACTGTAGTTATTAATTACCTTTTCTTCTCTCCCTCCAGCACCGAGCTGAAGCTCTTGGAGGAAGCAACTGTTTCAGTCTGCAGGTCTTTAGGTAAGGGGCAAAATGAGTGAGTGAGTGAGTGAGTGTGTGTGTGTGTGTGTGTGTGTGTGTATGGGTGGCATTTATTTAAAAATTTCTGTTACAAGTTTTGGTAGTGTAATATGAATTAAATTAATGAAGTGATATATTCTGGATGATTATATTTAGTAATATTTACTCCTGTTCATGGTGCTCATTGGGGCCGCTAGAAGGTACCATTTGGTCAAGAGCAGCAAGACACATGCTTGCTCACTTGCAGTGGTGGTAATAGACTCTCCTAAACCACAGACTGTTTTAGCTTGTTTTGTTTGGTGTTTAATTGAGGAATAGTTGGACAGTGTTAACATTAGCTTCAGGTGTATAACATAGTGATTTGATCTTGATTTGACATTTGTATATGTTACAAAATGCTCATCGTAATAAGTCTAGTTACCATCTGTCATCATACACAGTTATAATAGTATTACTGACTGTATTTCTTATGCTGGACTTGATCATCTCTGCGACTTACTTCTTTTATAATTGGAAGTTTGTACCTCTTAATCCCCTTTACCTGTTTCACCCATTCCACCCCCCGCCCCACCTGTCAGCCACCACTTTGTTCTCTATATCTATGAGTCTGTTTTGTTTGTTTTTTCTCTTTTTTTTTTGATTCCACATATAAGTGAAATGACACAGTATTGGTGTTTCTCAGACTTTTCACTTAGCACAGTACCCTCTGGGTCTATCCATGTTGCCACCAATGGCAAGACTTCATTCTTACTTATGGTGGAGTAATATTCCCTTGTATGTATATATCACCTCTGCTTTATCCATTCATCTATCGACGGACACCTGGGTTGTTTCCATGCCTTCACTATTGTAGATGATGCTGCCGTGAACCTGGGGCCACGTAGGTCTTTTGAAGTTCGTGTTTTCATTTTCTTCAGATAAAGGCTAGAAAGAGTTGTGTCATAGGGTAGTTCTGTTTTTCATCTGTTGAGGAACCTCCATACTGTTTTCCACAGTGCCTGCCCCAGTTTGCATTCCCACCAACAGTGCAAGAGGGTTCCCGTTTCTCCCCATCTTCACCCACACTCGTTATTTCTTGTCTTTTTGATTTTAGTCACTCTGAAAGGTGTGAGGTGATACCTAATTGTCGTTTGGATTTGCATTTCCCTGATGATGAGTGATACTGAGCATCCTTTCATGTGTCTGTTGGCCATCTGTATGTCTTCTTTGGGAAAATGTCTGTTCAAGTCCTCAGCCTATTTTTATTTAATTTTTTTTTAATGTTTGTTTATTTTTGAGAGGGAGAGAGATAGTGTGAGCAGGGGAGGGGCAGAGAGAGAGGGAGACACAGAATCTGAAACAGGCTCCAGGCTCTGAGCTGTCAGCACAGAGCCCAATGTGGGGCTCGAACTCATGAATCGTGAGGTCATGGCCCGAGCCGAAGTCAAACACTTAAGCGACTGAGCCACCCAGGTGCCCCCCTCGGCCTATTTTTTAATCAGATGTGGGATTTTTTGGTGTTGAGTTGTATGAATTCTTTACATATTTTGAATATGAACTTTTTTTTAAAAAAGATTTTATTTTCAAGTAATCTCTACACCCAACATGGGGCTCGAACTTACAACCTTGCGGTCAAGAGTCACGTGGTACACCAGCTGAGCCAGCCAGACACCCCTTGAATATTAACTTCTTATTGAATATGTCATTTGCAGATCTCTTCTGCCATTCATTAGGTTGCCTTCTCATTTTGTTCATGGTTTCCTTTGCTGTGCAGAAGCTTTTTAGTTTGATGTAGTCCCACTTGTTTATTTTTGCTTTTGTTGCCCTTGCCTGAGGAGACAGATCCAAAAAATATTGCTAAGACTGAATTCCAAATTTACTGCCTATGTATTTTTTAAGAGTTTTATGGTTTCAGGTCTTACATGTAGGTCTTTAATCCATTTCAAATTTATTTTTGTATATGGTTTAAGAACGTGGTTACTGGAGAGGAAGTCTGAAGATCGTAATTTTTTTTTTTTTGCTTCTTTGTTTATTACACTTTTTTCATTAACCATTATGATTAAGTGTTTCTCATTATACTTTTTTCTTTTTGATTTTGCCTGAAATTTGATGAGGTTTTTTTTTATTGGCTTATTAAAGTCTTTTCAGTTCCAAAGTTTTCTTTAGTTATGGTTTTGATTTTCCTTGTGTTTGGGTTTCTTCTCCCCCAACTTAGGATCACCTGTTAACAGTCAGCTTGGACTGTTTTTGCTTTCGGTATCTTTCTTTTTCCTTTTTTTAAATGTAATTTTATCATAATTAATATAATTTTATTAATATAATTTTAATATAATTTCTTTAAAATTTTTTTTAATGTTTATTTATTTTTGAGACAGAGAGAGACAGAGCATGAATGGGGGGAGGGTCAGAGAGAGAGGCAGACACAGAATCTGAAACAGGCTCCAGGCTCTGAGCTGTCAGCACAGAGCCCGATGCAGGGCTCGAACCCACAGACCGTGAGATCATGACCTGAGCTGAAGTCGGACACTTAACCGACTGAGCCACCCAGGCGCCCCTGTAATTTCTTTTTTAAATAAAATTTCTTTTTCAAATTAATTTATTTTTCAGAGAGAGAGGGGGCACAAGCGAGTGAGGGGCAGAGAGAGAGGGTGAGAGAGAATCCTACACATGCTCTGCACTGTCAGTGTGGAGCTTGAAGTGGGGCTTGAGTTCAACCAATGTGGGGCTCAAACTCAAAAACTGTGAGATCATGACCTGACTTGAAGTCAGAAGTTTAACTGACTGAGCCACCCAGGTGTCCCTGTATCTTCTTTTTCTTCATCATCTTTCTTTTCTTGAGTTTCCTCCTTTATGTCTTTGATTATGTGATTTTGATTAAGTGATTATGTCTTTGATTAAGTGATTATGTCACTTTGATTAAGTGATTATGTCTTTGATTCAGTTTTGTAAAGATTCTAGTGCATCTTTTATTTCATTTTTAGTTTGTTTTTAATCATTCTTTGTTTTTTTCTGGATGTCAGACTACTCTCTTTTCATTATACTCATTTTTCCCAGGGGCTTTCTGGGTTTTTTTTTCTTCTTTCTTTCTTTTTAATTTTTTTATAAAATTGTTTAACATTTATTTATTTTTGAGAGACAGAGAGGGAGGGAGACACAGAATCTGAAGCAGGCTTCAGTCTCTGAACTGTCAGCACAGAGCCTGACACGGGGCTCGAACCCACGCACCGCGAGATCATGACCTGAACTGAAGTCAGATGCCTAACCAACTGAGCCACCCAGGGGTCCCTCTTTCTTTCTCTCTTTCTTTCTTTCTTTCTTTCTTTCTTTCTTTCTTTCTTTCTTTCTTTCTTTCTTTCTTTCTTTCTTTCTTTCTTTCTTTCTTTCTTTCTTTCTTTCTTTCTTTCACGTTTGAGGGGCACCTGGGTGGCTCAGTTGGTTAAGTGTCTGACTTTTGATTTCAGCTCAGGTCATGATCTCAGGGTCGTGAGATTGAGTCCCATGTTGGACTCTGTGCTGAGTGTGGAGCCTGCTTGGGATTCTCTCTGCCCTTCCCTCCCTCTCCCTGCCCCTACCATTCCCCTGCCCACTCTGTCTCTCTCTCAAAATAAATAAACATAAAAAAAAAATAGTCAATTTTCTCTTCTTCCACTGATGATGCTTGTTACTCAAATTTGTTTGATAGTTTATTTATTTATTGTTTTAAGGTTTATTTGTTTTTAAGAGAGACTGAGCACAAGTGGGGGAGGAGCAGAGAGAGAGAGGGAGACACAGAATCCGAAGCAGGCTCCAGGCTCTGAGCTTCAGCACAGAGCCTGAAGTGGGACTCGAACTCGTGAACCATGAGATGATGACCTGAGCCTAGTTCGGACACTCAGCCGACTGAGTCACCCAGGCGCCCCCTTGTTTGACAGTTTTGATTCAGTTCTTCCTCTGAAGGTTTACCATAGCCTGTTCCTTACTCTGTTGTTACTGTTTTGTTTTTCCTTATTCATGAAACTAGCAAATATTTATTGAGCACCTACTATATTATAGGCTCTATTCTGTATACTGTGCTATATATTGCATAATATATTCCATATTCTGGCGCAAAAGACTGACCTAGATTCCTGACCTCATGGCACTGTCTCATTAGGGGAATCAGACCAGAAATAAACAGACCTACTTTCATATGCTGTGTCTCTTCAGAAAACTAAAGCAGGGTAGACACACGGAGAGTACCCATGTAGGTATGTTGTTTGCTGTCAGAGAGGGTGTAAATACACCTTGTTATTAACCTTGTTCCTTGTGTGGATCCTGTAGGTGCTTGTTGAATCTGCTATTATTTAAGCTTGAAGGCAGGCTGCTGCTGTTTTGTAACCTAATTTTAGAACCCAGGAAGGTTTTATTTTGTGTAGGTTTTGCTTGGTTTAAATGGGACCTTCTCTTACCCTTACTCCTTGGCTTTGGAGAGAATTATAAAATTCCCTGAAGGAACATCTGGGTCAACATTTTTTGTACATGTACCCTCTAGTGCATGTTGCTCTGTGTCTGGCGTGTTTATTTCTCCCTAGTTGTTTTCGGCGGGGGTAGGGGGGGGGGTAGCCTCAGAGTTGGTGTAGGAAGTAGGAGAGAAGTGTAGGAAGTGGGATGAGTAACGTAAGTTTTCTTGTTGGAGTAGACAGAGAGGGGGAGATTTTGTCCTTACAGTTACTTTCAAGTGGTTAGCCTTGCTAACCGTCCATTGATTACCAAGTAAATACTCATCGGTTCTATAAACTCTGTAGTTCAAGTGTTCTCTGTTTTGGTGGGGAGAAGGACTGTCTGCCTGGAATTAGCATTTGTGTGAACTTGTGTCTTGCTGTATATTTTCAAGGGTGTTTGATATTTAGGTTTCGCGCTTCTAGAAATGCGGGCCAAATAATGTAATAACTCCCGTAAGTTCCTCTTCTGACTTCACTCATTTTCAGCTAATGGGCAGGCTTCATCTGTATCTCTCAACCATTCACGGAAGTACGAAACATGTACAGAAAAGCCGACAAACATAGAGCACGTCCTCGCATATTAGACACCAACCTCAGGCATGTCATTTCATCCATAAATATTTTGGCATAGATCCCCTAAGAGGAGTTTTTTGTTTTGTTTTGTTTTTTTAAGGAAAACAATACCACTATCTTACTAGAAAGCAATTAAAAACATTTTTTTAATGTTTATTTATTTATTTATTTTTTTTTTTAATTTTTTTTTTTTTCAACTTTTATTTATTTTTGGGACAGAGAGAGACAGAGCATGAACGGGGGAGGGGCAGAGAGAGAGGGAGACACAGAATTGGAAACAGGCTCCAGGCTCTGAGCCATCAGCCCAGAGCCCGACGCGGGGCTCGAACTCCCGGACCGCGAGATCGTGACCTGGCTGAAGTCGGACGCTCAACCGACTGCGCCACCCAGGCGCCCCCCTATTTATTTTTGAGAGAGAAGGAGAGACGGAGTGTGAGCAGTGGAGGGGCAGAGAGAGAGGGAGACACAGAATCCGAAACAGGCCCCAGGCTCTGAGCTGTCAGCACAGAGCCCGATGCGGGGCTCAGACTCACAAACTGTGAGATCATGACCTGAGCTGAAGTCAGATGTTCAGCCGAATGAGCCACCCCGGCACCCCTAGAAAATCATTTTTAACATTATAAAATAACCACTGAGTGTTCACATTTCTGATTGTCTTAGTTTATGTGACTCAGGAACCAAAATAAAGCCTATATGTTGTTATTGGTTGATACGTTTTTATGATTCTTTTCATAGCTAGGTTCCTTCTGCTATTGTCTATCTCTTCTTTTTTCCCCTAGTTATTTATTTATTTATTTATTTATTTATTTATTTATTTATTGAAGAAAGTGGGCAGTAGAGTTTCCCACAATATAAATTTTGTTGAGTGCATCCCCATGGATTGCTAACCTGTCTCTGTCCTAGCTTCTGTATATTTATTGGATCGGGGACTTGGGTATTTTAGTGAAATATTGGGAAAGGTTGTTTCAGGGTCTGGGAGCAAGTCCAACTTTCTTACCCCAGATGGAAATTTTCTTTATAATACCTTTACCTGAATGTTACTCAGACTTTGCTTGAACTCCTGTAGAGATAAGGAAGTCTCTTCTTTACGCAAAAGCTATGAACGGATTGCTACAAGTTCAAACTCTAGAGTGAAATGAGCTAGTTTTTAATTTAAGTGCCATTGTTATTTAATTTTACAGTTGAGGAAACTGAGGCATGGGGTGGGGGGCTGAAAGTAAGTTGCCAGGTGTCACAGCTAGTCAGTGGTGCAGCTGGGATTTGAACCTAGGCAGACTCTGTGGTCTAATTCTGTTATGCTTTTCTGCCTTCCTGTCAGTTATCCCCTGTTCCTGCTCTAGCTTATTCAACTTGAACATCATATTTGATTTTTACCAATTAACTTTGATTCCATTAAATTCCATCCAGGTGTTTTGGAATATTGAGTCTACCATTGGGTATTGTTGTTGAAACAGCAGGGAGTGTACTTTGTTTTATTAGTCTATTTCCCTGTCTGCATCTTGTCTAAGAGTAGTGTGAAAACTGAAATGTTTTAGAATGTCAGCTGCATTACGACTGTGCGTCCTGAGTATCTCCTTAGTACCTGAAAGAGTACTGGGTCCATACGTAGAATTAGCTCAATAAATACATGCTGAATGAATGAATGAAAAGAAAAGGTATCCACAGTAGTAGTAGCTGGTTGCTGTTCCCAACAGCACAGTGTTGTTTTTTTGTTGTTGTTCGTTTTTAAATAGCTAACCGTTTATAAATTCAAACAATTACTTATGAAGTCATTCAGTAATAAAGGACCTGTTGAATGAACACAAGATTGTGAAGCTGGGGTTCTGAATAATGCTTGTAGTCATATCCTCTTTGTTTCGGTATTTTTTTAAATTTTAAATTTATTTTTAACGTTTATTCATTTTTGAGAGAGCGCGAGCGGGGGAGGGGCACAGAGACAGGGAGACACGGAATCCGAAGCAGGGTCCGGGCTCTGAGCTGTCAGCACAGAGCCCGACGCGGAGCTTGAACCCCATGAACCGTGAGATCCTGACCTGAGCCGAAGTCAGACACTTAACCAACTGAACAACCCAGGTGCCCCTGTTTCGGTATTTTGTTTCGGTTTACAGTAGCTAGGTAACAATAATTCACACAGAGATGCACTTGCAAACATTAACTTTTTGTTTTTGTGGGTTTTTTTTTTTTTTTTTTTGCTTTTACACAGTGTATCCTGAAATCTCAGGATATTCTTTCATTAAGCCCCAAAGCTTGAAAGAGAAGCAGGAAATTTTTTATTTCAAAGTGTAACTGACAAGATTTAACATCTAATCAGATATCTATTCTTGATTATAACAGCCGGACAAAACCCGCCCTGACTTACCGCACGTGTCGCACCTTGCTGCCCACAGTGGGGTTCTCTGTTCAGGGGCAAGGAGCACCACCTGGGAGGCAGTGTTGTAGACTCTCAGGTCACCCTCGACACCTGCGAGATCAGAATTGGAACTTTAAGAGTGCCTTGTGATTTAAAGGCACGTTAAGCCTTGAGAAGCGCTGTTAACTTCAGCAGGTGCAGGGGGGTGGCCCTGGGGTTCTGTGTGTCCGGCAGGCTCCCACATAACGCTGTTGCCACCAGTCCCTGAACCACGCTTGGAATAGCAAGGTGCCGCAACGCTTTATCGCAGAGAGAAAGTTACACTGTAACTTGCATTGACTCAAGCTGTGACAGGAACAGCTACCCAGCAGGGTGACCTGAATTAACTTGACAGTTATTGAGCACCGAGCAGGTATGCTGTAATGGTGTACTTATTCCCATGTGTGATTTTTTTTTTATGCGTGTATGTGCATACCTGGATTTTTAACAGTTCTGGAGAACTTCATTCTTTCAAATCTTTGACACATTTTCAACAAGTTCAAATGTATGCATAGAGATGGCAGCAAAAGATAAGTGTCAGGTCTGAATTTTTCTGGGGCGTCTGTGTGGCTCAGTTAAACACTGACTTCGGCTCAGGTACTAATCTCGTGGTTAGTGAGTTTGAGCCCCGCATCAGGCTCTGTGCTGACAGCTCAGAGCCTGGAGCCTGCTTCGGATTCTGTGTCTCCCTCTCTCTGTGCCCCTCCCCTGCTCGTGCTCTGTCTCTCTCTCTCTCTCTCTCTTTCTCTCTCTAAAAATAAAATAAACATTAAAAAAAATTTTTTTTAATGTATTTTTCAGGCAGCAGAGGCCAGTGTGTTTGAGCGTTTGCATTTGTGTTTTTCAAAATAGTTAAAAATACATTTCGAAAGAGAAACAAATATTCAGAACTCTGGAGTCTCTCAGTTTGAAAACCGTTCGTAAAGCAAAAAGACTGGACATTTGTCACTAACATTGTTGGCTTTGGGCCCAACACTTAACCTTTCTGGGTCTCTTTTTCTTCATCAATAAAATTAAAGTTTTTGGCTAAATGGTTTCTTCCTTCTGATGAGTTGTTTTGTTTTTTTAAGTTTGTATTTAAATTCATACAGTGTATTTAAATAACGTACAGTGTAGTATTAGTTTCAGGCGTACAATACAGTGATTCAGCATGTCTGTATCACAAGTGCCCTCCTTAATCCCCATCACTTATTTCCCCCCTCCCACCGCCAGTAACCATCAGTTTGTTCTCTGTAGTTAAGAGCCGGTTTCTTGGTTTGCCTCTCTCTCTCTTTCCCCCCCCTTTGCTCATTTGTTTCTTAAATTTCACATAGGATGTGTGAAATCGGATGGTAATTGTCTTTCTCTGACTTACTTCACTTAGCATAGTACTCTTTAGCTCTGACGGGTTCTTAACTTCTGTGCTTCTGTGATGTATTAAGGTTGTCCAGAGACCCAGTGAAACTAATGGTGTGAATTCCCATTCAAGTCCAAAGGCCTGAAAACCATAAGAGCCAGTGTTGTAAGTCCCTGTCCAAGGGCAGAAGGCTAACGTTTTAGTTCAACAGTCAGCCAGAGGAGGATTCAGTCTTCCTCCGACCTCGGTCCCGTTCATGCCCTTAATGTGTTGGATGATGTGCGCCCACTTTGGAGAGGCCCGTCTGTTTTACTCAGCTGAAAATTAAAATGCAGAAACATCCTCACAGATACACCCAGAAATAAGTTTAACCGGATATCTGGGCATCCTGTGGCTCAGTTAAGTTGACTCGTAAAATTAATCATCACGTGTGTCTTACTGGGCAGCCTGATAGAGCTTTATATCTTCATTAAGTCTGATTCCTTGATTAGAGGGGTTGGTGTAGCACAGCATTTTAGAGCCAGGGATTGTAACCAGCAGACAAGGATGTGTCCTTGAGCGGTAACAACAGAGACGTGAGGATCTGTGAAATGGAGGTGATATTGGTGCTTATCCCATAGTTGGTTTTGAGGATTTGGTGAGGTGATATGTGTAGAGCACTTACTGTATATTGGTCAGTGTGTGTTACCTGTTGCTCGATGAGAAAACAGGTTGGAGAAGAAAAGTAATTTGTCTGAGGTTTAATATTCTGTTAATTATAGCCTTGGATCTAGAAACCAGATCTTCTGATTCTCATTACTGTATCCGCTCAATTCTTTGGGCTATACTTGTTGAAATGCCCCCCTTTGAACTTAAACAACTTCTTGAGCAAATTCTTTAAAATTGTATTTGATCAAAATAGCTCCCCCCGGCCATAGTGCTTTATGTGTCTGTTTTTCGTTAGAATGATTTATGATGATCCGAACAGAGTTTTTGCCTTTACAGTTGATTGTATTCTGTATACTGGGAATCATTTTTTGAGTTTTTTTTTAACATTTGCTTTTCTAAAGAGAAATACTGTGTGTATGTGTGTGTGTGTGTGTGTGTGTGTGTGTGTGTAAATTGAGTATGTATCAACTATTCTCTCTTTACAGTTTTGAATTCTGATATGAATTGGCTACTTTGTCCTATTGTTTCCATCATTTTCAGTTTGCAAATCATTTTTTTTTAATTTTCTAAAATGTTTTTTATCTGTGTTTGAGACAGAGCACGCAAGCACGTGGGGGAGAAGGGGGAGGGACAGAGGATCCAAAGCAGGCTCTGTGCTGACAGCAGAGAGCCCAATGCAGGGCTCGAACTCACGGACCGAGAATTCATGACCTGAGCCTAAGTCAGACGCTTAACTGACTGAGCCACCCAGACGCCCCTTGCAAATCACTTTTTGTTCAAAATTAAGACCAGCAATTTCTCTCATTGTTTATTTTCCTAATTAGATGTGAAGTTGGTCATAAGGTTTGTCTGTGAGCAACTTCAGCTTGACAGCTTGGTTTTATAAGTGTTTTAATATGTTCACTTTGATTTCAGTTATTAATTTTAACTTTTTAAAACCTTATCTTCTCTTGCAGTTGTAAACAATCCTCGAACAGGAAACCTTGGTGCGCTAATTAAGGTCTTCCTTTCTAGAACCAAAGAACTAAAACTTTCGGCAGAATGTCAGAAGTAAGCTGGCTGATTAAATCATGTTCTCTTTATATTTAGCAATATGAGTATTTTTCATTTTTTGGTGGAAATGGATTATGGTCTTTTTGAAAGCTATAAAGGAATTCTCATTATTAAAAAGTAAAAGAGAGGTTATAATTTACTGTCCAAGTCATTGTGGTGAGGTTATGAATTCTGGAATCTGTTTGATTTCAGCATTTCAGACAATCTTCAGAAATATATTCCTTAAGAAGGTTAATAGCAATGTAATTATTATTAAAAAAGATAGTTTCCCCGCCCCCATTATTATTGCTGTTCATACCTAGTTTAAATTATGACTAAGTTTGAGTATTTCATTCCACATCTGTTTCCTTTTTTCCTTTCCTAGTAGATGAAAGAAAGTTCTGATTAGATATTATAATTTTATTTTTATTTGAATTCCAGTATAGCTAATGTAGATATTAAAATTTTGTATTTGATGCCTTGGAAGGTTAATCTTTGATGCCCTCAAGCATTTTTTAAAACCAGTGTTGCTTCCAAACAAATTATATTGAATCTAATTTAAATTTTTCTTGTTGAGTTCCTGCTTACTAATACAAATAGCGACTATTGTCCTGGGCTGCTGGCAGTGGCCCATTTAAAATTTTGGTCGTGTGTTTGCATATAATCTCTTTATGTTACTATATTAAAAAAATTTTTTTTTTTTCGCTTTTCTTTGCCCTGCCCACGTGTGGGACAGGTACGAAGTTAAGAACAAAGAGCGGCCATACCTAACGAAAATATTTTTGTTAGGTTGACTCACTAAGTAAAATGTACAGCATGAAACATGAAGTGGATTGGCATAGAGTAATATATCACTAGCCAAGAAAAGATAGGGACGCTGTGTTTATGGGCAAAACGACCGAGAAATCATGGACTGCATGGTGCCCGTGCTCCTGATGAGGTGCTGATTCCCGTGTGGTTTGGTCTTTCCTTTCTAGCCACATCTTCATTTGGCAGACACACAACGCTTTGTTTATTATTTGCTGTCTGCTGAAAGTGTTCATCTGTGAGATGTCAGAGGAGGAATTGCAACTTCATTTCACGTACGAAGAAAAGTCTCCTGGCAGTTACAGTAAGTATGGCCTTTGAAGATGTTCCAGGGAGAGCACGTGTAACACGGAAGGATGAAACCTGAGGAATCAAAGCATAGTGTTGAAAATTCTCTCTGTCTTCCCTTTTCATTTTTAAACGACCTGGCAAGCTGTCACTCCCTTTTCTCCTATATTTAAATGAGCCAGAGCTCTCAAAGTCCTTTTTTTCCCCTTTTTCTTTTGAAATAAGGAAGCCGGTAGCAGCGAAGCTTTTACTTACTTTGACTCTGACGCATATGGAAAATAAAATTAAAAGCCACAAATATACCTTTCAGAAAACAGTGTTGTCAACTTAAGTATCATCACTAGGGGAATACATTATTAAAGGAGACAACCAATCAGAAGTATGGATTTTAGACATATTGAAGGTTACTTTCATAGGACGCAGCAGTCTCTGGCTCTTTGGGTCTACTTGATCAGAAATAACATTTAAGGGCAGTTTTACGATGCTGAAATGTGCGGTCTTTTTCTGAAGACACAGCGAAATGTTGCCGTTTTCTCTTGATATTGCTGGGTTTTTTGTGTTACTTTTTTTTTTTTTTTTTGGGGCAGTAGTTAGGAGGGCCTGTAGTTTTCAAGATGGTGTTTTATGTCTTAGCATGAAAACTTACAGCCTGGAAAGCAGAAGGGCGGAAAGGGATTGTTATGTGAAATACAGGGAGTATAGGATTTTGTATCTACCCTTCCCGCTGACTTCTCTCTGAGGTTTGCAAAGGCAGTGTTGCTCCTGGTTCTGGGTTCATTTTTCTTTCTTTAAGAGAGAGAGAGAGGTGCAAGTGAGTGAGGGGCAGAGAGAGAGAGAGAGAAGTGGGGCTCACCCAAAGTGGGGCTTATGTTTACATGAAGCGCGGCTCGAGCTCACCTGATATGGGACTCGAACTCATGAACTGTGAGATCATGACCTGAGCCAAAATCAGATGCTTATCCTGGACTCATTTTTCAAAATATGTCTCTAGGGGTGCCTGGGTGGCTTATTTGGTTAAGCGTCCAACTCTTGATTTCAGCTCAGGTCATGAGCTCACGGGTTTGTGCATTTGAGCCCTGCATGCGGCTCTGCGCTGACAGCCCGGAGGGAGCCGGCTTGGGATTCTCTCTCCCTCTCTCTCTCTGGACTGCCTCTCTCCCCCACCCCTGTGTGTGTGTGTGTGTGTGTGTGTGTGTGTGTGCGCGCGCGCGCGCGTGTGTGCGTGTGTGCGTGTGTGCGCGTGTGTGCGTGTGTGTGCGCGCGCTCTTTCTCAAAATAATTAAACAAACTTAAAAAACCATGTCTCTGTTCTCATTAGACTTATTGTCTACCTAGGGTTTTTTTTTTTTTTTAATGTTTATTTATTTATTTATTTTGAGAGAGACAGAGACAGCACAAGTTGGGGAGGGGCAGAAATGGAGAGAGAGAATCCCAGGCGGGCTCTCTGCTGAGATCGTGGGGCTCGAACTCATCAACTAGGAGATCATGACCTGAGTTGAAATCAGGAGTCAGACACTCAACTGACTGAACCACCCAGGCGCCCCCTACCTAGAGCTTTATGTGTTGATTCTGAGTTTTAAGAGAGAAATATGTTCAGTTTACTACTGTGATAATCTGTATTTGTTAAACATACATGGATGTTTAAACAGAGCTTTTAATCAGAATTCTGTCTGGCGTGTGTTAATTTTGTTAATGCTAGGCTTCGTTTTTGTGGTACCGAAAGTGCCAAAGCAGCCCTAGTCGGGGAGGTGCAAACCTTTCCACCAAAGGGGTAGCAGCAGGAATGGAGTGCATGTTTGCTTCATGGGGCCTGAGAGCTAAGCCAGCCAAGAACCTACAAACCCAACACTTTGTTTTGCTTTATGTCAAAACAATTATGCATATATTGTACTTTATTTACTTAAAAAATTAAAAAAAAATTTTAATGTTTTATTTATTTTTGAGAGAGAGAGAGAGAGAGCGAGAGAGAGAGATAGAGTGCAAGCAGGGAAAGGGCAGAGAGAGAGGGAGACTCAGAATCCGAAGCAGGCTCCAGACTCTGAGCTGTCATTACAGAGCCCGATGCGGGGCTCAAACTCATGAACCACAAGATCATAACCTGAGCCGAAGTCAGACACTTAACCAACTGAGCCACTCAGGCACCCCTTGACATTTCTACTTATCAGTGGTCTAAGTCCTTTTTACATTTTCTATCAATGTCTTTTTACAGTTTATAAAAGTAATAAAATTAAATGATTGCATACATACTGTTAAATGGTAAAAAAAAAAAAAAAAAGACAGCATTATGCAGTACCTAAAAACATCCATTTATCAGCTTGTATGTGCATATCCGCATTAGGTATGCCGAAGGCTGCAGGTGTAGATAGTATGCAGTTTGGTTGTTTGAAGGTTGAATTGACGGAAGTACAGGACCATCTACAAACAATTGAGCGCAGTCAGCTGTGGGATTTTAGGATGGTCGGGTTACCACACCCTACAGGATTTTTGTTCCAATTCCTTGTCAAACTGCTGCGGCGAGATGGATGTTGCTGGCATGTTCAGGGAAGCCTTCTTTCTGAGGCTAATGTGACTGTCAGTAAGCTCCCGGTTTGTAACAGAAATTTGTGAGGATGTCCTCGGTGAACATTTCCCCACGGGCTGTGGATGATGTGGTAATAGATTGTTTGCTGCGGAGAATTTGTATCCTCTTGTACCTATAACTCTTGGTGCTCTTCCCTGCCTTTGAGAATAGTCAGAGGGGACAAAGCTAGCCCTAGGGGAAACCAGGAAGCGCGACAAAACGGTTTCTGTTTCCCCTTTGCCTTCTGTGTGAGTTCTGTTCCTCCTAGTGTCCTGCGGTTCTCGGTATCATCTTCCATTACCTCCGATACTTCATTTACATTTTGCATCTCCTAAATCCGATATTTGAAGTCCTGAGGGGTTTGCATGTATAGTTTGTTTTTGCAAACACTTTGTTTCCTTATGTATTTGAGGATGTTGGTTGTGAGCTTTTGCTGGTTGGATCTTAATCTGAGGCCCCAAATCAGGGAGGGATTGGCATTTGCTGCTGGAGGGATCTAGGGCTGCATCACCCGAGGCCATTAAGCCTCCTCCAGAGGTTCTGGGCCTAATGTGACATCTCAGGTTCAGCTTCCCAGTGGCAACCCGGTGTCGCGGCCTTGTACCATCGTTCATCATCGGGGTCACCCTACCCTTAGAGTTTGTTTACTGCCCAGTGTTTTACTCTGGATGCAAGCCAGTTTGTTCGCCTGTGGTTGTGCTTTTTGGTTATGGTGCAAGGGTCCTTAGAGAGTTCCTTTACTTTCTAGAAGCCCATCAATGCACTAAAAAGAGTTATTTTAGCCAAGAACTACTTGTTTTATATAGGAGGCCTCTTTGGAGTAACTACTCCACTAATATTGCCCCCAGTGGAAGGCAATTATAGATTATTTACAAACATTTTTACATTTTTTTAAAATGGGGGACGAAGTGGGGTGCCTGGGTGGCTCAGTCAGTTAAATGTCCGACTTTGGCTCAAGTCATGATCTCATAGTCCATGAGTTCGAGTCCCGCGTCAGACTCTGCACTGACAGCTTAGAGCCTGGAACCTGTTTCGCATTCTATGTCTTCCTCTCTCTCTGCCCCTCTCCCACTCATGCTCTGTCTCTTTCTCTCTCTCTGTCTCTCTCTCAAAAATAAATAAACATTAAAAAAATAAAAAAAAAAATAAACGAGGGAAGAAGCTTTGAAGATTGAGAGACTGAAGAGAGAAGAAAAAAAAAAGAGGGGGAACGAGCTGAAACGAAAGCCCAGGGAAGTGGGGGACGCTAGGATCGAGAGCACAGAGCGGGGTGCTTTGAAGGAGCATACCATGTGTGCCTGTGAGCAGGTGGTGGTGTGGGTGGGCGTTGAGGGGATGAAGGACATGGGTCATGTACCAAGAGCTGGGGACAGCAGAATGTGGAGCGTGGTGGTCAGTTATGGCTGTGCAGAGAGTAGGTAGAAAAGACACTGGAGCTTGTCGGGTCCATGCAAAGGCTCACTTAACCACGTTTCCTTGGCATAAACTAGTTCAATATAAATTTATTCTAAAAAATCCTACTGCCCTCAAGCATAGTGGATTGAAACTACATGTTTATCTTTGCGTTCTTCTGAAGCCCCAATAAAACATCAGTAAAAGCACTGTTCGAAAGTCATGATTTTCTTATTAAAGAGGAGGCAGGGGGAACACAGTGTTAACGGTTCGCAAGTTGGAAAGTGGAGTAATGGTGAACTCAACTGATCGGTGAAAGCCGAAGAAGCCTACATGCCTTCAGGGTTGGAGAACTCCAGGAAACAGCCAGTTCTTGCCATAGAACCCTGGAAAGGCTGAGGAATTGGAACTGTCTCCGAAGGCAGACACCCAGGAGGAGTGATGGAAAGAAACAGTGGGTCGCCCAGCTCCTCTCCCCAGCTCTGCACAGTCAGGAGACCACCCAAGACCACCCCCCTCCTTTGGGCCACCTGGGGAGCTCAGTCGGTTAAGTGTCCAACTCTTAGTTCAGGTCTTGATCTCAGGGTCATAATAAGTTCAAGCCTCGCATTGGCCTCTGTGCTGGGCAGGAAGCCTATTTAAAAAGAAAAAAAAAAACCACTAGAATCTCTTCTCCAAGAGGCTGAACCAAGATACGGGGGCTCCCTGGCCCAGTGGAGGGGTGGTCTACTGAGAACAGGGCTAAGAGCAAACGCTACAAATGGAGAAGTGAGGCATCTTGACTTGGCTTCCAGGAATGTGGGCACTGGGGTTGTACCCATTATCTTGAAGGTTGATGCATACTCTTCTGGAGAAAATGAACCCAAAACAGGGAAAAGACGTGGAGATGCTGTTGTTTGGGTGTCCCTCAATGGAACAACTCTGGAAGCGCCCCCTGGAGGCAGGCTGTGCCTGTGCACGCAGAAGTTCCATGAACATTGGCTTCCTTCTGGCAAGCAAATGGGGAACCAAGGGTCCTGAGCAGTTGAAAAAAACTTCCAGCTTGTGAGAGACCAAAGCAAGGAAAAGACGATCAAGGATAGAATATTTGTGGAAATTAAAAAAATAATCCATAATCATACCTCTCTAACGTAACTACTCTCCTTTTCATTCTCCTCTGGCTGAAAACCTTTTTGAGACTCTTTGGAAGTACCTTCAGAATCCATGATGAATTCATTTAACTAAATGCAGTAAAGGTAAATCTCCCTCCTTTGAAACTAGTTTTGAATGTTTTCAGGTGGCTGAGGTGCTTTGGCTCCCATGGCAGCAGGATTTCACTGTTCTCTTTGCTTGAGCTACCCTCTAGGGCCTGGAGCAGGCTGTAGCTCAAGAGGTAAACCTGAAATTGTGTAGTGGGTAGGGGAAGTTGTTTCTGTCTGGTTTATTTTTGTCTTAGTATAAAACTTAACAGTTTAATTTCATTAGTTGAGTAATGTAAAAAGCAAGTAAAACAGTTGCTGGAAAAAGAACTCAAGAAAGCATGGATTTATTATTTTGAAATATTCAGCATATAAGATTTGTAATCTGTCTTTGCAGAAAAATAAAAGTGCTTCTAGGACCTCCTGGATTGTTCTTGGCCTTACATTAGGTAATACTGTTTTGTGATATTTCTTTTTTCTCTCTTTCTTTTCTGTTATCAGTGGAACAGAATCATTAAACTTTACTAATAGGTTGCTTTCTGATTTCAAACTATATCACAAAGCTGTAGTGATCGAAACAGTGTGGTATTGGCATTAAAGCAGATACAGATCAATGGAACAGAATAGAGAGCCCCAAAATAAACCCACGCATATGTGGTCACTTAATTCGTGACAAAGGTGCCAGAAATATACAATAGAGAAAGGACAGTCTCTTCAGTAAATAGTGATGGGAAAGTTGGACAGACACGTGCAAAAGAATGAAACTGGCAATCCCTATAAAAACACCACCAGCATTCTTCACAGAGCTAGAACAAACAATCCTAAAATTTGTATGGAGCCAGAAAAGAAGAGCCAAAGTAATCTTGACAAAGAAAACTGATGCTGGAGGCATCACAATCCCGGACTTCAAGCTGTATGACAAACAAAGCTGTAATCATCAAGACAGTATGGAAATGGCACAAAAGCAGACACTCAGATCAATGGGACAGAATAGAGAACCCAGAAATGGACCCACAAACGTATGGCCAACTAATACTTGACAAAGCAAGACAGAGTATCCAGTGGAATAAATAAAGACAGTCTCTTCAGCAAGTGGTGCTGGGAAAACTGGACAGTGACATGCAGAAAAATGAACCTGGACCACTTTCTTACACCATACACAAAAGCAAACTCAAAATGGATGAAAGACCTAAGACAGGAAGCCATCAAAATCCTCGAGGAGAATGCAGGCAGAAACCTCTTTGACCTCAGCTGCAACAACTTCTTATTCAACACCTCTCTGGAAGAAAGGGAAACAAAACCAAAAATGAATTATTGGGACCTCATCAAAATGAAAAGCTTCTGCACACAAAGGAAATAATCAGCAAAACTAAGAGGCAGCCAAAGGAATGGGAGGAGATATTTGCAAACGACATATCAGGTAAAGGGTTAGCGTCCAAAATCTATAAAGAACTTATCAAACTCAACACCCAAAAACCAAATAATCCGGTGAAGAAATGGGCAAAAGACATGAATAGACACTTCTCCAAAGAAAACATCCAGATGGCCAAACGACACATGAAAAAATGCTCCACATCACTCATCATCTGGGTAATACAAATTAAAACCACCATGAGAAACCACCTCACACCTGCCAGAATGGCTAACATGAACAACTCAGGCAACGACAGATGCTGGCCAGGATGCGGAAAAGGGGGATCTCTTTGGCACTGCTGGTGGGGATGCAAACTGGTGCAGCTACTCTGGAAAACAGTCTGGAGGTTCCTCAAAAAATTAAAAGTAGAACTACCCTACGACCCAGCAGTTGCACTACTAGGCGTTTATCCAAAGGATACAGATGTGCTGTTTCGAAGGGACACATGCACCCCAATGTTTATAGCAGCGCTATTGACAATAGCCAAAGTATGGAAAGAGCCCATATGTCCATCGGTGGATGAATGGATAAAGATGTGGTATGTGTATACACACACACACACACACACACACACACACACACACACACACACAATGGAGTATTACTCAGCCATCAAAAAGAATGAAATCTTGCCATTTGCAACTATGTGGATGGAACTAGAGGGTATTATTAGGCTAAGTGAAATTAGAGAAAGACAAATATCATATGACTTCACTCATATGAGGACTTTAGGATACAAAACAGATGAACATAAGGCAAGTGAAGCAAAAATAATATAAAAACAGGGAGGGGGACAAAACATAAGAGATTCTTAAATATAGAGAACAAACAAGAGGTTTGCTGGAGGGGTTGTAGGAGGGGGGATAGGCTAAAGGTAAGGGTCATTAATCTATTCCTGAAAAAAATATTGTTGTACTGTATGCTAACTAACTTTGATGTAAACTTAAATAAATAAAATAAATAAATAGAATGAAACTGGACCCCTATCTCATACTAAACACAAAAATTAATTCAAAGTGGATTAAAGGCTTGAATGTAGGACCTGAAACCATAGAACTCCTAGAAGAAAATAGGGGTGGTAAGCCCCTTGATAGAGGTCTTAGAGATGACTTTTTTGAATCTGACCCCAAAAGTGAAAATAAACAGGTGGGACCACATCAAACTAACCAGTTTCTACCCAGCAAAAGAAACCATCAAGAAAATGAAAAAGCAACTTACTGAATGGGAGAAGTTACTTGCAAGTCATACATCTGATAAGGGGCTAATATCCAAAATATAAAAGGACTCAGCGTCTGGCTGGCTCAGTTGGTGGAACATAGACTCTTGATCTCAGGGTCATGAGTTCAAGCCCAAGTTGGGCATAAAGCTTACTTAACAACAACAACAACAACAACAACAAAGCCTAAGGATTCAACAGTTTTTGACCTCTTTTTGGGTTATTGCAGTGCATGGCACCACAAGCTGCAAAGCCTCCCGTAACACCCTGTACGAGGCGGTGCGGGAAGTCCTGCACGGGAACCAGCGTGGGTGCCGGAAGTTTTGGGAGATGGTGGAGCTGCATATCACCTTGAATATCTGTGGCTCTCAGAAGGACAAATGCTTCTTGGGCACCATTGGGCTTAAGTCCACTCCCTGCCTGAAGTTCTCTGTATGTGTTTTGGGGGACCAGCAATGCTTGATGAGGCCAAGACTGTGGATATTCCCCACATGGACATTGATGTGCTGAAGAACTCAACAGGAATAAAAAACTAGGCAAGAAGCTGGCCAAGAAGTATGATGCCTTTTTGGCTTCATAATCTTTGATCGAGCAGATCCTGTGAATCCTGGGCCCAGGACTTAATAAGGCTGGCAAGTTCCCTTCCTTGTTGACCCACAGTGAGAACATGGTGGCCAGAATGGATGAAGTGAAGTCCACGATCAAATTCCAGATGAAGAAGGTGCTGTGTCTGGCATGAACGTTATAGATGATAAGCTTGCATACAACAGCTGTCAGTTTCCTGGTGTCATTGCTCAAGAACAATTGGCAGAAATTCTGGGCTTTCTACTTCAGGAGTGCCATGGGGCCCCAACATCTGTACTAAGGCACAGCTTAATCAACCAGAGTACTATTATAAGTATATAATATATATATACACATATATGTACATATATACACACTATGTATAATATATATATACACATATGTATTATGTATTATATAGTACAACTCAATAGGGAAAAATAATCTGATTACAAATGGGCAGATGATCTGAATAGACATTTTACCGAAGAAGACAGATGGCAAAGAGGTACATGAAAAGATGCTCAACATCACTAATTATTTGGGAGATGCAAATCAAAACCTCGGTGAGATATCACCTCACACCTGTTGGAATGCCTCTGGTCAAAAAAGGCTAGAAATAGCAGTGTTGGCAAGAATGTGGAGAAAAGGTGAGCCCTTGTGTACTGTTGGTGGGAATGCAGCACACTGTTGGTGTAACCACTATGGAAAACAGTATGGAGATTACTCAAAAAAATTAAAAACAGAACTACCCTATGACCCAGAAGTTCCATTTCTGGGTATTTGAAAAAAAAGGAAAACACTAATTAAAAAAAATGTACGTACTTGCATGTTCATTTCAGCATTATTTGCATTACCCAAGATATGGAAATAACCTACGTGTCCATTGATGGATGAGTGGACAAAGATGATGTAGTATATATTACACAATGGGATATTATTCAGCTATAAAAAACGAAATCCTGTCATTTACCGACAATGTGGATGAGCGTTGAGGGCATTAGGCTATGTGAAATAAGTCAGAGACAAATACCATATGATCTCTCTTATATGTGGAAGCTAAAAAATATTAGACATATATCAGGCTCATAGATGGAAAGAACAGATTGGGGGATCGGGGGTGGTAGAAGTAGGTACATTTTTTAAATTTTTTTAGTATAACTTGAATGCAAAAAAATAACAAAAGTAGAGTTTAAGAGGATAGAACTTTCAATTGGCCTAGAATCTAAGTACGTATTATGCAGTACAATACCTTGTCGCATATATATTCTATTTAGTTAGCGGTTACTCACTAAAATCTGTTTCTAAACTTTTTACAATGTACCACGAAACTGTTTTCTACTCTTTTCTGTTATCAACAGTGCTTATACTATACTCAACTGAGAAATAAAAAAGGCGTATTTTTATTAAACCTGGAAGACTATATTATCCTTGAGTATAATTAGAAACATTTCCATTTGATTGTAGTAATAGCAGGCAGCCGGAATGATTGCAGATTTTATTGGCATGTGTGGGGCACAGGCTTACAAATAGTGTAATACATTAAAATGTAGATCAGTTTTCATTTTAGAAAAGAATCCATCTGCTTTCCCTTAACTTATGATTATTTTATAGAAGCATGTTCAATTTTGCTCATTAGAAGTTTCAATATGATTTTTAATATTTTAGAATAATTCCAGGAGCCCCTGGGTGGCTCAGTCGGTTGGGTGTCTGACTTCAGCCCAGGTAATGATCTCGCGGTCTGTGAGTTCAAGCCCCACGTCAGTCTCTGTGCTGACAGCTCGGAGCCTGGAGCCGGCTTCAGATTCTGTCTCCCCGCCTCTCTCTGCCCCTCCCCCACTTGTGCTCTGTCTCTCTCTATCAAAAATAAATAAAAAATTTAAAAAAAATTTAGAATAATTGCAATATTAGTTTCACAAATAAAACTGCCAATTACAGACTTTACCATGGTTTTCTGAATATAAGTTTATAGTAAATACAATCCAGCTTATGTGTCCTCTACCTTAAGGAAGTCAGTTTTGCTCTAAGCTTTTGAGGCACTTTGGGAACCTGTTTGTGGCATATGGCTCTGTTAGTTCTTGATTATATTTTTAATACTTGTGTTTGGCACGGTGTGGCTTTAAGCAGCATTTAGAAACCGGCAGCTTTCTACATGCAAAAGGAAACAGCAGTGAGCTCTCTGTGTTTTAATATTTCCATGCTACCTGATTTAAATGACCCATAGGTTTTTCTCTGGCTGCTGCTTTGTTTTCCTTTAGTGCTGTTTCTTTCCCTCTTCGTCGAGTGAGTGCTTTTTTCATGATTTTCTCCCTCTCCCTTTCCCCTCCTACTTTGGTGGAAGGTATTTGATTTTAACAGTATCTTGCTCTCCTCTGGTTCCCTCCCTAAGGAGCGTGTGGGGTTTTAGCACGTACTGCATGGGGACTGAACAGCTCAGTTTCGAGTGGAGACGCCTGGAGTTGGAAGGGACCGTGGCTGTCATCTGGTCTTTGCTCCTTCCCCTGGCGTCACTCATAGCGACCAGAGAAGCAGGGTTAGGGCTTCAAAACGGGGAACCCCTGGTATAGAAGTAGGATTTCAGTGGCCTTGTTCTGCATAATACTCACAATAACAGTTTCTATTTATTCATTGTTTGAGGTTATTTCTGACTTAGGTAGTTTTCTCTTTTTAATTTTAATTTTTAACTTTATTTAAACCCAAGTTAGTAACATGTAGTATAATAATGGTTTCAGGAGTAGAATTTAGTGATTCATCACTTACATACAACACCTAGTGCTCAGCCCAGCGAGTGCCTTCTTTAATGCCCATCACCCATTTAGCCCACCGCCCTACCCAACACCCCACCAGCAACTTCAGTTTGTTCTCTGTATTTAAGAGGCTCTTATGGTTTGCCTCCCTCTCTGTTTTTGTCTTATTTTTCCTTCCCTTCCCCTATGTTCATCTGTGTTGTTTCTTGAAATCATATATTTGTTTTTCCCTGACTGACTTATTTCCCTTAGCATAATACCCTCTAGTTCCATCCATGTTGTTGCAAATGACAAGATTTCATTCTTTTTGATTGCTGAGTAATATTCCATTGTATGTAGATATATACACATCATGTTTTCTTTACCCATTTGTCAATGGACATTTGGGCTCTTTCCACAATTTGACTATTGGTGACAGTGCTGCTATAAACATTGGGGTGCATGTGCCCCCTTCAAATCAGCATTTTTGTATCCTTTGGATAAATACCTAGTAGTGCAATTGCTGTGTCTAATATTTTTAATTTTTTGAGGAACCTCCATACTGTTTTCCAGAGTGGCTGCACCAGTTGGCATTCCCTATTTTTTCTATCTTTCTTCTTCTTTTTTTTTTTTTTTTTTTAGAGAGAGTGAGCACAAGCAGGGGAGAGAAGCAGAGAGAGAGAGTGTGGAGTGTGGAGGCTCCATAGTGTGGAGCCTGTTGCGGGGCCCGATCCCACGACTCTGGGATCATGAGTTGGTCACTCAACCAACTGAGCCACCCAGGTGCCCTTCTAAATGGGATATTTAAATCAAAGACTTCTAGTATGCGTTCATGAATGTGTAACATATCACTTTCATGTGTACCTAACACAAGGTATTTCATATCTTTCCCCTCATTCATTTACCAGGGGTTTGTATTTAGGGTCTTCAGTGAATCATGGGTTGTTGGACCAGGTTTTTTCCAACTTTGTGTAGAAACAGGTCTTTAAAAATCATTCATAATGTTTTTGTTTCTGTTTGTTTTTGTTTTTGTTTTTGTTTTCTTTCTATGAGTCCATCTGGATTTGGGTTCAAATCTAGTCTCTACCACTTACTGTAAGTAAACTGACCTCTCTGACCCTTGGTTTCTTTGTCTGTAATACAATGGTGATGATCATATCTACTTCTGAAGAGTTATTATCAGGCGGGGGGGTGCCTGACTGGCTCAGTTGGTGGGCTGTACGACTCTTGACCTCAGGGTTGTGAGTTCAAGCCCCATGTTGGGTGTAGAGATTACATAAAAATAAAATCTTAAAAAACAGAAAAAGCTATTGTCAGGATTAATGTGGAATAAGGAATGAAATGCTTGGCACAGTGCCTCTCAAAGGGTAGAGTACTCAGTAAATATTAGCTATGAATGTTATCTCACAGAAGCTAACATTGAAAATAGGAGCCTATTTGACTGAAGCTGTAAGAGGCAATTTAAAACTCTTTAAGAGAGAAAAACTCTGGGTATAAAACTTCACAATATAGTAAACACACTGAATCTCTTCAAAGTCCTTCGCTCATAGAACTTCAATTTACTTTGCCACTGACTTGAAGATTTCAAGGACTTTCTAGATTCTCTTTCCTGTGAGAAATGCATGAGTGTTACTATAATTTTTGGCAGGTGAGTTTATATCTACTTGTTTTTATTGGCACTAAGGAAGATATTTGGCCTCAAATGAAAGCTGAGTGATAGAAACACTGCTTGGACATCAGATCTGGTAAGCAGTCGGATCTTGTCCATCTTCACTTGATACACAATTATCTGCTTCTAGATTAGTCCCAGACATAAGAATATGGTATTCTGTAGGGATATTTTGTTTTAGGAAGTGGAAGTTGTCTGAGATTTCACCTGGAAATTGCTTATTCTTGTCTTCTGTTAGAGTTTTGGCCTTGAAATGGTACATTTCACTTGCATGAAATGTATTTATCGTCATTTTCATTGGTAGGTTGATGACAAAGCTGTGAATAGACTCCTTAATTGACCTACGCTGTAATCTTGGCCGAAGTCAGGATTTGGATGGCACGTGACATAGAATACAAAGTCCTCCTCAGGGTGTTAAGAGTTGAGAATGAGATGTGTTTATACCCCTGAAAGGAAAAAATCCAACCATGTGTGGGTCCTCAGCATTTGTTCCCTCACATTCTGTAATTAACAGACTGCTGACTACTTGGCTGAACGGGACACCGTTCGAGTGGCCTGCTGATTTGGTCTGAAATGTTCTTCAGGGAATCAATGATTGATTTTTTTTTTTTTTTTCAACATTTATTTATTTTTGGGACAGAGAGAGACAGAGCATGAACGGGGGAGGGGCAGAGAGAGAGGGAGACACAGAATCGGAAACAGGCTCCAGGCTCTGAGCCATCAGCCCAGAGCCTGACGCGGGGCTCGAACTCACGGGCCGCGAGATCGTGACCTGGCTGAAGTCGGACGCTTAACCGACTGCGCCACCCAGGCGCCCCTCAATGATTGATTTTAAATGTCCTTACTTGGGTCTGTGTCACTCCGTTCTGTAGGATGAGCCAGCAAATGACATTTCAGCAAGCTTGAATTGGGTATAGATTGTATGCCAGCAAATCAACTTGGAGTAGGTTATTGGCTCACTTGGGTTATGTTGGACAGCTTTTGCA
The DNA here is from genome assembly GCF_016509475.1 of Prionailurus bengalensis. Lineage (NCBI taxonomy): Eukaryota > Metazoa > Chordata > Mammalia > Carnivora > Felidae > Prionailurus > Prionailurus bengalensis. Next base: position 69,064,752 of record NC_057356.1, on the reverse strand, counting down.
ATGAGAAGGATTTTAGTTACGTGTACTTTTTGTGGTGCAGCCTCAGAGACCAGTGTTACATATCTCCAAATTTTACTTTCTTCACTAGTTGAGCTAAGCCTGGCACTGCTCGAATAGATTTAAGGTGGTTATTGAACTTGATTCTTGCTGTGTGTTCTTTTTAGCACTGATCGTTGTGGTCAGTGTGATTTAGTATTTTCTTCAAGTTCTGCATTTACCTCTCAAAGGGTTACTGTTCCAGTTGTGTTTGTAGCAAGGCAGGAAGGAATTTCTTCATAATTTCTGAGTACCAGGTCATATGGTGGTCTAGAAAAAAGAATTGCTAAACTTTGAAGCTCCAAGTGCGCTGATGCCTCAGAAATAACCACTAGATTTCTCCTAGACGCCTGGGTTAATTTAGTTCAGCAGACATGTCTTTAGTGTACATGGTGTGTGTGTGTGTGTGAAGCTCTTTGTCAGTCCTCATCTTCGAGAAGTACAGAGTCCAGGAGGAGCCTTCCCACATAGAGACAGGAATCAGGGCATAATGTAACCAACACATGCAGTGAAAGACCCATGCATGAGGCAAGGTGCTTTGTAGATGATTATTTTTACTCAGAGTGAGGCAGGAGAGTTGGGTTTTATGGAGGAGAGGAAGGCTGTGGAGGATTCAGATGGATAAAAATTGGCCCTTAAAAAAGTCAGGTTTTTATCGTCGGAGGGCAGGCTCGGCAGAGGGAATGTTGTTGAGGAGGCATGAAATGGCGTGTTGCAGGTAGCCGATTTGGTCTGAATACAAGTTGTGTTGTTATTGGAATATAAATTGTGAATAATGGGGGGGGGTCATGGTAGAAAGGGGTACAGGGCCTGTGTCTTGAAGCGTCTGGCATGTGGTACTTTTGCACGTGGAGTTTTTTCTGATGCCTCGTATTCAGCTTAAAGTAGTTGAAAGGAAGTAAGTCAGGAGAGAGAAAGGAAGGAGTTGGGTTAGCTCTGTCTGGCAGCAGGCTGGAGTCTGGGTTGGAGAGGAGGAAAATTGAAGGTGGGAATTGAAAGAAGATCAGGAGTGAGTTTGAGTTTAGTGAGCTGGTTTAACTGAGCTGAGGTGATGAAGTAACAGAAGCCTGACGAGGAGTGCAGAAAAGAGGAACCGTCAGAGACGTAGGCTGTGCCTGCCTAGAGTGGACCTAGAGATTGGTTAAGAAAGCTCCGGGAGCATAGTCTGGGTTTGGCCCTGCCTTCTTGATGCAGTCACCAGAAGAAAGTAGAAAGAATAGGTGGATTGGGAAAGATGGGGTCAGGTTTGAACACACGGAGTTGGGGTACTACTGAAGCATCTAGGTGGAGATGGCCGGTAGGCCATTGGATATAGAGATAAACAGTTCAGTGGCGAGGCCAAGAGGAGAAGTGCAGGTGTAGGAATCACCCATGTGTAAGTGATGGTTGATGAAGGAGGACATAGGGAGCAGGAAGAGAGGAAGCCAGTAACACCGCAGTAGTCGACAGAAATGCTAAGGAAGTGGATCCTGAGAACGAATAGAAAAAGAAGTAGATTGGAAATCAGGTGTCGTAGGACCTGAGGGGAGAAAGAATTCTGTGAAGGAGTAGGTGTCGGTAGCATCCACAGCCAGAAGTCACGTGAGCTGCTGATTTGATTGACTTTGGAAATGAGGTGGTCGCTTAGAGCAGTTTGGGACAGAGGAGCATTTCTTCTGGATGCTTCTTTTGCATCCTACCATTGCCACTTCCTCTGTGACTCAGGAAAGCCATTTTACCTTTGGCTCTTGTGAAGGGGTGGTTGGCCTCTTGGTGGCTTTCGGTCTGTGATCTGTGGAGCCCCACGGGTTCAGAAAGGTGCTCTGGGGCCCATCAAGGAGATCCAGCGTTTGGTCACGTGTTTACTGGGGGGAAGAAGTATAGGTATTCTACTCATGATGCAAACAAAGTAGCTAGAGCAGCTTGATTTTTTGGCCTATTTTATATATTTCACTTTAGTGTAAGATTTTATATGAAACAACATGGTGTAAAATAAGAGATTTGAAATCTGCCGCCCTACAGAACCATAAGAGACTTTGATGTGGTAAAAGTTACATACTTAATAGCTAACGTTCAAAATTCCTATACTAGATGAAGATCATACTATGTGCTAACTTGCTCATGGTTCGGATTTTATTAGAGGTCAACATACAGCATCTGACTTTATGTAATCGTAACTGTTGTTATTCTTATTAGAAATGAAGACTGAACTTCTAAAAGCTCGATTGTGTTTTATGCTTTGTTAAAAAACCATTTATGTGTCTTACCAGGTTCTGACTCTGAAGATCTTTTGGAAGAATTGCTCTGTTGTTTGATGCAGTTAATCACTGATATTCCACTCTTGTAAGTTCTGGCTCAGCCGGGATTTGTTTTATCTTCTTTTGTATATTGAAGATGGTAATTGATCACGTCAAAGAGTTTGTGGGTCCTGGTGTGGTTTTGGTTTTGTTTTTAAAGTTTGAGAGACCACACCTGTGCACACTAGTGAGTGGGACAGGGATGCATAAGAAGAGGGAGAGAGGGGGCGCCTGGGTGGCTCAGTCGGTTAAGCGTCCGACTTCAGCTCAGGTCACGATCTCGCGGTCCGTGAGTTCGAGCCCCGCGTCGGGCTCTGGGCTGATGGCTCAGAGCCTGGAGCCTGTTTCAGATTCTGTGTCTCCCTCTCTCTCTGACCCTCCCCCGTTCATGCTCTGTCTCTCTCTGTCTTAAAAATAAATAAACGTTAAAAAAAAAAAAAAGAGGGAGAGAGAATCTTAAGCAGGCTTCATGCCCAGTGAGGAGCCTGAATCAGGGCTTGATCTCACAGCTATGAGATCTGATCTGAGCCGAGTCAAAAGTTGGTCACTTAACTGACCGAGCCACCCAGGTGCCCCTCTGGTGTAGTATTGTTATGTATGCGTTTTATGTATGTCTCTGTGTACATCCATGGAGTTCATCTGTATCTTTTGCCTAATATTTATACTCTCACTCTGCATTATCAAAATAAGAATTTTATGTTCAGGGGAAAATAAACTGATCTTTAGGAATATTGAGCAAATGGTAGGCACAGAATTAATCTCCATAGCGATATCTTACAGAGCTCTGTAAGCAGGATGTAAGAGAGACTCTAATCCGTATGTGGTAGAGGCAGCTAGTTAGCCACTCAGCATCCTCCCCTTCTTCCTTACTTCCTGACCTCTTTTGGAGAGGTTGGATTTCCATTTCTAGCCTTTTTTGAAGATAGGTGTGATCCCTGAGATGTAAGGGGATATCTTCCAATAAAACTTCTGGGTAGGGGCACCTGGATGGCTCAGTCGGTTGAGCGTCCAATTTTGGCTCAGGTCAGGATCTCACGGTACGTGGGTTTGAGCCCCGCGTCGGGCTCTGTGCTGACAGCTCAGAGCCTGGAGCCTGCCTCTGATTCTGTGTCTCCGTCTCTCTCTCTCTACCTGTCCTCCGCTCACGTGCTGTCTCACTCTCAAAAATGAATAAATGTGGGGCGCCTGGGTGGCGCAGTCGGTTATGCGTCTGACTTCAGCCAGGTCACGATCTCGCGGTCCGGGAGTTCGAGCCCCGCGTCAGGCTCTGGGCTGATGGCTCAGAGCCTGGAGCCTGTTTCTGATTCTGTGTCTCCCTCTCTCTCTGCCCCTCCCCCGTTCATGCTCTGTCTCTCTCTGTCCCAAAAATAAATAAACATTGAAAAAAAAAAATTTAAAAAAATAAAAAAAAAATGAATAAATGTTAAAAAAAATTTTTTTTAAAAAACCCAAAGAACTTTTGGATAAAGCTTTTTAAAGGGCACCTGCCTCAGCTAGGAGATGTATCTTTTTCTTGACAGCTCTTTTTTCCTGCTATCTGGAATGTGGGACCAGGTAATTTGAATTGTGTGGCCATCTTTGCATGAGTCAGGAGACCCACAGAAAATTCTGCTTTGACATCATTGAGCTGCTGAACCAAAGTCATCAACTACCAGTGCCCCCTTGCCACTTTCACCCCCTTCTCATGTGAGAAAAATACTTGTTTATTGTAACTGGATTTCTGTCACTACAGCCGAATGCAATTCTTGCATGCTATAAAATGTTACTTTTAGAGCAGTTACTCTCAACTTTTGTTTAAAAAAAATTGCTCTCTAAAGCCTTTTTAGACATTTTTTATATTGCCTCTCCCCACAAATGAAATTTGAATACCCCAGATAGACTGAATGTATCTATGTGTACTGTGGCCCTTTGGAGGGCCACAAACCATTATAATATCTGTGAAGTTTTTTCACCCCTGAAGAATCAGTTTTCACTCTCTTGCGGGTGATATCACCCCATTGAGAATGCAGTTTTTTTCATTAATTTTTTTTTTTTTGAGACAGAGAGGGAAGGAGAGAGACAGAGAGAGAATCCCAAGGAGGCTCCACACTGTCAGCACGGAGCCTGATGCGGGGCTCGAACTTGCAAACCGCGAGATCATGACCTGAGCTGAAGTCCAAAGCTCAATATGAGCTACCCAGGTGCCCCAAGAATGCATATTTTAAAAGAACTATTATTTAAAAAAAATTTTTTTTTATTTTTATTTTTTATTTTTTAATTTTTTTAAGTATGCTTCATGCCCAGCATGGAACCCAGTGTGGGGCTTGAACTCACCACCCTGAGATCAAGACCTGAACTGAAATCAAGAACCAGACACTTAACCACCCAGCTGCCCCTAAAGATTTTAAAGTAATCTCTATACGCAACATGGAGCTCAGACTTAACAACTCTGAGATCAAGAGTTGCATGCTCTACTAAACAAGCCAGCCAGGCGCACTTAAAGGATTTATTTATTTATTTACTTACAGAGAGAGAGAGAGAGAGAGAGAGAGAGAGAGAGAGAGAGAGAGACAGCTCAAATAGGGGAGGGGCAGAGGGAGAGACAGGGAGAATCTTAAGCAGGCTCTATGCCCAGTGCAGAGCCCTATACAGGGCTCAATCTCACAACCGTGAGATCATGACCTGAGCCCAAATCAAGAGTCAGACACTTAGCCAACCGAGCCACCCAGGTGCGCCCCAGGAATTATTTTTTAAATAAAGACAAAGATTTTGAGATTGATGAGGGCAGAATCTCAGTTAACGTGGCGATATCATTGGACCTGTGTGCTGCTTGCCTGTGGCCCAAACAGGAAGGACCAGGTGTTTGTGAGAAAACGGGCTCCCGGCCTCTGTTGTGCACAGGTCCGGCATCCAGAATTGTAATCTGGGTTTAGAAATGACAGCTACCAAACCCTGTCGGGACTTGGTCTGATGATGTGCCGCTTGGAAGGTGGGGCTGAGGCAACTGAGGAATCACCGGGTGGGGAAGGGTACAGGGGACAAGGTCCTGTGGAAGTTGAACTCTGTGAGCGACACAGTTCCTTGCACTTCTGATGGCCCTTCTTGCCCTTTTTCTAACAGATGGCCAGTATTATTTGGGGGGGAGGGGGGCAGGCCTTCAGCTTGTCCGTTACCCTTCTCTTCCTCCCTGGGATGGGGAGGCGGTGCTTGGGTCGTCTTGAAACCATTATGGAGAGTGCCACCTGCGAAGAATAGTGTCCCAGGAGCCTGGGATATGAATGTTACTATGGAACTATTACACCAGCCCTAGGTGGCTTATCTTAGGATTTCTTCTTAAGTGACAAAAATAAACACTTATTTTGGTTAAGCCACCGTGGTCAGGTTTCTGTTACATATGGTCAAACGTGGGAAGGGGAACACCTATATCATCTACTATCTACTTGTCATAGTACATGTGATATTTCGTGTGTTCTTGACTTAATTTTTTTTTAATGTTTTTTTAAAAATGTATCTTGAGAGAGGGAGAGAGAGAGAGAGAGCAAGCGAGCATGAGCAGGGGAGGGGCAGAGAGAGAGGGAGAGAGAGAATCTTAAGCAGGCTTCTCACTGTCAGCACAGAGCCCTATGCGGGGCTCGATCTCATGAACTATCAGATCATGACGTGGGCCGAAACCAAGAGTCGGACGCTTAACCGACTGAGCCACCCAGGTGCCCTTTGACTTAATTTTTAAAAGTTTCATCTCTATTATGCATATGTCATTATCGAATACCAGCAATTTAAGATATATCCTCAGTGAGTACATTCTTTTTTTTTTTTTTCTCTCCTTTGTTAATGAAATGTCTTGGTGAAGTTAGGGTGGATGGAAATATAAATAAATCTCTTTAGCTGGCAAATAAGCCTTGAATGCAATGAATAGACCAGCCACTTAAACACCCTTGAGGAGCAAGCAGACAGTGTTGCAATATATCAAACATTTCGGTGTTTTAATGTGTTTATACTTTTTTAAATGAACTGAAAATGCACAGACAACCAGATGTCTTATATTATGTACACTCAGCTTTAACCAGCTGCTGAAACAATTTCTGATGATTTAATGTTCTTGGAACTCCATTCTACAAGAAGGTTTGTCTTAGTAACGGTTTCCATGTGAAACCAAACTACTATTTTAAATGGTTCAACTACTATAACCGTAGTGCAGTGTGGTGGATCCACTTCTGACTTAAGGGGGATGCTGTCACACCTGACCATCCCCAGCCTCAATGTAACTTGTCATGTTTAACATGCCAGTGCGGTGCCAGCAGGTGAGAGCAGGAGGAAGGCAGGGTTTTGTTTGTTGGTTGGTTTGTTTTGAGAGAGAGAGAGAGAGAGGGCATAAGCGACGGGCAGAGAGAGAGAGGGAGAGAATCCCACAAGGGGCAGAGAGAGAGAGAGACAGCGAGAGAAAGAGCGAGAGAGAGAAGTGGGCTCACCCAGCTCATGTTTTACCTGAAGCAGGGCTCAAGTTCACCCAAAGCAGGGCTCGAGCTCACTCGATGTGGGACTCGAATTCAGGAACTGTGAGATTAAGACCTGAGCTGTCGGATTCTTAACCGACGGAGCCACCCAGGTGCCCCATGAGGAATGCAGTGCGTTAGCAACCACCAAGGGCAACTTACAACTGGGACTCTGTGTCTCCCTTTCTCTCTGCTCCTCCCCTGCTCATGCTCTGTCTCGCTCTCCTTCAAAAGAAATAATCAGAAAAATTAAAAAAAAAAATAACTGGTTATTTATTATTAAGAGATCAGGATCAACTGTAGTAGTTTAGATAAACTCCCAGAGTTTGTGGGAATTCACTTGTAATAAAGATTGACTTGTAAGGAGTTAGTGGAAACTGCTTCTCTGATAGTTGGATATTTTGGTAAAATAATAATTCTATGAGATGCTAATCTTCAAAGCCTGATTAAAATAGCACATCTTCCAGGAATCCGTTCTTTACTCCATACCTCTCAGCATTTATATATTTCAAAAAAAGACTAAGTCGTTCACAGGGTCATGACTTGGCGTTTTTCAGTGTATATTGGGTAGATCCCACTAGAATTCAGTAAAAGCCTGTGCTTTGCTCTGCCTTCTCTGTGATCTCAAGGAAGTGACTGGGAAGGAATAACTTAAGTAAGACGAAGGTATTTTCCTCAAGACATGAATAGAGGGTGTAATACAAGAAATGGTTTGGCATGACAGAGTTGAACGCGTAACACTTAGAGTTTGTGAATCGGTCCTCGCGGTGTTTCTGTTGGGGGTTGAATGAGACCCGGCTGATGCAGCCCAGTGGTTGAGCTTTGGAAGGGCCCCAGCAGAGCAGTAACGTAACATCTGACACAGGATGGGCCCAATACTTAGGTTTGCTCGTGAGGCTATCTTATTATGAAATAGAAGTTATTTGGAGAACTTGAAGTGGGTTTCTTCTTTTTAAGGTTTATTTATTTATTTTGAGAGAGTGCGCGTGCAGGGGAGAGACAGAGAGAGAGAGGGAGAGAGAGAATCCCAAGAATCTGGCAACGCAGAGCCGGACGCGGGGCTCCTCGTGCGATCCTGCCCTGAACTCAGGAGTCCGATTCTTAGCTGACATAGCCACCCAGGCACCCCTTGACTTGGATTTCTTAACTTGTCTGTCTTTTTGTCTGTCTTTGGTGTTGTTTTTGTGAAAGCCATCCCTCTTAGCTGTATATGATGACGCTCTTGTCAACCCTGGGTCCTACCCTTCTCTACGGCTACCACTCCATACAGGTCCCTGTGAGGTTGGCTCCAAGTGGGCCATCCCACCGGCCCCAGGTCGGATGTACAGCCTCTTCTTCTGAGATCCATTTCTGTGTTCTCTTTATCAACCTGTGAACTCGTTGAGGACTAGGGCTGTTTAATTCTCAGCCTGGCCCCGATTTGCAGATTTTCCAGTTATGATTTAATCTAAGAACATTCTTCTTTTAGATGAGATACCCCGAATCGATTGCCTTTTTCTGGGTGTCTCTACTCGTGCAGCGTGGCTTTGCCTACCGCTCGAGTACGGGGGGTGCTGACGCTCTCCGCTGACCTCATCCGTGCCACTCATTCAGTTTCAGCCACACAGGTGTCCTTGCTAATTTAGGACGTGCCAGCCCACTCCCTGTCTCCAGGGCCTTTGCCCTCTTTTCTTCTTCTGCCTCGAACATCCCCCCTCAGGTACCCGCGTGGCTCGTGTCCTCACCATCATGCTTCCTTCTGCTCCGAGGAGGCCTGCTTCTTAGAAGCAGCTGCTCTGACCACCCTGAAACAGGACCCCTCTCATTCTCTGTTCTGTCGTCATGCTTTGTTTTTTGTCTCTACTCGACACTTACCACTACTTTCCATATTAGCTATGACTCTTCTTGCTTGTTTCCCTCAAATAAGATTAGGAGGAACGCTCCGTGAAAACCAGGACTGTTCTGTGCCTGCGTTTGCTTTGCTCATTGCTGTTACCCGCAGTGTTCAGGCCAGCCGGCACATGGTAGGCTCTCAGCAAATATTTGTCAAATGGCTGAGATAGTAGGGGCACAACCTGTCCAGTGTGCTGAAAGCATTTTGTTTGTCCTCATCTAGTCTGTATGCAGACAGTATTGTGCTAAGGCACATTCCATGGCAAATGCAGTGGCTCAAAGCCCTTTGCAGATGGTACGTTGTATTATAGAAACTAGGTGTCCTATAGACGTTAGTAGTAGAAGAGGGCTATGGAAACAGAAACACGGAGAAATAACGTCTGACAGCATTTAAGGAAATGGTAGATTAGTTAAAAATGCTGAGTGGTCTGAGACCATTGAGTTTAGGGACAGTTAACTTTATATCTCAGTAGTCCTCAGATTATCCCTTTACAGTATGATAATCTCTCTTTCATTAAGTTCATTCTCAAAAACCCGTATTGGGAATATGCCGTGTGTCTATACTTTACTAGGCCCTGGACAAAGAAAGGTGTGGTTTCTGAAGAGCTTGGAGATGGATAAGTACGTAGAAAGATTGCCCAGGAGGAGGAGCAGTGCTGAGTGCTAGTCACTGGGGCTGTCGTGATTAGCAGTGGCTCGGCCATCGAAGAGCCAGAGAGGAGCCGGCCCAGGGCCTCTTGAGTGTAAATAATGAATTTGAGGAATCATAAGTGCATTAGTTTTTTGTTTTGTTTTGTTTTGTTTTTAAAGAGAGCAAGAGAGAGCTCAAGTGGGGGAGGGGGCAGAGAGAGAGAGAGAGAGAGAGACCGACTCCCAAGGGGGCTCCATGCTCAGTGTGGAGCCCAACATGGGGCTCAATCCCACGACCCTGGGGTCATGACCTGAGCTGAGATCAAGAGTTGGACATCCAACCTACTGAGCCACCCAGGCGTCCTCATAAGTCCACTAGCCTGATTAGAGCAGAGGGTTTGTGGGAGATTAGGGATGGACTGTGTTGTTTGATGGGGCAAAGACTTGAATTTTAGAAAGACTGACGATTTGACTATGTTTAGAGTTCTCTGTTTATTAAGATGTAAAAGAAGGTACTTTTAGAGCTGTTTTTCTAAAATCCATTCTGGAAGTGTTTGGGAAGGGATGAAACTGAATAAGAATCTTATTTGTTAAATCACTTTATCCATAGGGTTTCCGAAATGTAATAAAGTGATATGAAATGCATATTTATTTGACCCATAAACTAATGATATTGGCTTAGATGTTATCCTGTGGAAAATTGGAAAATTTGAAAACTTTGGTGCTACCATTGAGAAGGTTTGAGAGTGTGAAAAACCATGAACAGTTACTTTATGAAGTCTACAGTTGATGGGGACAGTGAGGGAACTAGAGGACCCATTGCTGGCAGTGAAGGGCTAGACTATCAACAAAATGCCTTTCTGTAGAAGCCCCGCATGTTAACACCTAAACCCTTCTCCAAATCCAGCCTCAGCAGAGCAGGTAGCTGAAAGAGCAAGTCCGTGTTCAAGTTGTAGGTGCTGTAGGGAAATGCCTAGTATGGCTTTCTGATTGAATTAGGGATTTTTGTCATTACGTGCTCCGAATTAAAGGTGATAGCATTTTCATATGCCAAGACGGTATTATATATTAAGTTCACAACAGCTTTTTAGTTTGAAAATTGATTTCTGGTGTGGTGAGGAGGGGGGGATCTCAGTTAAGTTCTTAAAAACTATCCAAACCTTGACCATGTTTACTGAAGTCTGGTGTGGCGAGGAGGGGGGTTCTCAGCTAAATTTTTAAAAACTATGTAGAGGTCTACCATGTTGATGGAAGTCTGACTAAAACACCTCCAGTACCACAAATCATGTTGATTTTATAAGTTATGTGCTCAGATTGCTCATAATTGCACAACTGATTGTTAAGAAGTATAGGACATACTGTGTGGTAAGGAAAAGACATTACTAATTCTGAATCCAGAAGATCGGGCTTGAATCCCAACTCTTCTGCTAACAGGCGATGTCCTCCATGTCTCAGTTTTCTCATTTTAAAGTTAGGGGTAATAGATCAGACCAGAAATTGATACTTGGAAAAGACATTTGAAGACATGTAGTTCAGCTGTTCAGCATTTTAGGTAAGGAAATTGAAGTGCATGAGTTTGGCGATCAACTCCTGTGGCTGTTGGAGGAACAGCCAGGCCGTACATCATGTCCTTAGATGCAGTGGAGTGGCCAGCGGCTGAGAGGGAGCCCCTGAACCCAGATGAGGTCTGCCTGGTGTTCTCACTGCCTACTGTGTTGCCAGAGCAGTGCACTTGAAGATGCTTTTGTACATTTTAAAATGCTTTAGGATTATAAAAGTGTATTGTCTTATGCATCCTGAGTACTCAAGAAAAACACTGAATACATTTGCTTTCTGAGTTAATTTTCCTATTTTAGACTTCTCAGTGAAAAGGAGCAGCACTGGGTCACCAACAAGTATAGTGGGCAGAGGGCACATGATGTCTGAGATTGCAGAGAACAAGGCTGAATCGTGTGGGAACTGAAGGGAGTTTCTACCGTGTTTGGCTGCCCGGGAGGACTGGTACCAACCTGGCCTTTGGTGGGAAAGATTAGCAGCAGCAGAAGTGGGGTCCTGAATCCTGGCTATCATTTTGCCTGTTTGCATATTTTGCTTGCAGGTTATGAGCCAGATAATCGTTGGATTTTTAGAACGAGAATTCAGCTTTTCTTTAGCCTAGCCCTTTCATCTTCTATATGATGTCTCTGGAGTAGAAGGGATATGCATTTCCTAAGGTCAGTTTGCAGGATTCTTAGGTGGCCCTGAAAACACTGACTCTCTGCCTTCCAAGAATTTTTGCTGTCATAAAACCAAGACTGGCACGGAATACATTTGTTAATTTCTCTTGCTGTTATTAGTACATGGATAGCAAAGTATGAATGAGGAAGTTCGGTAGTAATAATTGCAAAGTTTAATTCTTCAAGCAAAGAATTGATTTTTTTTTCTTTTTAATTTTGTGTCACTTACATAAGTTAATTCTTGACAGAGTAATTTCTTTTCCAGATTACATTACACATGTATATTATACACATGTATAATCCAGATTACATTACACATGGATATTTAATACTAGCCATTGATACTGATGCAATTATTTTATTTATTTTATTTTATTTTTTAGTTTATTTATTTTGAGAGAGAGTGAGAGTGTGCATGCATGCAGGGTAGGGGCAGAGAGAAAGGGAGAGAGACAGGAATCCCAAGCAGGCTCCACCCTGGCAGCACAGAGCCCAACACGGGGCTTGAACACATGAATGAGAGAGAGATCATGACCTAAACTGAAATTGAGAGTCAGACACTTAACCGACTGAACCACGCAGGCGCCCCTGATGGAATTATTTTAATGGTAATCCATGTGTGCTCATGGCTTTGGAAAAAAACAGATAGCACAGAGGGCTTATGATGAGAACAAATGCTGTTTGTCCTATCCCTTTGATTTCTTTCCTCCCCAGAGACAGTCATTTTTGATGTTTAACTGTTTGGGTGGTTTATAGAAATCTTTACCGTTATTATACCTTTATGTATATATATTTCTAAATAATGCTATTTCTTTTTCTTTGAATTAGTAGGCTTTAGTTTTCTGAGCAGTTTTTGGTTCACAGCAAAATTGAGCAGAAAATACAGGGAATTCCCATCTAATCCTTGTCCCCGCACTTGTGTAGCACTCCTACCCCCCCCTACCACATCCCACCCCGGAGTAGGACATTTGCTGCAGTCGAGGAACCTACACTGACACATCATTATCACCCAAAGTCACGGTTTATATTAGGGTTCACTCTTCATGCATCATACGTAGAATAGGTTTTACCAAACGGGAAATGACCTGGATCCACCATTAATAGTATTATAAGAGTAGACTCACTACCCTGAAAGTCCTCTGTGCTCTGCCTGTTCATCCCGTAGCCACCACTGATCCTTCTGCTGTCTCCTTAGTTGTGCCTTTTCTAGAATGTCATACAGTTGGAACTGTACAGTATGTAGCCTTTTCCAGTTAGCTTTGTTAGCAGTATTCATCTCAGGTTCTTCCATGTTCATGGCTTTATAGCTCATTCGTTTTTAGCACCAAATAATATTCCATTGTTGTGATATACTACATGTACATAAATTAACTTCATGCATGTGTACAGATATAGCCATCATATAAGTTTTCGAATTGGTATTAAGTGTGTACATTTTAAAATTTGATAAGAATATAAATTTGGTTAAAAAACCTAAACTGTCCCTTAAAAAGATGATATCAATTATTATTTTTTGAAATTTATTTATTTATTTTGAGAGAGAGGGAGAGCATGGGGGAGGGGCAGAGAGAGAGAGAGAGGAGAGAGAGAATCCCAAGCAGGCTCCACGCTGTCAGCACAGAGCCTGGTGTGGGGCTCGAACCCATCAACTGCAAGAAAATGACCTGAGCTGAAGTTGGACGCTCAACTGAGCCACCCAGGCACCCTAGATTATACCAATTATAGTCTCACCAAAATCATTGACCAGAGCCTTGCCAATATTGCATAAACTTTTTTGTAAATTAAAAATGGAAATCGTAGTGTGATTCTTACATGTATTTTCTCATTACGAGTGAGATGGTTTAGCAATCATTTTCAATTCCTGAGAACTCTTTTTCCTCTGGTTCTTGTTTTATCAATGCAACATTTTAGGTTGGCATAATTGGAGTCTGGACATCCATATAACCATTTCGAGAAGTTATGTGGCTATATTTTATTGATGCGTTTGATGCATTGTTATATGTAGAGCACTGGCTCTTTAAGAAACCACGAAAAGACGGAATGGATATTTGAGTTTATTTGATCTGCCCCCTTGATTTTTACATAAGGTGAAGTCGACAGGTGAGGTGGCTTATGAAGGTAATGAGTGACAGTTCTGAGACTAGAATCCAGATTTTTTTGACTCCTAGTCTCCAGGCACTTTCTGTTCCACTATTAAGATTTGTATAAACAAAAGGTATTACCGTGTCTTTGATTTTGTTCACTTTTAAAACCAGCCCCAAAACTACTGACAGCATCTGTGATACACTGCACTCCTTCTTAGTCTTTCCTTTCACAGGAAAGACTTTACTTTACTTTCACAGTATCCTTGGTGGCGTGACAGTGATAATTCTAAATTTTGGTCTCAGTCCTTTGAATTTGTCAGTTGTTTTTGTTAAACATATGTTCCATTTACAGTACTGTCCGTTTTCTTATCCAATAGTAAGTAAAAAAGGAGGATGTTTTTCTCCTCCGTATTCGTTGACTTTGTCCTTAGCCAACACTAACACCCATTTCATGAAGGCTTTTGTCTTTATCCAAGTGTTCCACTCTGCCCTAGCAGAGCAGTGCAAGGTCAAGGCGCCTGTCCTTTTTTTTCTTCACATGAAATTAAATAACTTGCTCCAACAGTAGTTTGTTTTAGGACGTTTCCAGCCCAGATGGTGGAAAGTTCTTGGGATAATATGGCAGTCAGAGCAACACTTTGGCTTTTTAAAGTCGACTTTGTTTTGGCGATTGTGTGATGCAGATCTTCTGAAGATCATACAAGGACATTAAAACAAGAAAGATCTGTTAGCTTAAAACATTTTTCATCTTTGAAAAACCACCACACTCAGCATGGTACCATTTTGGTTTCTTTTAAGTACTATTGGCCTGTCTGGCTCTTTTCCCTGATTATTTGGCACTTAGGATAGGACAATTAATACATTTAAAATGTTGTTTTCACAGAAATCTAACATTGCCCTGAATTCCTTTTTTTGAGCATTATAGAAAGTTACAGCAAGAAATGACAGTAGAGATCATTTTGCCCAAAGTACTTATTTGAAAATGGGAAAGCTGAGGGGTGCTTGGGTGACTAGTTCGTTAAGCGTCCGACTTCAGCTCACGTCATGATCTTGCATTTTGTGAGTTCAAGCCCCGCGTCAGGCTCTGTGCTGACAGCTTGCTCAGAGCCTGGAGGCTGCTCCGGATTCTGTGTCCTTTTCTCTCTGCCCCTCCCCTGCTCACACTCTGTCTCTGCTTCTCTGAAAAATAAATGAACATTAAAAACAAATTTAAAAATAGGAAAGCTGAGACCCAGAGGAATTATTTGTTAAAATTAACAGAATGAGGTTTTTTTTTTTTTTTTTTTATGAAATTTATTGTCAAATTGGTTTCCATACAACACCCGGTGCTAACAGAATGAGTTTACTAGAGAGCTTAGAGGCAGACCCTAAGTCTCCTAATTTTGGATCACTGACTTCTACATCATAGCACAATGTGATTTAAGTTTTTGTTTGCTCTTATTTCAATATGTCAGCAGATGTGAATCAATGAAAGTTTAATTTTAACATTTATGACAGTCCTCTGTTTTTAGTTCTTGATTAATTTAATCTTGGAGCGTATTTTTAAAATATCCAAATACCTAAGTGAACAGTCTACTGCCTCTTCTGGTTCCGCATCCCTCCAGCTGTTCTGTTTGCTTCCATAAGTAACCACTGTTCTTAGTCTCTTCTGTATCCTTCCCGAAGATGTTCATGCGATGCATATGCAGTTATGAGCACAGATTCTTATATCTCCCTGCAGTCACACAAAAGATGGGAAATTATACATACTCTTTTGAACTTTCTTCTTTTTCCAGTCAGCACCTTATCCAGGCAGCTTTTGTACACAAGCATTTAAAGATCTTTCTCATTATTGTTATGAGGATATTCAGATACCCCCAGATTTACCCCTCGAAAATGTATTATTAGGTGGTCGTTAGTGAATTCACACAAGTTGTGAAACTGTCATTACCATCTAATTATAGGACTCCTATTGCCCCTTTGTGATATGAATTTAAAGTATTTTTTTTTCTAAATTTGCCTTTCTTTTTTTAAAGCTTTGAATCTTTTAAGTAATCTCTACACCTATGTGGGGCTCGAACCCACAGCCTTGAGGTCAAGAGTTGCAAGTTCTACCAACCAAACCAGCCAGGCGCCCCTCTAGATTTGCCTTTTGACTTGACTTATTTGCTGATAGCACGCTTTTGTTTTGACGTGGTAAATTTTCAAAAACGACTTTTAAGAGTCTTAATTCATCCATCGTTGATAGCTTCTAGGCCTTCGGATGTATAAACTGGCTCATTGTTAACATTTTTGACCCTTTCTCTTTCTACCTGCCTTCTTGCACATTTCATTGTAGCCCCACTGGCTTCTTTGGCGTTCCTTAAATATGCTAGGCATGTTCCTATCTCTGGGCCTTTGCATGCGCTTGTCCCTCTCCCTGGCAGACTCTTCCTGTGCCTCCTTGCTTTTTTCAAGTCTTTGCTCAAAAGTCAGCTTCGTGTTGAGTCTTCTTACTTAAAATTGTAACACATCTGTGATAGACTGTCAGTGGTCCCTCAAATTCATTCTTCTCTTTATTAGCATTTGGCTGGGCAGTGGTTGTCCAGGCAGAGATGACGTTTCTCAGGCTCGCTTGCCAGCTAGCTATGGGTGTACCAGAGGAATTGATATATACAGCTCTTACGTTATTTAAAAAGAAATGACTCTCCTTGGAGTGCACTTTTCTCCCTTCTCTCTGGTGGGAAATGGTAACCAGAACAAACTTGGAAGCACATGCAAAGGGTGACAGAGCTTCCTTCCCGGCAGAGCCTTTGAGTGATCTTACTAAGTAGATCCTGCTTGATCTGACTGCTGAGTGGCAGAGAAATGAGCTTTGATCTGGTTTAAAACCTCATTTTGGACTTCTGTAGTAGCAGCTTAGCCTCACTATTCCTAACCACCCTAACCAGGTACTCGTTATCCAACCTTCATGCGTTATTTTCTTCATGGCACTTACGACCTTTTCATTTACTGCACAGCATTTTTGTCTGTCCCTCTAAAATAGAAGCACCAAAAGGCCTTCTTTAAAGCATGTTTTAAGAGAATGTTCCATCTTGGCCCCTAGGATTTTCTTTTTGTTTTTTTTTTTTAAGATTTAATCTTCTGATCTATTTGGGATTTCTTTTAGTATATAGGGTCTGAGGTGTAGATCAGGTGTTTTTTTTTCCTTCTGAAAGCAGACTGTGCAGTTGTCTGGACAGTACGTGTACCACTGTGTGTTTGGTATTGTACTGATGAAGTCCCATTCTTAACTTGTATAACAATGATTTACAGATAAGAAGTGGCTGCTCAGCTCTTCAGTAGATGCCTCACAAGAGAGATCACTGTGGTCTCCATCATGATCAAATCTGAGTGACTACAGTGTATTTGAACTGTTTTTTAGTCTATGCAAACAAAGAGACGCTAGATGCCCTTCTTTTCAGGCATTAGTTCCTTTTGGTTCTCCAAATCTTACATTTTTATTCATAGTAAATGGTGTATTGACATATGGGAAGTCTTGGTTTTGGCTCATAGTTATAGGCTATTTTGGAAATCAGAATAGCAAATACTGTATGTGCTAGCTTTATCTTGAGTAAAAAGTTTTTACTGAAATGTGTATTTGCTTTGGATAGTCACTAAAAACTAGGTGTCTGTGTTAGAATGCTGTTTGTTTCTTATGAAGGAACAAAATTTCTACGTACAAAGTCTTTCAAGTATGCTTTCAACAACAACAAAAAAATATATGCTTTCAATGAGACTGAATCTGTGACTCTGTGCCCTCAGCCAGTATTTAAAAGTGTAACTTACATCTTTGATTGGCAAGTGTGATGGTTAGTTTTGTGTGACAGCTTAACTGAGCTGAGGGGTGCCTAGAGGTCAGGCATGGTTTCGTTATTTCTGGGTGTATCCGTGAGTGTGTTTCCAGAAGTAGTTAGCATTAGAATCAGTAGACTTAGTGAAAAAGATCATACTCACCCATGCTGGTGTCATCCAGTCCTTTGAGGGATGGATAAAGCACAAAGGTGGAGGAAAGAGATAAATTTACTCTCTTGCTTTAGCCGAGACCTCCATCTTCTCATGTCCTTAGACATTGGTCCTCCTGATTCTTGGGCCTTCCGACTTAGCCTGGGGTTTTTCTGGTTCTCAGGCCTTTGGGTTTGGACTGGAACTGTACCAGGCTTTTCCTGAGCGTCCACCTTGCAGATGGCAAGTAATGGACCCCTCAGCTTCCATAATTGTGTGAGTCAGTCCTTCATAGTAAATCTCTTTTTGTCTATATCTATTCCTATACTATTGATTCTCTTTCTCTGCAGAGCCCTAAGTAATACAGGTGTGGCTGACTCATTGCTGTGATCTGAATGCTTGTGTCCTTCCAAAATTCTTATGTTGAAACCTAACCTACAAGGTGATGGTATTTGGGGGGATGATTAGGTCATGCGGACAGAGCCCTCATGAAAGGGATTGGTGCCCATGTAAAAGATACCCAAGAAAGCTTCCTTGTCCCCCTTCCACTGTGTGATGACACAGCAAAATGATGTTCACTGTCAGGGGCACCTGGGTGGCTCAGTCAGTTGAGCATCTGACTCTTGATCTCAACTCGGGTCTTGATCTCAGGGTCATAAGTTCAAGCCCCATATTGGGCTCCACGCTGGGTGTGGAACTTACTTAAAAAACAAGAATAAAAAAAAAAATCAAAAAAAAAAAAAGCTCACTGTTTGTGAACCCAGAAAGCCAGCTCTTATCAGACACTGAATTTGCAGGTGCCTTGATTTGGGCCTTTGGAACTGTGAGAAATAAATTTCTGTGCTTTGTGAACCACTCAGTCTGTTAGTTTGTCAATTGCAATCTACAAGCACTAAGGCACTCTCCTGCTAAATTGTTTTTCCCTAGTTACAAAGCTTTGTTACTTTGATTGCTCACAGTGAAGTAAGAGGGGTATCATTAAGAAGACCTATGGTTAAAATGAGGTTAGACATTATGCTCAGACCATCATCACTATGATTTTGTTTCTCAAGGAAATTTCCCAGTAGGCACAGCCATTTGGGAGCAAACATTTCTTATATTCATTTTCTTCATGCTCTTCCTATTTAAAAAGTTTAAATTAAAAATAATAAAAATAGTCACCTGTAATCTCATCTCTCAAGATTGCTTTTTTTTATTTTTTGCCTGTTAGCACCTGCATGTATATTCATTCATATAATACATAACGTTCTACCATTTTTGCTCAATATTATGTCGCGAGGCAAGTATTTCAATAAAGTACGTCCCAGAAGCAGATGAGTAATGTGTTTTGTAAGGCTAGCATAACCCTGATACTAAAACCTAACGAACATTACATAAAAAGAAAGTTACAGACTAGTATGTCTTATCAATGTAGGAGAAACATATTTTTTAAAAAAATTAGTAAATTGCACCCAGTAATATATGATAAAGGGCATAGCATCATAAACAAGTGGGGCTTATCGGACGAATGTGATATTGTTAAGACTTGAAAATCCATCAACACAATATGCCATATTGGCAGAACAAATTAGAAAAGCCATATGAGTGTCTCAGTAAGTGTGGAAAAAGCATTTGACTAAATTCAACATCCATTCATGAAAAAAAAAACTTAGAAAACTAGGAATAGAAGGGAACGTTTTCTTTTTTTTTTTTTTTAATGTTTATTTATTTTTGAGACAGAGACAGAGCATGAACGGGGGAGGGTCAGAGAGAGAGGGAGACACAGAATCGGAAACAGGCTCCAGGCTCCGAGCCATCAGCCCAGAGCCTGACGCGGGGCTCGAACTCACGGATCGCGAGATCGTGACCTGGTTGATGTCGGACGCTTAACCGACTGCGCCACCCAGGCGCCCCAGAAGGGAACGTTTTCAATACACGTAAATATGTGTAAAGTGATTGTCCATTTCCAGTGTTCTTGATTTAGGTTGATACACCATGAGTTCTAAATCTATAAGCCTGTCTTCTTTGATTAGTCTTAGCCTTTTTTGCCCACGTTAAGCATACCGTCTGTCACTGAGTGCTATTAGTTTTATTTTGTTCCGTATCATTCAAGTCTGGTTGCTCTTTTCCATTCCTGTTGTCAGTGTTTTCATCGTGGTCCTCATAATATTCTAGCTAGATAATTTATTGCATGTTCTTTGTTTCCTGGGTTGGTCAAAGTATTTCTCCATGTCAATATGTCTCCCAACCTCTGATGCACCCCTTTGTCCCACTGTCTCTGATTTTGGACACATGAGGCATAGGGTTGAATAGACCATATTCTTCAGTTCAAGGCTAACTGTCATCCCTGCTTCATGTGAGGTCCATCTCTCCCTCCATTTGATATTCATCTGTTCATTTATTCCCATTTATCCCCACTCCGTGCTGCTCTTCTTTCCCGTAAACAGCCATTTGAAATGTGTTTAATGCATTATTTTTATATGTATATGCTCAACTAAATGTTACATGTACATGTATTTTTAATGTACGTAAATAGAATTGTTACAGAACTCATTCTGTTTACTTATTCCTCTCAGAACTGTTCTTAAACGTTACCGGTGACACTAAATGAACATCTAGTCTGCTGCTGTTAAAACTTTCATTGTGTGTATCCACCACATTTTACTTACCCAGTTCCTCAGTGATGGACATCAGGGCTTTCTCCAACTTTGCAACACCACAAGTAATGAATTGTTTCATAGTTTGTTAGGATCAGGAGTGCAGGCACAGCTGGCGTGGTGCCTCTTGACCCAGATACCTCTTGAGGTTGTAGTTGAGCTTATTGGTGGGGCTGCGGTCTCGTCAGAAGCCTCAGCTAGGGAGGGAGAGACCTGCTTTCTTGATTTCTCATTTGCTGTTGGCAGGATTCTGTTCCTCTAGGGAAACTGGACTGAGGGCCTCAGATCTTCACTGGCTGTTGACTGGAGGCCTCCCTTAGTTCTTTGCCAGGTAGACGTCTGCATATGTCAGCTCACAACAGGGTGGTTAGCTTCTCCCACAGAAAGGGAAAAAAAAGAGCAAGAGAGAGTACCCAGCACAAGCTGTAGTTGCTTTGTAAGATAATCGCCCCTTGAAAGTGGTTAAAAGTGAGTTATTAGATTCAGCCTATATTCAAGGGGAGGCAGTACATAAGAGCATATGAATAGCAGGAAGCAGGGATTATTGGGGGTTGTTTTAGAGTTTGCCTAGCACAGTCCTCAGCCAGTTGCTGTGAATTTTTCTTTGGCATATATACATATTTGGGTCATGGGTTGCTCTCTAAAGATGACTTCTCTGGTTAATATTTTAATCAGCAGTACATGAGGGTTTATATATCATCATATGCCTGCCGGTACTTTGCTTTCTGCAGCATAAAGGGATATCACACTGTCTTAAACTGTTTATATATTTTGTTCTTATTTCCTAGTGGAGTTCTCACCTTTTTCTTGGCCGTGTGCAGGAGTTGCTGGCAATATTCTAGATATTAGTTTCTTGTTGTTCTTGTCTGTATCATCTGCCTGTTAACCTTTGTCCAAGGTTTCATTTGTTGAGCAGTAATCCTGAATTTTGATGTGATTAAATGTATTTTTTGGCTTTGTGGTTTGTGCTCTTAGGCTTTTATTTAAGAAGTCCTTTTTTTGTCCTTCTGTTAGAAACTTAGCGTACATTTTCTTGTGTTAACTTTAGCTTTACCATTCACCTCCAGGTCTTTAATCTGTCTGTAGTAGGCCTTTGATAGGGATCCATCATTGTTTTCTTTGTGAAATGAGCCAGTCTTCTGTACAATCTCCTCTGTCCTCATTGATTTGTGGATCCATCTTTACTGTATATTGTTTATGTCTACACCGCAGGTGTGAGCCATACATTGGGTTTGTAGGTGGATTTCTTTCGTTCGTCTGTTTCTTCGTGTGTGCAAACACCATGCTGTTTTTATTGTTACAGCTGCATGGCATGGCTTGATACCTGGTAGTGAAAGGCCCTCTCATCACTCTTCATTTTCAAGGTTGACTTGGCCATGTTTACTCTTCCACAAAAAGTTTATTTCATTTATTTTATTTTTTATATATAACTTATTGTCAAATTGGTTTCCATACAACACCCAGTGCTCATCCCAACAAGTGCCCTCCTCCATGCCCATCACCCATTTTCCCCTTTCCCCTGCCCCCCACATCAACCCTCAGTTTGTTCTCAGTATTTAAGAGTCTCTTATGGTTTGCCTCCTTCCCTCTCTGTAACTTCCCCCCTGCCCCTTCTCCTCCCCCCTGGTCTTCTGTTAAGTTTCTCAGGATCCACATAAGAGTGAAAACATATGGTATCTGTCTTTCTCTGCCTGACTTATTTCACTTAGCATAACACTCTCCAGTTCCATCCACGTTGCTACAAAAGGCCATATTTCATTCTTTCTTATTGCCAAGTAGTATTCCATTGTATATATAAACCACAATTTCTTTATCCATTCATCAGTTGATGGACATTTAGGCTCTTTCCATAATGTGGCTATTGTTGAAAGTGCTGCCATAAACATTGGGGTACAAGTGCCCCTATGCATCAGCACTCCTGTATCCCTTGGGTAAATTCCTAGGAGTGCTATTGCTGGGTCACAGCATAGATCTATTTTTAATTTTTTGAGGTACCTCCACACTTTTTCAGAGTGGCTGCACCAGTTTGCATTCCCACCAACAGTGCAAGAGGGTTTCCGTTTCTCCACATCCTCTCCAGCATCTATAGTCTCCTTAATTTGTTCATTTTAGCCACTCTGACCTGCGTAAGGTGATATTTCAGTGTGGTTTTGATTTGCATTCCCTGATCAGGAATGACGTTGAGCATCTTTTCATGTGCCTGTTGCCATGTGCCATCTGGGTGTCTTCTTTAGGAAAGTGTTTATTCATGTCTTCTGCCCATTTCTTCACTGGATTATTTGTTTTTCGGGTGTAGAGTTTGGTGAGTTCTTTATAGATTTTGGATACTAGCTCTTTGTCCGATATGGCATTTGCAAATATCTTTTCCCATTCCATTGGTTGCCTTTTAGTTTTGTTGATTGATTACTTTGCAGTTCAGAAGGTTTTTATCTTTATGAGGTCCCAATAGTTCATTTTTGATTTTAATTCCTTTGCCTTTGGAGATGTGTCAAGTAAGAAATTACTGCGGCTGAGGTCAGAGAGGTTTTTTCCTGCTTTCTCCTGTAGGGTTTTGATGGTTTCCTGTCTCACATTCAGGTCCTTCACCCATTTTGAGTTTATTTTTGTCAATGGTGTAAGAAAGTGGTCTAGTTTCATTCTTCTGCATGTTGCTGTCCAGTTCTCCCAGCACCATTTTTTAAAGAGATCGTCTTTTTTCCATTGGATATTCTTTCCTGTTTTGTCAAAGATTAGTTGGCCATACATTTGTGGGTCCAATTCTGGAGTCTCTATTCTATTCCATTGGTCTGTGTGTCTGTTTTTGTGCCAATACCATGCTGTCTTGATGATTACAGCTTTGTAGTAGAGGCTAACATCTGGGATTGTGATGCCTCCAGCTTTGGTTTTCTTCTTCAATATTACTTTGGCTATTTGGGGTCTTTTGTGGTTCCATACAAATTTTAGGATTGTTTGTTCTAGCTTCGAGAAGAATGCTAGTGCAATTTTGATTGGGATTGCATTGAATGTGTAGATTGCTTTGGGTAGTATTGACATTTTAACAATATTCATTCTTCCAATCCATGAGCATGGAATGTTTTTCCATTTCTTTGTATCTTCTTCAATTTCCTTCATAAGCTTCCTATAGTTTTCAGCATACAGATCTTTTACATCTTTGGTTAGGTTTATTCCTAGGTATTTTATGATTCCTGGTGCAATTGTGAATGGGATCAGTTTCTTTATTTGTCTTTCTGTTGCTTCATTCTTAGTGTATAAGAATGCAACTGATTTCTGTATGTTAATTTTGTATCCTGCGACTTTGCTGAATTCACGTATCAGTTCTGGCTGACTTTTGGTGGAGTCTGTTGGGTTTTCCATGTAGAGTATCATGTCATCTACAAAAAGTGAAAGCTTGACTTCATCTTTGCCAATTTCGATGCCTTTGATTTCCTTTTGTTGTCTGATTGCTGATGCTAGACCTTCCAACAGTATGTTAAACAACAGCAGTGAGAGTGGACATCCCTGTCATGTTCCTGATCTCAGGGGGAAAGCTCTGTTTTTCCCCATTGAGGATGATATTAGCTGTGGGCTTTTCATAAATGGCTTTTATGATGTTTAAGTATGTTCCTTCTATCCCGACTCTCTCGAGGGTCTTTATTAAGAAAGGATGCTGTATTTTGTCAAATGCTTTTACTGCATCGACTGACAGGATCATATGGTTCTTGTCTTTTCTTTTATTAATGTGATGTATCACATTGATTGATTTGCAAATATTGAACCAGCCCTGTAGCCCAGGAATGAATCCCACTTGATCATGGTGAATAATTCTTTTTATATGCTGTTGAATTCGATTTGCTAGTATCTTGTTGAGAATTTCTGCATCCATATTCATCAGCGATATTGGCCTGTAGTTCTCTTTTTTTTGCTGGGTCTCTGTCTGGTTTGGGAATCAAAGTAATGCTGGCTTCATAGAATGAGTCTGGAAGTTTTTCCTCCCCTTTCTATTTTTTGGAACAGCTTGAGAAGGATAGGTATTATCTCTGCTTTAAATGTCTGGTAGAATTCCCCAGGGAAGCAATCTGGTCCTGGATTCTTATTTTTTGGGAGATTTTTGATAACTGATTCAATTTCTTCACTGGTTATGGGTCTGTTTAAGTTTTCTATTCCTTCCCGTTTGAGTTTTGGAAGTATGTGGGTGTTTAGGAATTTGTCCATTTCTTCCATGTTGTCCAGTTTGTTGGCATATAATTTTTCATAGTATTCCCTGATAATTGCTTGTATTTCTGAGGGATAGGTTATAATAATTCCATTTTCATTTGTGATGTTATCTGTTTGGGTCCTCTCCCTTTTCTTTTTGAGAACCCTTGCTGGAGGTTTATCAATTTTGTTTATTTTTTCAAAAAACCAACTCTTGGTTTCATTGATCTGCTCTACTGTTTTTTTAGATTCTATATTGTTTATTTCTGCTCTGATCTGTATTATTTCTCTTCTTCTGCTGGGTTTGGTGTATCTTTGCTGTTCTGCTTCTATTTCCTTTAGGTGTGCTGTTAGATTTTGTATTTGGGATGTTTCTTCTTTCTTGAGAGAGGCCTGGATTGCAATGTATTTTCCTCTCAGGACTGCCCTCGCTGTATATCATAGCGTTTGGACTGTTGTATTTTCATTTTCATTTGTTTCCATATATTTTTTAATTTCTTCTCTATTTGCCTGGTTGACCCATTCATTCTTTAGTAGGCTGTTCTTTAACCTCCATGCTTTTGGAGGTTTTCTGGACTTTTTTTCCTGTGGTTGATTTCATGTTTCATAGCATTGTGATCTGAAAGTGTGCATGGTATGATCTCAATTCTTTTATACTTATTAAGGGCTGTTTTGTGACCCAGTATGTGGTCTATTTTGGAGAATGTTCCATGTTCACTCGAGAAGAAAGAATATTCTGTTGCTTTGGGATGCAGAATTCTAAATATATCTTTCAAGTCCATCTAGTCCAATGTATCATTCAGGGCCCTTGTTTCTTTATTGATTCTCTGTCTAGATGATCTATCCATTGCTATAAGAGGAGTATTAAAGCCTGCTGCAATTACCACATTCTTATCAATAAGTTTGCTTATGTTTGTGATTAATTGTTTTATATATTTGGGGGCTTCCGAATTTGGTGCATAGACATTTATAATTGTTAGCTCTTCCTGATGGATAGACCCTGTAATTATTATATAATGCTCTTCTTCATCTCTTGTTACAACCTTTAATTTAAAGTCTAGTTTGTCTGATATAAGTACAGCTACTCCAGCTTTCTTTTGACTTCCAGTAGCATGATAGATAGTTCTCCATCCCCTCACTTTCAAGCTGAAGGTGTCCTCAGGTCTGAAATGAGTCTTTTGTAGACAGCAAATAGATGGGTCTTGTTTTTTTTTATCCATTCTGATACCCTGCGTCTTTTGGTTGGAGCATTTAGTCCATTTACATTCAGTGTTATTATTGAAAGATACGGGTTTAGAGTCATTGTGATGTCTGTAGGTTTCATGCTTGTAGTGGTGTCTCTGGTACTTTGTGGTCCTTGCAACATTTCACTCACAGAATCCCCCTTAGGATCTCTTGTAGGGCTGTTTAGTGGTGATGAATTCCTTCCATTTTGTTTGTTTGGGAAGACCTTTATGTCCCCTTCTATTCTGAATGACAGACTTGCTGCATACAGGATTCTCGGCTGCATATTTTTTTCTGTTCATCACATTGAAGCTTTCCTGCCATTCCTGTCTGGCCTGCCAAGTTTCAGTAGATAGGTCTGCTACTACCCTTATGTGTCTACCTTTGTATGTTAAGTCCTGTTTATCCCTAGCTGCTTTCAGAATTCTCTCTTTATCCTTGTATTTTGCCAGTTTCATTATGATATGTCATGCAGAAGATCGATTCAAGTTATGTCTGAAGGGAGTTCTCTGTGCCTCTTTGGATTTCAGTGTCAGGCTTGTCTTTCATTCAGTTGAAGGAATAAGAACAAATAGGATTGCATTTTACATGGTTAATATTTATGACAGTTAAAGAAATGTCAGGAAAGAGAATTTTTCTATAGTACTTTAAAAGTAAGATTTCTGATTAGAACTGAGATTTATCCATTATGTAATAATGTAAATTGCATGGACCTCTTGTGTTGTTTTGTATACTTTGCTTTTAAAAGAGATTTCTGTCAGCAATAACCCCTTAAAGTATCTGGTAGAATTTAAGTGTGCCCAATTCTAGAATCAGGTCATATTTAATTTGTTTAATGAGCCTCACTTAAGTAGATGTTAAGTGGGTTTTGTTTTTGTTCTGTGTTTGTTTTTGTTTTTGTTTTTTTTTTGGATTTCCATGCATATTTTAGTTCTGTCAGAATATTTTGATATTCTTTCGGAGCTGTTACTCTTTTTGTTGTGTTGTTGAGATCTCCACTTTCCTGATCTGTTCCTGTTCCCCGTGATCATCATGTTTAAACTTTTGTAGTAACTGAAGATTACTTAATGCGTTTATTCTTTTTTGTACTTCCTCCTCAGCCAAAACCTTGTTTCCTTCTTCTTTGACCTAAGACTTATTTCTAAAGAGAGTTAATGATCTTGGGAGGACAGGAGTAGTCCTTCATAATAGAAATATGCTTAAGAAAACAGGAATAATTTGTTCACTGTCCATATTTTGGTGAACATACAGAGGTGGCCTTATGGAAGCAGACACTAGAGATGGGGGGCTGTAAGGTATACATTGTTCTGATTGTTAAGTGATTATCAACACGAAAAGGCATTGTTTTCTTCCTTGCACTGTGACTTACTCTTAAATTTGACAATCTGAATATTGGGTTTCTGCATTATAACCAAACAGGGATGAACCTAAGGTTTTAGGGTTTATCTTCAAAGCAGAACGTTGCTGCTAACTGCTTCCATTCTACAGTCATAGACTTGTCATTCAGCAGGAGATTGGAACTGGAAAATAGGAAAGTAATGGGATGCCTGACCCGAGTACAAAAGCTAATGGTTGGGAAAAGCTTTCCTCTTTTTGCCTGACTTAATTTTTAGGTAAAACACATTAGTGTTTCTTTGTAACCTAGAAACGTATTGAATATTTAGATTGAGTTTTTAAATGTATAGTTTATTTAGAAAAGAGCAGTCCTAATCTTCCACAGTGATCATTATTCTGTTTGCTTCCTGTTTCTGCAGAGATATTACATATGAAATCTCAGTAGAAGCTGTATCGACAATGGTGGTTTTCCTTTCTTGCCAACTCTTCCACAAGGAGGTTTTGCGACAGAGCATCAGTCACAAGTATTTGATGCGAGGTCGATGGTAGGTTTCTATTTTGCATTTTTCTACCCTTTTTTTTTTTTTTTT